>NC_062968.1:40989320-41074298 GCF_023119035.1 Salvia hispanica
AGCTTGAGCATTCATCAATGGAGTTTGTTAGATCTGGTTAGTTTAGCTTGGTGAAGAAGAAAATGTCACAGTCAAAGATATGTTGCTTTTGTTACTTTTTGCTTTTGTACTTGCACTTTTTTCAGCTTTTCTACAAACCCAGCAGCCAGTCTGCCAGCATATCCTTTGATTCCCTTTATCTTTTGTCTAGGCATTTTTAGTAAGTTTCGTCTAGTAGCTTCATCATATGCATAACTAGGTGTCCAACTTTCACATTCACGTACACATCCAGTAGCATTAAGCATTTAGTTACCTACTGGTCAGTATAGGTAGAGTCTCATTTTAATTTTACGCCTAGGTAGAACTCAACCCCAAAAGCGTGGTAGCAAACCAACCCTTCCGATATGTCTTTGCAATTGCACTTCGCCTACAACCATCTCTGTGGGATCGACCCTTACTCCATTATACTAGCCAGTAGAAGTGGGTTGAGGTATTTTTGTTGACAAGAGGTTTTAGGCACAGACCCAACGACACAGCTAGGTCTAGGCACCCTCAAATGGCGCTGTTGCCGGGGATGGGTGGCGTATCATGTGCTTTTGTTAAGAATTTTGGTGTAAATATTTTAAATAAACTTTTTTTTATTTTTTGTGTTCCGCAGTTTAAAGACACTGAGTCCAACTGGCTAAGGAGAGAAGGGGTAGATCCAGTCACCACTCATTCAGGATTAACCACTGCCTTGCCTGTTGACTTGGATGCGAGCATTGAGGAAGATTGTTGCACAACCATCAAGAGTGAATCAGAATCAATATCCACAGCTGAAGAGGAGAATGCTGCCGAGATGGCTGAGGGTCCAGACCTCGCATCTGAGGCAGTAGGAGATAAGAGCCCAGCAGAGCCGAGAAGGGGGAGTCCGAGAAAGTGATGGAAACGGAACCACAAGTCCCTACTGCCCAGTCTGTGGCAGAAAAGTCAACCTTGACGAAACCCGAACCGGTAAAGTGGAAGTTGGTATTAAGTGATGAGCCGAAGGAGAAGCAGAGGCCGACGCGTGTATCGAAAAGATACCTCGGGCATGGGATGGCAAAGAAGACAGGGGCAACCACTGCATCTAAGGCAATGGAGATTTCGAGCGATGAAGATCAGGAGGATCCTACAAAACCTGGGGAGAATCCCGACTTGACTATTGCCCAGAGGGAAAGCCACCCAATTACAGAATCAGAATCGCCTACCGCTACTAGCCAGGAAGAAGGGACTCCTACAAAACCTGGGGAGAACCTATCTGAAGGGCCAAAAGAGGAGGTGGTCGTTGAAGCCCGAGAGCGCCTGTCTACTGCCCAGGAAGAGATACCAGCACCAGAAACCGACGTACATGAAAAGCAAGACAAAGAGGAAAGATACAACCAAGAAAGAAAGAGGAAAGGCATGGGGGCAACAAGGAAAAAGGAGGAGACCAAGAATTCCAGGGAGGTCCTAACGGCCGTTATCATCAGGAAACTGGAACGATGGCCCAAACTGATCTGGAGTAAGGACCCCTCTAACCATCGTCTGCGGCCCATGGAAAAGAGGAAAATCACGGGGACTTTCAAGAATCATAAGAAAAAGAGAGTGACACCTCCGATGATGTACCACCTGAAATACCCAGCACAGCAGCTACACAATGCACCACCCCAAGGAGGAGCCGAAGGAAGCAATGACACACCCCCACACTGACCAGTTAGTTTTTCTTTTAGATTTTCGTAATTTTTAGTTTCTTTTCTATGTGTGTCAGTTTTATGTTTATGTGTTAATATGTTTGTGATATCATGCGTATACCCCTTTTCATAACACTTAGCCTATTTCTTAGTCTAAGTGTGAGAAGGCTGGGGTTTACACCATATATGTGTTTAGGTTGTTTAGAAATTTTCATTATGTTATGTGATTTTGTTTGGTAAGTATTATATCTTCTCTCACTTAGCCTATTGCATAGTCTAAGTGTGAGAAGTTTTGATATATAGTATGTTTTGCATATCTTGTTTTTGTTCTACTTTGTCTATAGGTTCTCTATGTTAGTTACTCTTGCCCCACTTAGCCTATTGCATAGTCTAAGTGTGAGAAGTTTTCATATGTAGTATGTTTTCCATGTGTTATGTGTTTTTCTATGTTTTCTGTGTTTCTATGTGTTTGATACTAGCCATCATGTTTTCCACTTCACTGAGCTACTTGAGGGCAAGAAAGGATGAAGTGGGAGGGGGGAACCTAATGGCCAGTATAATTGTATATATGTGTTGTCGCGTGTCGAGTCAGTCCCTAGTAAGTCAGTTTAGGTTACGTTTTTTTTAGGATATGTGTTGAATGAACGGGCTTAAAACTCAATTGTTTTAAACTAACGATGAGGGGAATTGATGGAAATAAAGCATGCTAAAAAATGGAAACCACCCCTCCCAGTAGATCCTAGTCAGTACAGATGATGCGAGTATGAGAGAAAAGCCCAAACTTAAGGCCAGATACGAAAGCCCTCTTAAATGGTGAGTTAGAAGCCTAAAGTGGAACTACTTTCCGCTAAACATATAAAAAAAAGAAGAGTGGCTGCCACATGATGTCTAGGATGAAGTGACCACGTGTAGCAAAATCCTAAGGGCAATAGGAAAACCCCCCTGAAAAAAAATAAAAATAAAAAAATAAAAAATCTTCCCTTAGAACCCTTTTTTCTAGCCCATCTCCTTTAAACCCCCGATATAACCCACTGGCCACCGGGACTGTGTGTATGAAAGGCATGGCAAAGAGCTACTGATCAAGAACAAGGGCAGAAAAACCAGCCGGTGAAAGGAGCAGAAAAAAATGAAGAAAACTGACCAGGAGGAAATACTTGGTCCCAAAAAAAAAGGAATAAGGGTGGCAAAGCCACGAAAAAGAAAAAAAAAAGAAGAAAAAAATGGAGAAAATGGCCTGGAAAAAGTATCCGGACCACACAAAAAAAAAAGAGAAGAAGGAATAAGGGTGGCGAAGCCACAAAGGATGTCTACTGACCAGTTGGAGGCCAAATCGTGAAAAACATCAAGCCAAGCAAGAAGAGATGCCAAGCGCCCGAATACACACAGCTCCTCCGCATCAGAATAAAGTAGTGTTATTTTGAACCTTAGAGCCTTAGGAACATCCACCCCAAACGTTACAAGCCCAAAGCCCCATTACAAGCCAATAAAGACCCTTAGGAGTTGCACGTGAGATCTATGTCCGAAGCATCTGTGGTTCAGCATTTTGAGGGAAACAGTCCTAACATCCCTGGTGAGGAATGAGTGACTGAGCGAATCTAGTGTTTGGCCGAGGGTTTGGGTAATCTTGACGAGCGGATGTACTGGCTAGGAAGGAAAAGGGGGGCGGCGGAAATTCGAGGCTGCTTACAGCCGGATTGAACTCAAACTTGAAGGGAAGAATGGCTGAAAATATAGCCTATTCAATGTGTTTTAAGGTGTTTTCTTTTATGTGTAATTTTTATTTTAGTGTTTTTTCTATTTGTTTCAAGGTTTTTAAAGTGTTGCGTCTTTTGTTCTTTTTAGTTTAGGTCGGTCAGGGGAGGTAACCAGGCTTGCGAACTCAACTCACTATTTTTATTTGGCTTGTTTCTTCATACTTGAGGACAAGTATGTGTTAAGTGTGAGCAGTTTGATGAGTCTCGTTCAAAGCCTTGGTTACTGGTCAGTATAACGTGCTTTATTGGATAATATCTGCAAAATAGTTGTTAAAGTGTGCAGGTTGAGGTACCAAAACAGGAGGAAAGGATCGGAAGAAATTCGAGTGAAAAAGCAGCAAAAAATGTGCAACTGGCCAGTATGAGCAGGAAAGTGCAAACTGGCAATTATGGGCAGAAAAGGTACAAACTGAACAGAATGAATGCTACCGAACTGGACACGAGAGGACTTGCTTGGAACAATCACCTACTAAAGAGGGGCAAAGTTGTCATTTCGCATGAAGAGGCAACCCTAGAAATTAGGGCAAGCCACCCTATTTATAGGAGTTGAACATAAAGAGACTTTGGACTTATCACTTATCACTTTGAGAACACTTTTTGGGAGAATAGCTCCATTAGCTCTAAGTTCCACTCTCTAAATCCAGCAGCCTGCCATGAAGATTCCGGCCACCAGCCGGCGGGGAGTCATCATGCCTGAATCATTCCAGCCGTCGTAGTCCAGTTCCAGTTTCAGAAGAAGCCATCAGCCATTTACATGCTTTCTTAGTTTAAGAACTTGTTTTACTTGCATTTTTCTCGGATTTTAGTAGTTAATCTGTTTGAAGCATCCTATGGTTTGAATGTTTGAATGAAGTTAAGTTTTTATGGTTTTATTTGAGTTTCAGCTTTGTTATTGCTTTAAATCTCTCTAGTTAGCAAGATCTGATAGTTTTATGTTGTTTAAGTGCTTGAATCTGCCTAGCTTAGTTAGCTCTAGTCTTTCTTTAAGTGTTTACAAGTTTTAATCGGTTTAAATCTCTCAAAAATGCATGGAATTCGTTTCTAATTGTTTCTGTCACCCTGTCCTGGTGACCAGTATGCGTAAATCTCAGTTTTTCTTGCTTTCGTTCTCGATTTCAAGTTAAATATTGCATTTACGAATTTTTGAGCTTGAGCATTCATCAATGGAGTTTGTTAGATCTGGTTAGTTTAGCTTGGTAAAGAAGAAAATGTCACAATCAAAGATATGTTGCTTTTGTTACTTTTTGCTTTTGTACTTGCACTTTTTTCAGCTTTTCTACAAATCCAGCAGCCAGTCTGCCAGCATATCCTTTGATTCCCTTTACCTTTTGTCTAGGCATTTTTAGTAAGTTTCGTCTAGTAGCTTCATTATATGCATAACTAGGTGTCCAACTTTCACATTCACGTACACATCCAGTAGCATTAAGCATTTAGTTACTTACTGGTCAGTATAGGTAGAGTCTCATTTTAATTTTACGCCTAGGTAGAACTCAACCCCAAAAGCGTGGTAGCAAACCAACCCTTCCGAAATGTCTTTGCAATTGCACTTCGCCTACATCCATCTCTGTAGGATCGACCCTTACTCCATTATACTAGCCAGTAGAAGTGGGTTGAGGTATTTTTGTTGACAAGAGGTTTTAGGCACAGACCCAACGACACAGCTAGGTCTAGGCACCCTCCTGGCCAGTTGACACGCACACACAAGAGTCGCCGCCCTAAATAAAACCTCTTCCTCGTCATCGTCCATTACAGAGTCGATTATAACCATTATACAATGCTATATGTACATTATGTTTATAGGTTAAATGTACTCCCTAACCCAGACGAATTGTAAACCCTAGAGGATTCACTGAAACTCGTTCACTTTGAAGAGAAGATGTGGTACTTACTACGTACTACACCCTAGCCCCCAATGATTGCTAAACCCTTGGGGAATAAATGAAACTTGCGCCGAACATACAAACACGTATAAACAAAAAACGAGCATAAAACCTTATTGCAATTAACGAAAACTCCATCAAAACGATTTTCCTGTGAACAAATCAGTTTAATAATCAACATAAAAACTACTTAAATTACCTTCTTCCATTGTTAAAGAAAACAACAGGAATAAACGATTGCTCAAATGAAAGCGAATTTGTAGGATGAGAAAAAAAAACGAGGAAAGTTTTGACAAAAATTGAAGAACAACGACTTTTTTCAATGGAGAAGAGAAGAAAGAGAAGAAAGATTTGTGAAATCGTAGAAAATAACCGCTGCAATCTTTTGATGGAGAGAATTAAGCAACTTACCATAACCAACTCAAATATGAATACCATTTAGGCCCTTTTCTATTTTTTAAATGAATAAAAAGGATTAAATCAGGCCCTATTTTCGGCCCTTAGATCTTGATAATGGATGGTGGAGATTGAGAAGGAAAAAGAACAAAAGATCGAAAAAGGATATGAATACATCTACATCCCTATATATATTTATATATATTCTCTTTTTTCTTTTTTCTTTTTTTATTCTTTGTCTCACAAAATATACTAATACACTTAAGTTATCTATTTGTAAAATCTAGTATTTTAAAAAAACAATTGATAAAAAAAAAATATTCCCTCCGTCTCCAAAGAATATGCACGTTGGGGACTACACCGGTTTTAATATAAATTTGATAAAGTAAGAGAGATGTAAAGAGAAAAAGTAAGTAAAGTATTATTAGTGGAGAATGAGCCTCATCTCATTAAAGTGAAGAGACTTTCCAAAATTAGAGAGTGCATATTCTTGTGGGACGAACTGAAAAGTAAAGAGTGCATATTCTTTGTGGGACGAACTGAAAAGTAAAGAGTGCATATTCTTGTGGGACGGAGGGAGTAATATATTATAAATTCACTTTTTAAGTAGTATTTGTATTTTTTTTTTCCTTTTGCATTCCATTAAGAGTAAAGGTCAATTTTGATCTTAAATATATAACTAAAATTCGTATTTGGGCTAAAACATTCCATTAAAATCATGTTTGGTTGTCAGGATTCTGTCTAACAAAGTAATCTGATTCATTTTAAATTAATGTGTTTATTTCAGTTTTTAATCAAACTGGAAAAGTAACCAGAATCCCGAGAACAAGGAAAGTTAGTACAACTTTCCAGGATTTTGAATCCTAGCTTTTCTTAGGTATACTTTTTTTCTCAGTTTTAAGATTTTTAAATATTTAATGCAATATATTATTATTATTATTATTATTATTATTATTATTATTATAAAATACAATATTTTAAAAATAATTTAAAACCATGAATCATACTTAATTTCAGTATAATAAATAACTATAATTAAATTTATCATAATTATAACTATATTATTATAATAGGGGAGTGTTAGGGTGCTGAAGATCGATAAGTCAGCGAGGTGTGTTTGAATTAAAAATCTCCCGATCTAGAGAATCACTAGACACCGGGTCTAGGAACTCAGAGAATCTTTGGGTTATCTGTCGTTGGGCACACAATCACTTCCTCAGCTTTTCAAAACCCTCAACCCGCTATGTTAAAAAGGTTTGTACATGGAAGCAGGGATCGAATCCACAGAGACAGATGCGTAAATAAACATGCTCAAAGATCTGGAAGCTATTTTTGGTTGCTGCCACGCAATTTTCGGGGTTGAGATTTAATTCCTAGACGTGAGAAATGAAATACTCTATTCTAACAGCTAGATCTAAGCGGAGACATGCATAATAACCAAAAGTATTTAAAACAACTACTGGGCTTGGTAAACGACTTCCTAAACTAGCCTAGACAGAGGAAAAACGAAACGTGGGGACCATTTCCTTAAACGGCATAGTACGACTGAAAAAGGCTGCAGATTAACCAACTAAAGGACTAACTAACAGCGACATCATCTTCTCTAACTTTTATCACGAAATAACAGATGAAAAACAGAGCAAGCAAGGATCGAAACAGGGCAAACAAAATTAAACCGGTAAACACAATTAACTACTAAAACTAAGACAGATCTACGATTACTAGACGAGGTAATGAGTAAGCAGAACTCAAATTATCACAACCATGCAAACGCGAACATATCTACACGTCAGATGCTTCACCCACTCCGGATCCAAGCAATCCACAACAATCAAACACCGTTTCCATCTCCGATCTTCACAGATTCCACTAGATTCAACCGATCAACTACAAATTTCCATGCAATTCAAACTCCAAACTCAGATCAACCAACAATATCCACCAAAACAAACAGATAACACAACAAGAACATAACTGAAACCAAAATAGCATATTCCATAGCAAAATACGAAGTATCCAACGAGAGAATAACAAACAAGACCGAGCTTCGAACAGCGAAGACTCGGGAAATACGAAATGTAAACAGAAAGCAATAAAGGATTGTATCTTCGCCTCCGTAGAGACGGTGTTACACCACACTGAACCGAATCGTGAACCCCCAAATGATCCCCCTTAGTGTGTGTGTAGAGAAAATGGAAAAGCTAAGCTAAGAGCCGATGTTGAGAAAAAGATCTTCATGTTGAGTGTGTGCTCCTATTTATAGTAGGTAGAGCTTCTAGACTATTCTTGTGATTCCCATTTTTCCCTCCATTTGGATGCTCCTTCGTCTAGCAACTCTTCCCTCTTCTGCTCACTTCTCCCGCCAACTTCTTCCTCCAGGTAATCTTCGTCTTTTTCCTGGGGCTGGCGGTTTCTCTACACACTTGGCTTATAAAATCTTGTTAGACCCAGGAAATCATAGAATTTATCCCCATAACCAATGCATGAAATTAGCCTTATCAGGTGCCACCACCTCTTAAATAACACCATACCACCATTCTTAGCCAATGATACGCTCGGATTTTGCACTGTTTTAAGGCCATTATTTGGTTCGTTTTTTATGTCAAAGTCACTCTACACGTCCATTATTTGCATATTTTGTCTATTTTGGTATTTTGACGTGTTTTGTGAGAAATGTGCATAATTGAGCCGAAAAAGGGGGCCAAAATGCCAAGTTTGGGAATCTGGAGTCAGACGGCGACCGGCGACCGCCACGGACGTGTGCGGCGACCGCCCGCCGCCCGGCGGGCTGATCAATGCAGCAGTCCGCCTCGGAAAAATGTGCTTGGAAGGAGTTGGAGAAGGATTTCAAGAACATCAAGAACGACAAGGATTCAACCCACGGGTTTTATTTGCTTTAGTTTTATGTTCAAATTGACTTCCCTTCAATCTATGTTTTTAGCTTATTCAATTATGTGTAACTAAACTCATAGGATTCTAGGGATATGTTAGTAACGACTTTGGTTATACAAGTTCCGTTTTCTATTTAATATCCGTTTTGTTTTTACTTTGTTTCTTCCCTAAGTAGTTTTGATGCTGCATGATTGAGTGACACAATCGTATATGATTTAATATAACTTGCTTCATAACTGTGACAGAGTTCTAGCGAGTTAGATCCACTTAGTAGACACTATAGTTAGCTTCCTTTAAAACGGCACTGTTAATTGAGAGTGAGGACTTTTCAAGGGTCTTAGGAGCTTTTTGGAGTTACGTGTTAGGATTGACAACCCTAATCTTGTAATCAACGTTTGTTTCGCATGAGCATAACCTAGGTGACTCGTTCTATCAAAGTAATAACTGTGCTAGGGTATTGTAGTTGGAATTTTGTATAACCATAACTGTGAACACACATCCCTGGGATTCTCTTATCTCTATTGTCTTTCTCTTGATTTATCTGCTCTTAGTTGATCTATGCTTTCTATTGTTTTCCGTTTTTCAAAAGTTTTCGAAACCAAAATGTTTTTTCAAATAGTAATTGAGTCTCAGTAGAGATAGACACTTTGTGTTAGTCTTCCCCGTGTTCGATATCCGGTACTAACCTTTAGCTATACTATATATACTTTGTATACTTGCAGGTTTATTTAGTGCTAATAAAAAGTGCATCAGCCAATCATTTGTACACGAGGACGAATAATAAGCTGCCATGTGGCACAAAAAAAAGGTAAAAAACACGGCCAGCAATATGCAACACTATATACAACATTTTTTCTCGGCCAACAATATCCAACACGCTATACAACAATCTATAGATTGATGTGTAGCGTTTCTAATATTGCTATGTGGCGTTTATTATATTGTTGTATATGTGGTGTCGCGGTGTCACTTTAAGAGGTGTTGTCATTTTAACACAAACCTATTATAATATTTATATATAATTGTTATTATCATAATAATAATAATTATTAATAATTTAAAAAATAATTTAAAATATAATTATATGATATAAATCATATAATAATAATTACTAATTATTACTTTATAAATTAATAATTAATCTATAAAATGTAGTGAAATTTTAGATTATAAAATTTATTTAATTACATATCCATAAATGTTATAATTGTAATAATAATAATAATAATAAAAATTATCATATTTATTATTATAATCATTTATATAACTATAATGACAATTTATTATTATATATTATGATGGACGGTCCTATTATCATTATAATTAATAATTTATTAAAATTTTTATATTATTATCTTTTTATAAAAAAACAATAATTACAATATTTTTAGTTTGATGTTTAAATCAAATATAAAATATAAAATCTTGATATTTTCTAAATACTGGAATGTAAAGTTATTAAAAATTATATTTTTGAGATTTATTTTCTCAAAAAATTATTTTCTTTGCCAATTTTATTTTTTCATGAATCAAACGTGACTAAGTGGTGTAGAATATATTTAGGGAGAACATGAATTTATATGACAAGAAATTATTCTCACGTAATTCAAAAAGTTTCCAGTGGACAAAATGTTTCATACAGTGAACTTTTTTTTTATTTTGACGCAAAACCCTTTTCGGTTATCATGTCTTTTTCGTCAATTACTTTAATATGTAGGTCACATCTTTACACTAATATATTATTCTCTTAAATAATTGTGTCAAAAAGAAATTAGCCAAAATTGCACCGTATGGTATGGAGTGATTAATATGTTAGTGTATCTTTTTATTTTGCATTAGGTAACGGTATTAAATTGATAAAAATAATGTCACACTAAATGTGCTCAGATAAAAAAAAAGGAATAAAAAAGTATGTACTGGCGATGGGTAAATACAATACTTCTAGTTTATATTTCTATGCGCCCATACCCCTATATGATGGTTGGTCAATTCCGAATAAATTTTCACGTGCCATCTTTCCTTGGTGGGATTTCACATGCCATCTTATTTTCTCCTTTTAGAGCATCTCAAAGGGCGGACGTCGCGGAAGTTCGACCGGACGTCCACTGTAGTGAGGAAAATGGTAGGACACGGACGTCCCGTGCGCCCGTCGGATGGGCTCGGATATCCGATCGACGGGCGGGCGGACGTCCGCCACTGTGGCGTGGGATCGGACGTCCGACAAATTTTTTTTTTTTTTTTTTAAACTCTATAAATAGGGCTCGTTGAACTTCATTTCATTCACACCACTTGTGTTGACAAGTTTCTCTCTCTAATCTACAAGTTTCATTTCTACTATAAAATAGAGTACAATAGGAACTCCCCCACCACGAGCGGAGGAAACACACCCACGTTTCCCGCCGGAACGGAGGAAAACTTTAATGCGGGGATGAATCCCCAATTGGCAAGGATGGCGGGGATTACTCCCCAAATGTTCTACAATATGTACAATTGGATGAGTCAGATGGGTGGGATGATGCCCGGGGCAGCGGGGATGGGCGGTATGACGCCAAATATGGTGGGGTGGGTGGGATGATGCCGGGGGCAGCGGGGATGGGGAGTATGCCGCCAAATATGGCGGGGATGGGGAGTTGACGCCGGGGATGGGTAGGCCGATGCAGCACAGGAGCCCGATGACGCCTAGGGAATCTGTCTATCATCCATATATAGATTTGTTGTCCGACGATTCCCCTAGTACTGTTCCGGAGACTCAGTACGCCGACATCGAAACTTTCTCTTTTGAGGAGTTGGGGCATGGGCTATCGCCGATCCATGAGACTCCTGATGAGGCAGAGCCTACTGCAAGGGGCAGGGGCAAAGGCAAGGGCAAGGCCAGGGGCGGGGGTATGGGCAAGGGCAAAGCCCCGGGCTCTTCCTCGCAAACGGGGGCAGAGGAGGAGGAGGATGAGGAGGAGCGGGGAAAGAGGTCGATTTGGACCGTGTGGGAAAATGTCGTGCTTGCGAAGGCCTAGGTCGGTGTAGTCGAGGATCCCTATGTCGGGGCGAACCAGTATATTGATCGATTGTGGCATCGCATTAGTGAGGCCTACCTCACACTCAAACCGGCTGGGGCGAAGCCTCGCACTCCCGAGCAATGCGGGAAACAGTGGGATCGGTTGAGGCCTAAGCTCGGTCATTTTGCCGGCCTCTACCAAAACAACCTGTGCATGGCAACCAGCGGCATGTCTGAGGAGGATGTGAAGAACCGGACCTTGTCCTAGTACCCCGACAAAGAATTGAAGTTCAAAGAGTTTGACCAATGGGAGGCCTTTCTCGTGGTCAGGAGTTCGCAAAAGTTTTGTGCGGGTGTCGACTCGGGCTGGAAGCGGACGAAGATCGTCTCTTCCGGTGAGTACAGCAGCAGTGTTGGTTCGCACGAGCTCTCCGAAGCCGAGGAAGTGTCCCCGCTACCACGATCAGACTCTCGCCGTCGTCGTCGTCGCCGGATGGGGCAAAAGGGTGCGCAGCAGATGGCGAGGAGAAGCGACAGCCGCAGCGGGTCCTTCGAGGTCGAATCGGAGACCCTTGAAGCCCCAGATGAGTACGACCGTCTCGCCCGCGCGCAGCTAGCGAAGATCCTGAGTCAGAACATGCATAGGTGGTTTAGCACGCACAATCCTGTGTACAAAAGGATGTGCAAGGATGTGATCGACGCATGTCGGCGCGATTTAGGAATGCCACCCATTGATGATTATGGCGTCGAGATTGGGGGCGGGGACGTCGGAGGCGGCAGCGGCACGGACGACGGGGACGAGGACGAGGATGAGGAGGAGTGAGAGCCGAGGGTTGTATTTCTCGACTTTTTATGATTATGTAATTTTTAAGTATTATGTAATTTTTTTTTAAGTATAATGTAATTTTTTTTAAGTATTATGTAAAAATGTTTTAATGAAATATTTGATTTTTTCCGTATTCCGTGTCGACATTTTAATTCAGTAAATTGAATAATTGTGAATTTAATTTTATTGCGGGAAGTCCTAGTGGGAAGTCCTAGTGCAGGGGAAGTCTTAGTGATGTAGTAGTGGAATGAGAAGTCTTAGTGATGACGTGGCAGGAAGTTTTTGTGGAAAGTTCTAGTGGGAAGGACGCCACCGGAGATGCTTTTAGAAAAATTGTGATTTATTGCTATATTTATTGGGACTTGAAACTGAAACCCTTACATTGGACCATTTTTGTAATACAAAGGCTAAAACTATAAAAAAATTTAAATTTTGTTATAGCATCCAGTGATAAAAACTAATTCAACTCAAATTATATTTAAAAAAAATTAATTAAATTATTCTCACGACTTATAAAAAACATCTACAATTTGATTGAGAGAGAGAGAGAGCGCCCAGCAATGACGGATCCAGGTGGGGTCGAGTGGGGTCGACCCCACCGTGGTCCGACGAGTGCTGCCGGAAACTCCATTCTTTGACCTCCGAGATCCCGTGTAACTCGATCTTCGACCCCATGGAGCTCCGCCTTTGACCCCGAGCGGCGGATCTCAACAACAATCCTTTGGCCTTTGCCGTAAATAAAAGGGGAGTTAGGGAATATAAGTGGGTAGAAGATGAGAGAGCTGAAGACGGAGGGGGCATAGAGTTCAGTATATTTTCTAGAGAAGACACATTTATTTAATTCTTATTTTAGTCAACAATTTTTTTGATAGAATGGGCTAAATGGGCCCACTATTAAAATTACTCGTGTCCTAAAATGTGAGAGGAAAAGATAGATTTGTTCATTAAAATTAACAATAATTTCATTTTATTTATTGATTTTTTAATTATTGATAAACTTCAAAGTGATTATAAAAAAAATTTGTATATAACTTTAAAAATAATATAATTTAATTAGAAAATAAACTATTTAAATTATAATATAGTATATTTTTAAAATATTTATTAAATATTACATTTATTAATATTTTAGTATTATGTTCGATCTCAAGAGTTTCAATTCTTGGATCCGTAGTTGGCGCCCAATGTAGAATAATGAGGAGAATAAGGTAAGCATTATGTGAAATGATCTAAAGTAGGTTATTGTGGGCTCGAAAATAGTAATCAGACAAATTAATTATGGCCGTCACTTTAATCCTCCATTTCTCATAGTGAAAAAGATTAAATGTGGCTGTCACGTTAATTAATAGTAATAATTCTAATTACCTAAATAGGTTCGTGTTAAAATGACACCGTGACACCACTTATACAACAATATTCAATACGCTAGACAACAATTTATAGATTGATGTATAGCGTATTGGATATTGTTGGACAAGAAAAATTGTTGTATAAAGAGCAACAAATTGCTGGCCGATTTTTTCAACTTTTTTTTTTTACCACGTGGCAGCTTATTATTCGTCCACGTGTACAAATAATTGGCTAGGAATGGTGGTATGGAGTTATTTTAAGGGGTGGTGGCACCCTAACATGGCCCTACCTAAATATCATATAAATTAATTTATTTACATTTTCCATTTCAATTTTTCATAGTGAAAAAGATTAAATATGGCTGTCACATTAATTAATAGTAATAATTACCTAAACATCATATAAATTAATTTATTTCCATTTATATCTCCATTTTTCAGAGTGAAAAGATTAAATATGGCTGTCACACTAACTAATATTAATAATTACCTAAATATCATGTAAAGTTAATTTATTTTCATTTCCATTTTCATAGTGAAAATGATTAAATACGGCTGTCACATTAATTAATCCCCCATCTGTCCCCAAAGAGTATAAACTATTTTCTTTTTCATCCGTGCTTAAAGAGTATGAACTTTCTAATTTTGAAAAATTCAAACAACATACTACCCCTACACATCATTTTATTTACACCTTATACGATCATCATTAACACTTATACGATTATAATAATATGGACCTCACTCTCCACTAACATTATTTTTACTACCCTTTCTCTCTCTTTTTTGCTTTTTCTCTTATTTATTAAAACTCGTATCGAATCCAAAGTTCATATTCTTTGGGGACGGATGAAGTACTAATAATTACCTAAATATCATGTAAAATTAATTTATTTCCATTTCTTTTCTTTCTATTTTCATGCATAACACGATGCAGTGAACATGTCCATTTTTTTATGAATAAAAAAAAATAGAAACAAACCAAACCAAACATTTACACTTTACATCATACACTTGGCATACCCGAGGAAAGTACAGGAGAGATAGCTACAAGTCGGTTAGATCAAAACATCATGGTAAAACCAAGTTAACAAAGAGAAGGGCAAAGGCCCCAACGAAGATGAAACCATCCAAATATGTAACCTTGCGTACAAGTATCTTTTTGCACAGATTTGGAGATAGAATAAAAAAATGAAATACTTGCATGTCACAATATTTATGGAAATTTGAATGAATTGTCTATTTGAAAGTGGAAATTAGAAGCAAAAAGCAATTGCTTTGATTCCCAACTTTCTCATATAAAAGCCCATCCACCCAACCCAAGTCTCCAACCTCACTTGCCCTTCTTCCCCAACCCTGATTGCTTCTGCTCTTATTACTTGATGACATGCCAACCTTCTTCAATGGATCGGCGGTGGTTGTTGCATGCCAACCTTGATGACATTTCTTGTTCCTCTAGTGAGAAAAGAAAGGGCACCTATGTGGGGGGATAGGTTTCCGATGAAGCCTTGAGACGTCAAGGTTGGGGTGGGCCGGCGGCGACTCTGACTCTTTGGCATTGGATGCCTCTCCAACTGCACATGGGGAGTGTTTGGTTCCATGAATTGAGAGCTCGTTGTAAATCTTGAAGGTTGGAATTGATGGGTACGTAGTAGTGAGCGTTGGTCAGTTTGATTGTTGCATGTTGTTGTAGGTGGAATTAAGGGTTATTAAGGAAAAGGAAGAGTGGTAGAGAAAGATATGTCATCAACTTGACTAGCGATTATCACCGCGTGTGATTCAATTACTTGTTGTTTGGAATTTCTTCTTCTAGTTTGAGTGATCATTGAATTTTTTTGAGGTGAATTGAATAACAATATTGATTCATCTTTTCTCGGACGTGGATGTAGACTTACGTCGAACCACGAAAGAGTCTTCGTGTTATTGCATTTTCGTTCACTTAATGGACGTTATCTTTATTCAACAAACTCTAAAATTTGCGAATGTACCTCCAAACGGCTAAACCCTATTGATTATATAAATGTTAAGTAATTAAGAAATGTATACATAGTTTAAAATTAATTTATTAATTGAAATAAATGATGATAGTATATAATAAGATGCCTCGGTAGAAAAAAATGAGAATTAAAGTATATGATATATTTTTGTATGTAAGTATAGTGAATTTATTTTTAAAAAAGAAAAAAATGATATGTCTCAATAGAAAAAAGAGAACTTTAATCAAAACAAATAAAAACATTTTTAGTAGTGCTATCTTTTAGTATAACTTTTCACCGACTTAATGTGTGAGAGAAAATAAACTAATTAAGTTTCCGTGACATCAAGTTTTCAAATTAACAAAGTAAAAATAATATCATCATGAAACTAAAAAGGATCATGAAACTAAAAACATTTGTATAGCCCAGAAGAAAAACATGTCATCCTAAGATAATATTTCAAAAAGAAGGCTCAAATTGAATCTGTATATACATATATGAAAAAGTAAAAAGGAAAGTTTTGAGAATATGTATAAGAATGTCATTTTAGATAAAAAAGAATTACAATTTAATTAAAATGTGATTCACGGCAGTTCCAAATTTCTTCATCTGAAATTGACGTAAATTATATATATTCCAGTAGTGCCATTTTAATTAAAAGTTATATAAGTATTTATTAAAACTTTATTGAAATTAAAATAATTGAGAAATGAATTGCCAATTAATCAATTTTATAATGCTTTCAATTTTTCAGAATTTGTGGTACATTAATTGAAAACTATTTTGCTTGTGAAAATACATGAAACCAACTACGAATTCTTGGGAAAATATTTTTAAAAAAAGAAAATACATATATAAAAGGGGTGTTTTAAAAAGAATAACTGCCACGCCCCAATCCTATGATATATTCTCTTATAATTACAAACTCTCAACTTTAGAACAATTAACCCACATATTAAAAACATAAAACATCTCCATATCAAAATAAGTTCACAAGCCAACAATTAGTAACTATGCATTTCAACATATATAGTCTCTATCTAATGCATATCACGAATAACAATAAATAATTTCACACATGCATATGCCTCTATGTATATACAAAAAATAAGATGGATATATGGGGATAAATTAGTCATGATTTTAAGATTTAACCCACTTGGAAAAAATTAATATAGAATCGAACAGAACCTCATTCAAGGGTGAAGACAATTAAAAATAACTTTACCACTTTGTTTAATAAGTTAATTAGAGCATTAATCATTCAAATAATCCAAACACCTCTTCTCAATTTTAAATTCTCGTCCAATCAGTTCCTAAAATCAATTTCTTATCAATTTTAATTTGATGACGAATATTACCTTGCCGTAGTTATTTTCTTCGGCCACGGTGTTCCTAAACGCCTTGAAAAAGTAATGTTTGTTAGTTAACGAAGAGATAGTAAAATAAGAGAGATGAAAAATTAGAGATATAGATATTATATTTTAGAAAAAATTTCTATAAATGGAACAATCTAAAAAGAAAAACGTTTCATTTTTAATGAGACATAGAGAATAGTTAAAATTGAGTGAAAGTAAAATAAGAGAGAAGAGAGTTTAATTTACATTATTCTCTCAATTACTTTATTTTTTCTTCACTTAACGATTTATTACTCCCTCCATCCCTCTTATAATTTGTCACCATTTGATCCGACACGGGCTTTGAGAAATGTAATTGAAAGCGGGTTGAAAAAGTTAGTGGCGTGTGGATCCTACTTTTATATAGTACTCTCTCCGTCCCACATAATTTGGGACACTTTGACCCGACACGGGTTTTAAAAAATCTAATAGAAAGTTAGTTGAAAAAGTTGGTGGGATGTGGATCCTACTTTTAAAGTATTAGTTTTATAATAAAATGTGAGTTGGAATGAGTTAGTGGAATATGAGGTCCACTACCAAAAATGGTAAAAGTGAAGTGTGTCAAATTATGTGGGACGGAGAGAGTACTCCATTAGTTTTGTAATAAAATGTGAGTAAGAATGAGTTAGTGTAATATATGACCCACTGTCAAAAATAGTAAAAGTGAAATATGACAAATTTTAGAGACCGACAAAAATGGGAATAAGTGACAAATTTCAGGGATGGATGACGTACTATTCCCTCCGCCATATAAAAATATGTATACTTTTTATTTTTATCTATCTCACAAAAATATGTGCATTTCATTTTTGGATAGTCATATCAATTTAATAATATAGATATCACTGTCCATTAACACTATTTTTATTACTATTCCCATTATCTCTCTTACTTCACTATATTATTAATTTCATCTATCTTAACTTATTAATTTTGTTCTAATTTTCATGTCATATTCATTGCTCCCTCATATTTTTACCGGAAGAGATGAATTCGGGAATCGGGATAGAGTATTATTAAATCAAATAGAGCACTCCATAAATAAAAAAAACCCTGATTTGCATTTTTCATCGACGCCGCTGCTTCTCCACAGTGAAATGTGACTTGAAAAATCCACCTATTCTAGTTCCTTTCACAGTTTCACTATTAGAGCTTCCCTTCCAACGATCTCTCAACTCTGACACCAGAATTCCAGCTCCGCCAACACCCACACAATACGTTGTTGTTGGAAAATTTCAGCTCTTCCGATTACAATTTTTGATTACGAAACTGGAGGAAATTATTAACTTTTACAGAAGGGCAAAACGCGGATTATTCTACGCAATCGTTCTCCAAAAACAATCTCAGTTATCTATAAGGTGATTGATTAGCATTAATCAATATATTTCAGCAGTGGATGATTCATTAGCATAATTCAATTGTTAATTTAGGTGTCTGTTTGCAATAATTTGGCTTATGTGTAGATTTCCCTTATTAGAAGCTGTACCTTTGGATGAAGCCACCTGTTCCGCCGACGCCGGTATCCAAACCTTACTTTTTCTACGGCCACCGCCAACCCTCCCAGAACCGCCCCACCGTCCGCGGCGGTTTATTCTCCAACCGCCAAACTCTGAACCCGAAGAAACTCGGCCGCCCCTCCGAGGAGCCGTTCGACCTCCAGAAATGGGACCCCGACCATAAAGCAAACCAAACACCTTTCCATGTGAATGACCCTTCTGAAAGATTCTTCTTTTTAGCCAAGAACCTGTCCCCTATCGCTAGATACATTGTAGATGCCTTCAGAAATCATAAGTACTGGACTCCGGAGCTGGTGGCTGACCTTAATCGCCTGCGCCGTGTGACACCGAAGCTGGTGTCCGAGGTTCTCAAGTTTCCTGACGTTGATCCTAGGCTCTCATCCAAGTTCTTTAACTGGGCTGGTATGTAATCTTTTCAACTAAACTAGTTACCTTTTTGTATCGTAGATGGAAGATGTTGGTGCGATGTCTATGGCATTTTAATTTTGATTTGGTATTGAATGTAATGATTGTGTGGCATTAATATATAAGTATGAGTCTTTGTCACTGTCACTTGGCTGTGTGTGTTTATTGTTGAAGTCATATAGTTTTGTCACTTGGCTTAGATGTGTTTGCTGCACGGTTTTAGTGACTATTGTACTTCTGTGGCCGGTTGAATTTATGTCATGATTCAGTGTGCATGACTGTAGAGGGAAGATATATTGACTGATAGTTGTCTCTAATTGCTGTGTTAAGGGGACTGAACATGTCAACTTCTTTTATTTTGTTTCATCTTGCAAAATCGTGGGTTTTTGTTCATGGTAGTGTTTCTTTTAGAGTTTAATGTAATGACTGAACAGTAGTTTGCAAAAGTTGATAATCACTTTATTGGATATTTGAATGCATTTTGCCTTTTTTGGAAGGGGAGTTTTCCCCAATTGAAAGTACATCATGTTTTCTTTTCCTACATTTTATATGGTTCTGATATGCATTTACTGATTCTTTGATGGATCAGGCAAGCAGAAGGGCTATCGGCATGATTTCGCCTGTTACAATGCTTTTGCTTACTTTCTGAATCGGGCAAATCACTTTCGGGCCGCTGATCAGGTGCCTGAATTGATGCATATGCAAGGGAAGCCACCTACTGAGAAACAATTTGAAATCTTGATTAGGATGCACGCTGATGCTAAAAGAGGTCTGAGGGTACACTATGTTTATGAGAAAATGAAGAAGTTTGGTGTAAAACCACGAGTATTTTTGTATAACAGAATTATGGATGCATTAGTTAAGACTAACCATGTAGATTTAGCCATGTCAGTTTATAACGACTTCAAGGCGGATGGTTTGGTGGAAGAAAATATGACTTATATGATTTTGTGCAAGGGCTTATGTAAAGCTGGACAGATGGATGAAGTGTTTAGCCTTCTAGATAAGATGAGGAAGAATCTGTCCAAGCCAGATGTTTTTGCGTACACGGCTATGGTAAAGGTGTTGATCTCAGAAAAAAATTTGGATGGTTGTTTAATGGTGTGGGAAGAGATGCTAAAGGATCGTGTTGATCCAGATGTCATGGCTTATACTACATTGGTCATGGCGCTTTGTAAAGGTAACCATGTTGACAAGGGTTACGAATTGTTTAAGGAGATGAAAGAGAGAAATTATTTGATAGACAGGGCTGTTTATGGAACTCTGATTGAAGCATATGTAGTGGATGAGAGGGTGGGTTTAGCTTGTGGATTGCTCAAAGATTTATTGGAATCTGGGTACAGGGCAGATTTGGCAATATATAACTCCCTTATAAAAGGGTTGTGTACAGCAAAGAAGGTTGACAGAGCTTATAAGCTTTTCCATGTGACAGTTCGAGAAGATCTTCAACCAGATTTTGATACTGTTAATCCCATCTTAGTGTCTTATGCAGAGTCAAAAAGATTAAAAGAATTTTGTGAGTTTCTTGAGCAAATGCAGAAACTGGGGCTTTTTTCCACCGAGTATCTAGTCAAATTCTTTTCTGGTTTGGTTGAGAGGGAGGATGGTGTCGTGGTGGCTCTGGAAGTGTTTGAGTACTTGAAAATTCAAAAGTGTATTACTGTTCCAGTCTACAATATACTTATGGAGGCCCTTTACAAGAATGGTGAGGAAAAGAAGGCATTGGTACTCTTCAATGAACTTAATGAACTTGGCATGGTACTCGACTCATCAACTTACAGTATTGCAATTTTATGTTTTGTTGAAGTTGGAGATGTAAAAGAGGCTTGCGTTTGGTACAACAGGATGGTAAAAATATCATCTGTTCCTTCACTTGATGCTTATTCGTCTCTTGTTAATGGCCTCTCTCAAATGGGAGAGTTAGATGCTGCTATGTTGCTGATTCGTGACTGCTTGGCCAATGTGGAAAGTGGTCCATTGGAATTTAAGTACACTCTTACAATTATCCATGTTTGCAAGTCAAATGATGCCACAAAGGTAATTCAAGTTGTAAACGAAATGGTTGAACAAGGTTGTCCTCCAAATGTTGTTACATGTGCTGCTATTATTTATGGCATGTGCAATCATGGAACAATGGAAGAGGCGAGGAAAGTCTTCTCAATCATGAAAGATTCCAAATTTCTTAGTGAAGCTGATGCAATAGTCTATGATGAGATGCTTGGAGACCACATGAAGAAGACGACTGCAGGTTTACTGTTGTCTGGGATAAGATTCTTTGGCCTGGAGTCAAAATTGAAGGCAAAGGGCTGTTCGGTTCTCTCCAGTTGAACTCATGACCCAAGCAATGATGATCCCTCTGAGCTAGGATTTTTTCCGGTGGATGGTACAAAGACAAGAAGATGGTTAAGCTCGGCTTAAACGTTGTATATTGATTGGTGACCATCACCAGCTGGAAGGTGCTTCCTGTTGTGAAAAATATGGCTTTTCAGAAATACAGCCATATGGATCAAAGTCTTTTCACAAGATTCTTCCGTATGGGAATTCCCTATATTGAGCTCAACGCCCATGGAAGAGCTAGACCTAGTTTAGCTCGACTTTATAATTGGAGTTATAAAGATCTTGGAGATCTTCCATATGTGAGAGAGAATGATATCTCTTGCCAGGCAAATGCTGGATTCTCCTTCGAATATCAGTTGGTGGATGTTCCCGATTACCATGGGAGAGGTGAGTCTGCTCCTTCTCCCTGGTTCCATCAAAATGAATGAGAGGCTGGGTATGTTGTTAGTGTGTGTATATACATGTGTTGCTTGGGTATCCAGCCGTAGATGTGTCCCATACTATGCTTACAAATTGCCAATATAGTTATTATGTACCTAGAAAGTATAAGATGCAGAGGCTCTTCATGTGCTGCTCTGTTTGCACACTCATGCCGTTTTTGATAAGTGTTAGGTAGTTTAGTGAATTATAGCTTACAAAATAACATAATTCAGAAAACTAGTTTTATTATGCACGCTTCAATATGGATGCTACATGTTCAAGTTTAACAATACTAAATTTGATACTTCCTATGTTCCAAAATAGTAGACTCTTTTAATTTTCTACACTTATTTTGGAAAAATGATAGAAATAGTTAAAGTGAAGAAACAGTGAAATAAAAAAAAATATTTAGAAAAATTTGATACTTCCTATGTTCCATCATACTACTTCCTATATTATTTTTTCTTTCACTTTACTCTTTACTTTTTATGCACTTTAACTATTTATTACTCTATTCGTCTCTGAAAATTTATCACCTATTTTTTTTCGTTCGTCTCTAAAAATTTGTCACCTTTCTCTTTTACCATTTTTTATAGTGGGCCTCGTATTCCACTAACTCATTCTCACTCATATTTTATTGCAAAACTAATACTCTCCTCGTTTCATAATAGATGTCACACTTTCTTTTTTAGTTTGTCTCACAAAAGATTTCACATTTCCATTTTTAGAAAAAGTTCCCTCTCATATTAATATAAAAATTATATTTTCTCTTTCCATTTAACACACAAAACAAAACCTCCTAAAATCCCATGTCGTCCCACGAGTGTGACATTTCTATGGGACGGAGGTAGTATATAAAAGTAAGACCTATATGCCACTAACTTTTTCAATCCAATTTCTATTACATTTCTTAAAATTTGTGTCGGGTCAAAGGTGACAAATTATACTAGACGAATGGAGTATCATTTTTCTAAAATGACTCTGGAACGGAGGGAATACATATTTTTTCTGCCTATTGCACCTCCCACTAATACAGAGTTTCGGTCTAAATAGTGATGTACTCCTTCCGTCCCACAAGAATATGCATTCTTTCACTTTTAGTCCGTCGCACAAGAATATGCACTTTCTAATTTTGGAAAGTCTCTTCTCCCTATTCTCCACTAACAATACTTACTTACTTTTTCTCTCTTACTTTATCAATTTTACATTAAAATCCGTACCGTACCCAAACTGCATATTCTTTGGGGACGGAGGAAGTATTTTTTAATGAGATCCTGGTAAAAAAGTGTTCTTATATGCATTATTGTTCTTATCTATTCAGGTCCGGGTCTGGCCTCTAACCTTATAAAACAATAGGATTGGAGCATTTCATTTGTATGTAGAAATGGACGCTTGTTGAATATAGCATGCTAGTTTTAAATAGGCTTTCTCTACGATAATTTCTCAGTAAAAGTTTAATTAATTCAAGGGATATAAAACAGCATACATGATACAAGCAAGATAGAAGCTGGGAAGTGGCAGCTTCAGGAGCAAATGTTTCGACGTGGAGCAGCTTCTGGAAGACGGTGGTAGATCTGTATCATCCCGCGATCATGAGGAAAGGCGTAGACGTGGTCCTCGATTGCTCCATCTTAACCAAGTTGAAGCAATGCTGACTCTTTATCAACTTTACTGCACTGTTTTGTTACCTAAAACTGTTCTCAGCACCTTCCATAGCGTCATGATAGATTGTCGAAGTCTATTTAGGCTGTGAAATTGAAAACTAAAATATGGAAGTCCACAAATGCACAAACTCAAATACTTTGGCAATGCATTAATACATAATCAATATGGCAGACGAGTGTGATGGCGAATGCTTCTTTGTCGTATCCCGATTGTTGAATCTATTTTAGTGTACTCAATAAGTTAATACACTTCAATGTCAATTTATAAATCATTAATACAGTTGGAGATTCAAATCGTTACCGGTCATCATTTATCATAAGTCAATACTCAATAGACATTTACACATTTGTTTTCTTGTAGGTGATCCTTACCGCTGTTATATATCCATCTTTTTTTTTTGGAACGATTTATTTCTACTTCCAACCATTTGACACGGATATGTTATTATTGAAGCACGAGGAAATAAATTGGGGTACCAAGTTAAATTTTTACTTCGTTTAGCAACGAAAATACTCATGTTTATGAACACATTTTCCTCAAAATGATCCGTTTATGCATTGATTTTGTAGCCATGGTTAGATATGAATAGAATCTGATATAGCTATACCTAAACATTATTCCTACGAGTTGTGATCAACGTTGAACTAATTTTAATGATCGAACTAGAGATCTAATATGATTCATTTTTAATAATTGTGTGGTCATAATAATTCATCCAAAAATTACCAAATTGTATTATTTTATTCATATAAAAATGGTTGAAGGGTATAATTGTAAAATACTCAATTTGTTCATGTGCTCTCATTAGCCGCAGCGAGAACGTCTCTAGCCCTCTCATCATGCCGCACGCCGGTGGCGGCGGTCAGCTCCGCTGCGGCATCGGTGCAGCGACGGCGGCGGACAATGACAATGGAGGGATGCTCGAGCGGCAACAGTGACGAATGGCTTGGCCGACAGCAGAGGGCGCTGCACCACGACTAGCGGCGTCCAGCAGTACTACGATGCTGCAACCGGCGGCGACGCTGAGGCATGTGACATTGAGACTGACCGTCCATTGGAGGCAGCAGGAGTCGCGACGGCGGCCTGACCGGAAGGGGCAGCCGACTGAGACGATGGAGGAATACTTTATTCACTTTTCAGGAGTCTGCGAAAAATAAATATATTTTAGGAATACTTTATTCACTTTTCTACTTTATTCTCTTTACGTCTTCCTCTCTCTTATTTTTCTCTTGATTTATCACAATAAATATTTTTTTCTTAAATTCCGTGTTGAAAAGAAACGCCTCAACTATAAGCAGAATGAAGGGTTTGAAGATAATTTTTTCTCTTCTGAATATAATACTCCATGTCGGCGGTGGATCTACAGTGGTACATACTTCCTCGTCCACGATTAAGTATCTAAGTTTCTTTTTCCGTTCGTCCACAAATAAGTGTCTCATTTACTCTTTAATACTTTTGGTATCGGACCTCTCATTCCACTATAACTCATCTCACTCACATTTCATTTTAAAAACTAATACTCCTTCCGTCCCAATGTAGTTGAGTTATTTTCTTATTTGACAAAAGTTTTTCTCTCTCTAATTAATTAAACATTGAAAAAGTGGATGGTTGGATTGAGTGATGCTGATAAACATGGACTTAGTTATACACTATGTTTTGGTCCATATTGAACTCATCAATTAGTTCTAAGTGTGATTAGCCGTTAATTGGACCTCTATTCATGGACGAACTAATATGTAAAAATAAGGCTCCTATTCGTAGATGAAGGAAATATTATTTAGGAACAATATCTGTCACGAATAATTTTTTCAAGTAATTGTAAGGGACCAATTTAAAATTTTAGTGTTATTCAAAAGTATTATAAACAATTAAGTTTTTATCGGTAATAAATACTCCATCCGTCTTACAATAAATGACACACGTGGGTAAAGACATGAGATTTTAGGGGATGTTAGATTATGTGTTAATGAAGACAGAAAATAGTATATTTATATTAATGTGAGAGATGACTTTTTCTAATAGATGAAATTGTGACATGTACTCCATCTGTCTTCACTTAAGATGTATACCTTTCTTGTTTAGTTTGTCTCATTTAAGATGTTCACTTCCTTATTAAAACATTCAACTATATTTTCTCTCTACTTACTTCACCTAAAACCCAAAAATCTTGTGTCATTCAAGAATGTGGACATCTTGAGTGGGATGGAGAGAGTATTATGGATGGAGGGAGTAAGATTAAATGTCTTGAGTTTTGTCTTTTAATAGTAGTATTCCCTCCGTCCAACCACACGTGATGAATTTCTTTTGGGCATGAGATTTAAAGAAATTATATTTATTGAGTTAAAGTGCAGTGAATAAAGTATGAGAGAAAAAAAATAGGTGAAATAAAAATAATAATAAAGTAAGAAAGATGAAATAAAGTAAGAGCGATAGAAAATGCAACGTTTTTATTGTTTGAACCCTAACTACAATTATAATTATATTCCTGAAAATCAATGAACTTAAATCTCCACACATCTATCAAAATTCGTGGTATACCGCTCATCTGCCCACGCTTAACCTAGCGTTCAAAAATCTTGACAGTATTTTTCGTGTGAAATGTTTCGGGAGCCGAATGCTATCATGTTAATTCAACTCTTTGAATATTTTTAAATTTTATATGAAAATTCTAAAATGGAGTAAATACATGAATATCATTAAATTTTAGTTTTATTATCTTTACGACAATCATTATATACTTTTTTGAAACGTATACTAATTACGTCAGCCCAATTCTTTAAAATATTTCTAAATACTAGTATATGAAAATTCTAAAAAGGAGTAAATACATGAATACCACTAAATTTTAGGTTTTATTAACTTTATTTAAAATAAAATGATTTTTACTGAAAACTCCAAATTATTATTGATGTGAAATTTGAAGATACTCTTGAAAAACTCTTGAGCATAAACAATTTTCACTCTATTATTCAAACTACTTTAAGTGATCAAAACTTACATTTATATATAAAATGAAGTTTATCAATAAAAAATATAAATAGTAACGAGACAAAAACTCTAATTGGGAGAACATCACAAAGTGACGACAAACGGTTGGATTATGAAACTATAAGTTTTGGATTATTTGTCGCATCTTCAAATTAAAATAGCTAATAAGTTACTATATGGTACTTCCCTCTGTCCATAAAAATTGAGTCACTTCATTTTTTTCACTCATTTTAAAAAAATCATAATAAATAGTTATAATGGATAAATAGTTAAAGTAAAATCAAGAATAACGTAGATAAGAGTCTTCTCTACATTATTTTCAAATTTACTTTACTATTTATCCACTTTAACTATTTATTACGATTTTTTTTTAAAACGAGTGCACAAAATTAAATGACTAAACTTTTATGGGACAGATGGAGTATTATTTACCAAAATGGTAGAAAAATTAAATTTTTGTGAAATTTGTCATTTTATGATACTCCATCTGTCCGCGAATAGGAGTCCCGTTTTTCCATTTTAGTCCGTCCGCGAATAGAAGTCCCGGTTCACTTTTACCATAAATGGTAATAGAGTCACACCTTCCACTAACTCATTTCACTCACATTTAATTTAAAATTAATACTCCCCCCCGTCCCCTATTAAGAGTCACACTTTTCCATTTCGGTCCGTCCCCAATTAAGAGTCACATTTCATTTTTAAAATTCTTCTTCATTGAAGAATCGTGTAACATGATGGCTCCTCGGGGGAACTCTGGTGATGGAGATGGATCAGGTGAGGGCTTCAGGTGGACTGATTTATTTGGAAGCAGTTCCCCTGAAGCCAGTGTCAACCAACCGGCCCCGGACTCTCCCAACCCTGGTGAACCCGCAGCGCCTATTGCTGATGCTGAGGTTTATCATCCGTTACAGGAGGACGTACAGAGGCGTCGGGAGCTCAGTGATCGCCTGGGCTTAAATACTATTGGGCGTCCCTTGCCCGAAGATCTTTTTGAGTCCATGATTGACACCCAATTCAAGACGGAGCTTGAGATAGAGAAAGCGCTTCGTTCGGACAGGGCATCCGGCGCGAATCCCCTATATACAAGGAGTCTTACCCGGGGATCCGTAGTAGAGAGTCGAATCATCGGACTCGGCGATCTGTGGTAGGTAGCCCTTTAAGAGTAGGAAAAGGCAGCGCGGGTGAAGAAGCGGCTCCATACTGGGGAGATAACTTGGAGATTGTTAAGAGTTTCGCCGGCAAAGGGCAATATTCTCGCCTTCTTGTCTAACCCAATAAGAACTAAAATAAAGGAGTTTATCTTACTTTCTGGAACGAAGCCTATTCAGGCGTCAGGCGGATAGAATCATTTCGTATTGTGTGACAAACCTTTTCAAATAAAGCAATTTCAAAACAGAATAGAATAAGAATAAAAGGCTTAGTTTGAGTTCTGACTATAGCTGCAACCTATCTCATATTGGGGAGACGATCAAACTCGAAATTTCATAAGAGAATAAATCTCTGACGCCTAAAACTCCCATGCCTTTCTTGGTTGGCCCAAGGCTTGGAGTATCCAAGACAAGTCTTTCTTCATTTTTAGAGGAAGAAGCGGAACTACAAGAAAGCTTTCTTTATCTTTGATTTATGGATAACCAATTCATTTTCAAATATAGTTGGGAGATTTTACCCAAGAAATGGGTCAAAAAAATGGAAAGATCGGAACATGGGAATAGATCTGATACCAATAC
Source organism: Salvia hispanica (assembly GCF_023119035.1). Taxonomy (NCBI): domain Eukaryota; kingdom Viridiplantae; phylum Streptophyta; class Magnoliopsida; order Lamiales; family Lamiaceae; genus Salvia; species Salvia hispanica. Next base: position 41,017,512 of record NC_062968.1, read on the forward strand.
GGACTACCCATTTCAATTGTTGTGCTTTCTTAAATTGCATACCTATACAAGGGTTCAAGTTTCGATCGATATTTGCGGAGTTGATTATCCCTCTCGAAAACGAAGATTTGAAGTGGTCTATAATTTACTGAGTACTCGGTATAACTCACGCATTCGTGTACAAACCAGTGCAGACGAAGTAACACGAATATCTCCGGTAGTAAGTCTATTTCCATCAGCCGGCCGGTGGGAGCGAGAAGTTTGGGATATGTTTGGTGTTTCTTCCATCAATCATCCGGATCTACGCCGTATATCAACAGATTATGGTTTCGAGGGTCATCCATTACGAAAAGACCTTCCTCTGAGTGGATATGTGGAAGTACGCTATGATGATCCAGAGAAACGTGTGGTTTCTGAACCCATTGAGATGACCCAAGAATTTCGCTATTTCGATTTTGCTAGTCCTTGGGAACAGCGTAGCGACGGCTAATTCCAAATCAGACACAGAATAGGTCCAGTCCAGGAGACAAATCAATAGGAAATGCTATTGATTTTTTTCGTAAGAATAAGAATTCACTTCTATGAAATGAAAGAGTTTCACCGGAATTGCCTTGATCGTCGGATATCATGAGAAAGAAATAGGAAGAACGAACGATTTCCTGCAATTCTTTCCAATATGGAATGAGTAAAGAATCAAGCTACAAGTCTCGATCTATACGAAAGGCACTGGTTTTTTTGTCTTTCTTTCGGTTTCATTGATAGCAGAAAAACGGACTCTAACTCTATAGGGGCGCTAGCGCTTGACTAATAAAAAAATGGCAAGAGAAATATCGATGGAGGAAAAGAGGGCAGGGATTCTCTACAATGACACTGTAGACCAATTGAAAGGGATGTAGCGCAGCTTGGTAGCGCCTTTGAGGAAATGTCACGGGTTCAACAAATCCTGTCATCCCTACCTATTCTTCTCCTCTGGGCAGTAACGAGGGATCCATTGAGATCGATTCAAATTGGATATACATATTTGGACTATATACATGCAAGATGTGTATTGGGGGTACAAAAAGAATCCTTTTTCTTTACAGTCGTATCTACTGTGATAAGAAAGCGTTCTTAGTTCAGTTCGGTAGAACGTGGGTCTCCAAAACCCGATGTCGTAGGTTCAAATCCTACAGAGCGTGATTTTTTCTTCATGGATCAAGAAGCCTATAAGCTATGTAAGCTAAGATGGGGAGAGCGCTTTCTCCCCGACGGCAGTCAGATTAGATTATATAGGGTGACTTAGCTTTGAATTTTCTTCGCAAAGAAGAAAAGAAGGAGACAACAGAGAACAAGTACTAATCCACCAGCTTTGAACATAGATGCTGGTGCACATCGATGCTAACTTCGTTCCATCGCCTTACTTACTACATCTCGGCTTTAGCCTCTCGAGAGTATGCTTTCCCGCTTTCTTCTCATAGGTTCGTGGAAGTTCCTTTCCCGGCTTTAGTTTAGAGAGGAAGTATAAGTATAATAGTCAGACGTTCATGGCATCTAGGTCAAGTCAACCGACAAAGCGGCTCTTCATCCGTCGGTTTTACTGGATCTTGCTATGGCTGTGACTATGGATTCACTTCTTTCTTTTTATGGGAAATCCTTCTATCAAGATCTCCACTTTCAGTTCTACTTCGGGGATATCAACCCACCTACTAGAAAGCGCTTCAGCAGGCAGATTCAACTTATTCTTCCAACTCTGATCTCACCAATACTAAATTCAACACCCTGTAGCTGTAGGGAACCGGAATACAAGCCTTTACGGAAAAGATTCATATTTTGCCGGGAAGATTTGAGGAGATCAATTCACACAAGGGAAAGACACCAGTCCTGGATTCAATTCAAGAGTTCCTTCTTTCTTTCATTAAGTTCGTTCGGAGAAGACGAGTATAGTCTTAAGTTCCCTTATTCCTTTTTGATGTTGTTAAGCCAAGAGCGCAAAGCGTATGCGCGAAATGAGAGCTAGAGGAATGGGAAGACAAGAGAATGCCCGGGTACTCCATCTACCAAAAGAAATGATTGAAATAGAGCGAAGAATGGAAAGGCAGGCTGCGAAGGCGCTGACTCAAAGGCTGATAGGATTGAACTGAAAGGGAAAAGGAAATAGGCTAAGCAAGAGCATTGCCCATCAGGGGCTGCGGGGACAGGAGCTAGAAGAACTAAACCAAAATAAAATGGCCGTAGAAGGCTAGCTTTCTGTCGAGTCTGTCCAGGGGGCCATGGACCGGCTGTGCTTCTTCTATACAATAGACCTGCTCCTCTTTCCTCAACCTTCCTTACTTTTTCCCGAATTACTCACTACTCCTTGCTGGTGGGTTTACTTCTACAGTACAACGCGGGGACTTATCTATTCTATATCTTTCCTTACTTCTAATAGAACCTGGAGACTAGCTATAGCTCTTCTCTTGCGCGCTTCCCTGCTTTAGCTCGCCACTCCACTTATGCTTCTTCTCTTTGTTAAAGATGGTTTTCGAAGAAAAATTTTCAAGGAATGTATGAGGCAACCAAGGGTAGTTGCGGAACTGCCTTCTTTCTTTGATCTGGAGCTGCTTCTTTTGTAGTCGGTCGGCTTGTGATGAGGGCTACTCTCCTGAGGCCTCGTAGTAAGGCTTCGAGTCATACTCTTAAACCGTCATTGCGGTCGATTGGTGGCGTGTGTGATCCTTTTCGCCCGAAAGATACGTATCGTTGATATGATAAACGAATACGTATCTAGGTTTACGTATCACACTGCTGCCAATGTGACCTTGGTAGGATATGAAAATCCTATATTGTCTAGTGAAACTTCATGGATTCACGGCTCACTGCGTAGAGGCACCTGCTTTACTTAAAGACTGCTTAGCAGTACGATATCCGAACAGAACAGTGCTTGTGTCAGAAAATGAGCCAAACAAACCTCGCGCTCACAGCAGGACAAAACATAAATAGGGAACTTCATGGGAAGCAACTAACATAGAAAAAGAGGAATAGAATACAAACTTCGAGTAGCACTCGTAGACAAATGCCACAGAAGGAACAGAATCGCTTGGTAAAGAAGGAGGTCCGGGAGAAAGAAGTCTACATCCATGAACTGAGATACGTATTCGTTTATCATATCAACGATACGTAACAAGAGATACGTATCTTTTCACTTCACTCCAGTCGCTTATGCTTGAGAAAGAAAACAACTAAGAAACTAGTTGTTTAGCTTATTGTCGCTTTACTTGACTAGAACTTTCCCTCGGTAATCACTTCACTTATTGATGAATCTTAATAAATTACTTATGTAAAGTAGTTCGGTTAGATCACTTGACTCTTTTCCTTTGTTTGATCAAGGGGATCGAAGGGAGTGCGATAGGGCATCATCTATCCGGGTCGGTGCCGGACTCCTTTGTGAATCAGTCCCTTTCCTTGTCTTCAAGAGTTCGGTTAGTTGATCGAGAAAGCGGCAGGACTGTCAAGCTTAGCGGACTGCGGTCCCGCGAAGCTGGTATCCTCAGACCGCCTAAGAGACTTTACTTTCCGACTGTCGAAGGAAGGAAGTTCACTTTTGAATGATCAGAAATTTCATAAGAGAAGAGAAATTCATAATCAATCAAGCGTGAAAAGAATCAATAAGACGAAGAAATGTTAGAAGGAGCTAAGTTAATAGGTGCGGGAGCTGCAACAATCGCTTTAGCTGGAGCTGCAGTCGGAATTGGAAACGTATTCAGTTCTTTGATTCATTCGGTAGCTCGAAATCCATCATTAGCTAAACAGTTATTTGGTTATGCCATCTTGGGCTTTGCTCTTACCGAAGCAATTGTACATTAAATATGTTTTGATCCATATTTTAATAGTTTCGTCAAAAATGAACATTTAGCATACATTTTCACAAAAATACTTATTTAGTGCTACACAATTAGTTATAGACAATATGTTGATCCATATTGGACTAATGAGTAAGGTTAAATGTATGAATTAAATGTGTTGAGTTTTGTCTTTTATCATGAAGTCTATTTCGTCTTCCGCTTCTTCCCATACTCCGACACAAAGCGGAGAATATTAACTATCTCTTCCTACTTTTTAGAGAGAGAAAGAGAAGAAGTGAAACTGCGATGTCTCCGTCGGTGGTGGTTGTGGGAGTGAAGGCAGACTGCCGTAGTAAAGAGCTGCTGACGTGGGCGCTGGTGAAAGTCGCCAACTCCGGCGATCGCGTCATTGCTCTCTGCATCATCCACCCCGACGCTGGTCAGCCTTCGATTTCATCGTATTTATACCTTATGCACCTAATTTGGGAAATCAGTTTGCGCCATAGTATTTTTTTTATCCTCCCTTGTAAATGCAGTTTTGTTGCTTTTTAATTCCTCTCTGCTTTTAATTTTGAGAAGATAGAACGATTATGCTATCACTGCTCAAGAATTTCGACTCACTGCTGGCTGCATTTCAAGGTTTCTGTAACCTAAAACAGGTGTCTTTCATATTCCCTTTCTATTGTTTTTCTATTAATCGGTTGTGATAAAGGATTTGCCACGCATTCTTTAGACTACTCCCTCCGTTACGCGATTTAAGAAAAATTGTATTAAGTGAGCTAAGTAAAGGAAATATAAAGTAAGAAATGAAAAAGGTTAGAGATGAAGAGAGAAGAAATTTGTTAACTTTTGCTAAAAAAGGAAATGACTCCACTACTGCGGAACAGAGGGAGTATTGTGTAGAGTGGCTTGTGGTATTTGTCTTTCTTTATTCGTGTATTTGTTATGTATTGTTGGGAATTTATGCAGGAAATTTAGTTCCATTGTTGATTTCAGGAACGTCTACACTTGTATTATAATCTTTATGTCGAGTTTACATTTTTTGCTTATCATGTGGAGTAATTTTTTAGTACAGAGCATGGGAGAAGATGATTTCTATATTTAAGAGACAAATCAGGCTGCTAATAATGTACAAGATGATGTTAGGTGGATCTAAAGCTCAAGGTCTGTAGAGGATCTCCAGTTCGGAAAATATTGTCCAGGGAGGCAGCGTCTTGTGGTGCAACGAGTTTAGTACTTGGTACATCGAGAGCCAACACCGCACTTCGATCCAAAACCTCTCTTGCCAAGTCATGTGCCAAGAGTCTCCAAAATAATATTTCAGTTATATGTGTTGACAATGGTAAGATTATGTTCCAAAGTGAATCCAGATACAGAAGAAGGAAGACTTTTCCCGATAGCCCTTTTAGCCTACCGCCCCAGAGAATCTCGATGGCTCTAGTACCTTGTAAAACTCAAGAAATGGTTGTCCGGAGATCAGGGTGGATGTTACTTCGCAGGACGTTTCTACATGGAAGCAGAGGTTTTGAATATGCAACTTCTAAGAAATCATCAGTGATGCATTGGCTATCGAAACTGCCAAGCCGGCAATCTGTTGCACCTATTTATCCTGATCAGAAGCAGTTCAGTGCATCCAACAAGATTTTCTCAGACGAACTTGGAAATCTTCAAGAGAAATACTCAAACAAATGTCGGGTGTTTAGCTTCCAAGAACTCTCATTAGCAACGAATAATTTCATACCCGGTTTGTCCTCTGAACTGTTCTTTGTTATAACGTTTCATTTTCACTATTGGAGGTTTTATAAACTAGACCAAACTATATTTTCAGAATATTTGATTGGAAAAGGGGGAAGCAGCCAGGTCTACAAAGGCTGTCTACCAGGAAGCAGGGAAATAGCTGTTAAAATTCTGAAGCCATCAAACTATGTACTGGAACATTTTGTTTCAGAAATCGAAATCCTTACGTCTTTCTGCCACAAAAATATTATCTCTTTAGTTGGCTTCTGTTATACTGAAGACCAACTACTTTTGGTGTATAATCTTTTAACCAGAGGATGCTTAGAAGAGAATCTCCATGGTATTTACCTGTTTATTTATATAATTTTGAACTTGGAATTACTATCATTGCTGTTAACAGATATGGTACTCAATATGTGCTTTGGATTAGGTTGTCGCGTATCTCGAGATCAATTTGGTTGGGGGAAGAGGTATAAGATTGCTTTGGGAGTTGCTGAGGCATTGGATGCATTGCATAATACAGCTGAGCCAATCATCCATAGAGATGTAAAATCTTCGAATATCCTTCTTTTGGATGATTTTAGGCCACAGGTACCATGCAATTTATAGTTGTTCCAAATTCTGCAATTTATTTATCTCTGTGCTCTTTTCATTCCCCTTACAGCTATCGGACTTTGGGCTTGCCACATGGAAATCGAGCTGTTCTCATGATATGGATACCTCTGATGTTGCTGGAACATTTGGGTAAGTTATATAGTCTCAGTGTGATCAGTTGCCAAATTTGCACATAACATGCTATTAAATGCAGCTACTTAGCTCCAGAGTGTTTCATGCACGGGGAACTGAATGAAAAGATTGATGTCTATGCATTCGGTGTTGTACTCCTTGAGCTCTTGTCGGGTAAAAAGGCTATTGATAATGGACTACCAAAGGGCCAGGAAAGCTTGGTTGTGTGGGTGAGTATCTACTTTCAACATGAACTAATTTTGTGTATCTCAGTTTTCCAAGGGCGTATGAATAGGTCTCGTTTTATTTCATTTTCGCGTATTTATCCGTTTAAACACAAAGGCTTTACTGTCAACGTATCTTTTACAAAAATAACAGGCAAAACACATTCTGAAGGAAGGGAAAATCTCAGAACTGCAAGATCCCAGTTTGGGGGATGCTTACGACCGCAATCAATTTGAGAATGTGGTTTTAGCTGCAACCATTTGTATCAGACACAGAGCACAATCTCGTCCTGCTATTAACCTCGTAAGTATTATTATTTAAGTCGCGGATAGTGTTAAAACTTGTGATAAGATTAATTAATTTATGAACTTAAACAGGTTCTCAAACTCCTTCAAGGGGACTCAGACGTTATAGAATGGGCGAGACAGGACAGAGATATCGATTATATGATGACCGATGAGCAATCTGCAACAGATATCCAGTCCTTCATCAATCTTGCATTACTTGATTTGGAAGATGAAACTGCGTTTACAAGCATTGTTGGGCAGAATGTCCCGGTGGAGGACTAGTTAGTCCTCTAGCTTCGACCAAATCATCCTCTCGGTCTCGAATGAGAGGATCAGAATCAGAAGCCTTTCACTTCCTCATCAACCTAACTATCAGGAGCTGGTTCTGCTTCTGATTCCTAATTTTCGAGATTCTTTGATGATGTAGCAAAATTGCTACTGAATTGCATCTCTATTTATATTTCAAAAGCGGTTATGGTTTTTTTTTTATAATTTTTTTTATGTAAAGTTTGAGTGTATAGCTCTGTTGTAGTTGAACAATTTATGTATATCTACATTTGTGAAATCTGTTGTGAATATGTAACTTTGGAAATAGCGAGACTTCAAGTTCCGTTGTGTTAGAGAATCAGACCAACAGCCTAAGCCAAAACTCACCCCACCAAATTTAAATCGATCAACTATAAGTATAGAATCAAATTGAAATTCTGCTTAATGCCAATTATCATGCTAAAAACAAATTGTACTCCCTACGTCTCGAGCTATTTGATGCGTTTCCTTTTGGTACCTTTTTTTTTAAAAATAATACTCCACATTCTCACAAAAATATGCATTTTCTAATTTTAGAAACTTTTTTTCTCTCTAATAAGGTGTGACTCATTCTTGATTAACAATATTTCAATTACTATACAAATTTTGTGCATTAAAACTCACACCTAACCAAGATTGCATACTCTTGTAGGATAAAAGGATTCTATACAATTAAAGTTGAGAGAGAAAATTAAAAAAAGAGAATAATTTAGATAAGGAAACGCATCAAGTAGCCTGCTATAGAGGGAGTGATATATTACTCCCTCCATCCCAATCTAAGTGGAACATTTTTGATTTGATATGAGATTTTATCCAATGTTATTTTGTGAATTGTAGGGATCAGATCACCACGGACTCACTAATTACCGGGACCTCTTTTTGTATACCACAATCTGAGATGACTAATCTCATAGAAAGAAGCCGTAATACAAAGGATTACAAGATTACACAATTACTTAGTACAATCTAAACAAATCAGAAACCCTAGCTACTAATCAATCCTCAACATAGACTGATTCTCAAGCTCCATCCACTTGTTAACCTGCACACTAAGTAGAGCTATTAGTAATCAATACAAGATCCCTAAGGATCTAAATCAGAACCAAAAGAGACTAAGGTAGCGTAAGTCAGAAGGTGGCTCAGGTCACAACAACGACTATACCAGACCAAGAACCTCACCACACGCTACAACCAGTAAGTCACAAGGTGAGAAACTGTCGAACACAGGCGCCGGAAACACAAGTCTCACCGACTACCACCAGTTCGCAACCACGACTCTCAAACATCACCAAACTTACGGATCTTCCTCGTTCTACACAAGATCTCTCACACCGAACACCCAATCGAGAAGGATCTGAAACCCTAGGTTAGATCCGACACCAAACTCTAAAGGAAACCGAGAGAGTAACCTAACTCCAAAGCTTCACAGATAGAATCCACTAAAACTCAGATTCATCGGAGGAAAACTGATGATCGGAGGAGAAGACCGGCTGTAACCGCCGTGAGTGTAGTGAGAGAAAGTAGAGAAAAGGAAGAGAGAAATCACACTTCAGAGACTGAGAGAGAGAGTAGTGAATAGAAAGAGAGAGGAAAAGGAAGTGACTCCTCTCTTAATTTACAAACAAAACGCAGCCCTGGATCCAACAGCTGTAGCTTGTGATCCGAGTTAGAGGGGGACATGTGGCGGCCATCGGTGAAACAGGTAAGTAACGGGCTGGGGTAAGCATTGGGCTGCCTACACAAAATTGTTGGGCCTCACATTTAATATAATTGGATTAACCCAATTCAATTAAATATAACAACCCAAACCAATTAGTCCACAAATAATTCAACATGAATTAAGTGGAGAGACAATAAATTAGAAAAGAGAATAAAATAGAGAAAATGATGTTTCTGTTTTCATAAATATACTCCCTTCGTCCGCGAATATGAGTCTCGTTCTTACATTTTGGTTTGTCTGCGAATAGGAGTCCCGGTTCGTAATTACCACCAATGGTAAAGATCCATATTCCACTAACTTTCTTCCACCCATATTTCTTAAAATTTCTTAAAACCTGTGCCAGAAAGGAATGAGACTCCTATTCGTGGACGGAGGGAGTATTATTTAGAGTGGACATCTCGAAAAGAAAAAAGTAGTATCACTTAAATTGAGATTGATGGAGTATTATTAATTTCACACCAATATTTTTAATATTTTTTTACTGAATTAGAATTGTCAAACGAGTTGTCTGGCTTAGCCTAGGCCCACCTCGCGCTAGAAGCATGGGGTTAGGCTTGACTAGGGGTGGATCGATACGATATACCGTATCGAAAACATCATACACATATCGTACCGAAAACTGTGGTATGACAAAATTTTATGCCGGTACCATACCGAATTTTCGGAATACCTCAATCCGGTATACCGAAAATTGGGTATGGTTAATTTTTGATACCGTTATTGCGGTATACCGTAATACCGTTATGCAAAATATATCTATTTTATACACAAAAGTTTAAAAGTAGGATTTTTTAGAGATTTTCTTTTTAATTCTCATTTATTATAAATATATTAAATATAATATAATATTTATATTTCATTTCAAAATATACTGAATTTTCGGTATATGCCAAGGAATTGGTATACCGGGTTGTAAGAAAATTGATACCATTATTTTACCAAAAGATTTCAGTACGTAATAAGGCTAATTTCATGCATTGGTTATAAGGTTAAATTTTGCGATTTCCCAGGGCTAACAAACCTTTTTGAGCCAGGTGTGTAGAGAAAATGACAGCCCCAGGAAGAAGACAGCGATCGCCTGGTGAAGGAAGCTGGCAAGGAAAATTGAGCAGAAGGATGAAGAGCTACTAGATTGAGGAGCATTGATTGGAGGGCAAAATAGGAATCACAAGAACAGTCTAGAAGCTCTATCCACTATAAAAAGGAGCACGCAATCAACATGAAAAAAAAGTCTTGATCATCACTTTTCAGCTCCTGGTTTAGTTTTCCAATTTCTCTCTACACACTCACGCACTTGGGGGAAATCTGAGGGGGATTTTCATTTCATCTGAAGTTTTTGGTGCAACACCGTCTCTACGGAGGCGAAGAAACAATTGTCTTTAATTTTCTGCCTACTTTTGGTACTCGCCGAGTCCTCGCTGTTCGAGGCTCGGCTTTGGTGTTGTTTCTATCGTTAGATATTTCGTATTTAGCAATGGATATGTTTGTTTATGTTCCGTTTATCTTATCGTGTTGTTTTGGGTTTGGTTTGCTGATTATTGTTGGATGATCTGAGTTTGAAGTTGTTTTGTAAGAAATTGTATGTGATCGGTTGAATCTACGTAGACTTGTGAGGATCGAAGATGGAAATGGTGTTTGGTTGTGGATGGCTTGGATCCGGAGTGGGTTAAGCGTCCTGTGGTTGGATCTGCTTGTTTGTGTTTCATTTAGTTGTTTAAATTCTGCATTCTCATTTTGCCTCGTCTAGTAGTTGTAGATCTGCTTTAGTTTTATCTGTTCTTAATTTCTGTCGGTTTAATTTGGTTTACGTTGTTTCGATTCTTGCTTTGCTCTGTTTTAGCTGGTTGTTTCGTGCAATATAATGGAGAAGATGATGTCGCTGTTAGTTAATTCTTTAGTTAGTTATTTTGCAGCTTTTTAGTCGTACTCTACCTTTTCAGAAAATGGTCCCCACGTTTAGCTTCTTTTCCGAGTCTAGGTTACTTTAAGAAATTGTTCATTAGATCTGGTAATTGTCTTGCTCTATTTCGATTTAATATGCATATTTTTAAGTCCATGCCTAGATCTAGCTGTTAGAGTAGAATATCTCAATCACCAAGTCTAGGAATTAGAGCTCAACCCCAAAATTGCGTGGCAGCAGCCAACAAAAAATAGTTCCCGAGTCTTCGAACGTGTTTACTTGCACATTCATCTCTGTGGATTCGATCCCTACTTCCATATACTAGGTTTTCTTAACTAAAGTGGGTTGAGGGTTTTTGAAGAGGGAGTTAAGGTAGCGATTGTGTGCCCAACGACAGGTAGCTTAAGGTTCTCTGAATTCCTAGACCCAGTGTCTAGCGGATCCCCTGGACCGAGGGTTTTCTTTATAAATTTCAGAACACTCTTTCGCAAACCATCATTAGCTTCTAACAACCCAAAAAAAAAATGGTTCTTCAGTATGGTATAAAAATTTATGGTATACTAAAAAAATCGGTTTTTCGGTATTTTTTCCATACGAGTGGTATTTCAATATTTTTTCCCCATCCATAGGCTTGAATGTTATCTACTTAGGGACCGATGGAGTATACAAAACCTCATATTCTGAAAACCTCGTACCAAGAAAATGTATTATTAGTAAGGGCCAGAGAGGAAGTATTTTGTTAAGATATAAAACCGCCTATTTGTGGGGTTTTAATATGGAGGAAATTAAAAAGTTTTATTTAATTCTAAAACTCAATAGTGGAGAAAGTGAAAAGTTTTGGAAGAGGCTCCTATGATTCTATTATTTGGAATATAAATATCCACTAACTTCTCTTTTTTCCATTCTATCAGCTTCCTTTTTTTTTCATTACTTATCAATAATAACTTTAATATGAAGTAATTTTGCATGGTGTTTTTCTCCATTGTGGGACTTGTGTGACTCCCAGTTCTGATAGCATGGAGGTATCCGACTTGTGGGACTCCCAATTCTTTTTTTTTCTTGTTCTACTTTTGGATCTTAGTCACATTTGAGGTTGGATCATGTTTTGGAACGATATATTTTGATTTTGTTCACGGGTTGGGGGTCTGCCTAAACCCCTCGCCCATAAGAATATGCACTCTTTCCTTTTTTGTCCGTCCCACAAGAATATGCATTTTCCAATTTTGAAAATATTTTTTCTCTAATTAGGTGGGACCCATTCTCCACTAACAATACTTTAATTACTTTTTCTCTCTACCTCTCTCTTACTTTACCAATTTTACATTAAAACCCATGTCGAACCCAAAGTGTATTTTCTTTAGGGACGGAGAGAGTAGTTATCTAATACTCCAAGAAGATATTGATACTCTTAGAATAGATTGAACCCATTGTCATTGTCCCTTTTGAGATCTATGTTTACACTTGCAAATGTACTAGCTCCTACTGACTCACACAACCAATAGATAGTATTGCAAGACTTGTAAGCTATGTTGTGTATATTATATTGTAGTTTAGAATCTATCATTTTTTCAAGAATGATTATCCAAATTAGCCAATGTGTCATTGTAGTTATAGGGATCAAATTCAAGTTGATCTAAGAATGAGTCAAAAGACACTCTTGGACCCATGAACTTGATATGTTCCCAAGGAACTCTCCTACTATGACATGGTACTACAATCTAAGGTACTTGAAGTCAGTGGCAGACGCATAATTTTGACGTTGGGGGAATCTCCTGGTAACAATTGTAGGATATTTTTTTTATGTCGATGTAACCAAAAGTTGTGACATTATTAAGATAATAATAATTAAATGATATGAAAACTAGAGATATGCTTTGAAAGGGATGTAATCAAATGCAAACTGTATATATTGTACAAACTTTAAACTATGATCTGGATCGTTAGAAAATGTAAACAGATGACAAAATAACATCAAAAGAAAATATCAACACTGTTCAACGGTTGACACCGTGTTGACATGTATTGACATTGTTTTGACATTGTGTTGACGTTGTATTGACACCGTGTTGATAAGTTTATAATTTGTACTCCCTCCGTCCGCCAGTAGGAGTCCCGGTCACTTTTGCGCACTCGTTTTGTAAAAATGATAATAAATAGTTAAAGTGGAGAATGGTAAAGTAGGTGAGAGAATAATGTTGAGAAGAGTCTTATCTAAGTTATTCTCTTTTTTACTTTACCATTTCTCCATTTTAACTATTTATTTTCATTTTTACAAAACGAGTGCGCAAATGTGACTGGGACTCCTAATGGCGGACGGAGGGAGTACAATATATAGAGTTTGCATTTTATCACTACCCTCCTTTGAAATAAGTTAAGTATTAATGTATATATAACATGATTTTTGCTTTTGCATAATAGTAGTTGTACAAAAATAAAAAATCATCATAAAAAATAGCTAAAAAAAATTTAAATTGTCAATTATTAATAAATTTTGAAATAAATTAATTAATGAAGTATTCTAAAACATGAATTTTTTGCGTGTAATGGGAGTATGAAAAATAAAAAATATCATAAAAAATAGTACTCCCTCCGTCCCAAGGAAGATGACCCCTTTCTTGGGCGACACATGATTTTATGCAGCTTTATTTTGTGTGTTACGTGGAGAGAGTAAAGTAAGGAAGATGGATAAAATAGAGATAAAAAGTGTTTTTATTTCTAGTAATGAGTCATCTTGGTTGAGACAAACTAAAAGGAAAGTGAGTCATCTTCAATAGGACGAAGGGAGTAGTAAAAATATAATTTAAAATATTAAAAGCCCAACCAAACTTACACTGTCCAAGAAGATGCTAGGCTTGGATGCTTACCACTTACCCCTTCTTAGGTCCGCCACCTGCTTGAAGTTGTTCTTTATTATTGCATAAGGTTCTAATGGTATGACTTTTTGGTTAGGTGAAAAATCGATATCTCTTTTTATCTTGAGAGTTATCAAGCTGTTAGACTTGTAGTTCCTCTCATGATCTTCACACAAGAATGCAAAACATATGCAAAAAGTAATAGTGTCAGAACTTATAGACAAACACTTTCTATCTTTGAACATTACAGAATATATGTCTTTATATCATGCCGGATAACTTCAAAACATATAAATTTTGTTTGCTTCTTGTACATTTAAATAAAGAGAAACATTTTATAAATGCATAAGCAAACACAATGTAATATAATTTTATTTCTTCTCTAATCGGGTTAAAAGTGGATTATAGAATTTATTGTATACAAACAATATTCTATTTGTACGAACTGTTCGAAACATGTTTTTCAGTATAAAAACCCTAACATATTAAAAGATTGACAAAATACCCTCTTGACTGCAAAGTAAAAAAACAAAAATGTCTGAAAATCGTACATACCCATCAAACTAAGTGAACTTAGTGAAGTATTTATCTTAAAACACACTGAAAAAATAAGAAATATTGAAAATAACAAAACATAAAATAAGAAATATTGAAATAACAAAAAAAAATAAATTCTATATGTCTTTATATCATGCCGGATAACTTCAAAACATATAAACTTTGTTTGCTTCTTGTACATTTAAATAACGAGAAACATTTTATAAATGCATAAGCAAACACAATGTAATATGATTTTATTTCTTCTCTAATCGGGTTAAAAGTGGATTATAAAATTTATTGTATACAAACAATATTCTATTTGTACGAACTGTTCGAAACATGTTTTTCAGTATTAAAACTCTAACATATTGAAAGATTGACAAAATACCCTCTTGACTGCAAAGTAAAAAAACAAAAATGTCTGAAAATCGTACATACCCATCAAACTAAGTAAACTTAGTGAATTATTTATCTTAAAACACACTGAAAAAATAAGAAATATTGAAAATATCAAAACATAAAATAAGAAATATTGAAAATATCAGGTATTATTGCTGGCTGTGGGGTTCGAACCCACGCGCACTTATGTGCAGAAGATCTTAAGTCTTCCCCCTTAACCTCTCGGGCAAACCAGCTAATATGTCAATGTCTTCTAATTAATTATATATTTCTATCGAAACAAAGTTAAAAGTTGGTGCTACTTACCTATTGGAATGTCTTAGCTATTATAATATTGAGATATAATTAATACTATATGATTCTTTTTGAGGTGATCAAATAATTTGTTAAAGTTATTCTGTACTATTACCTCCATATTCAAAAAGTAGAAACATTTTAAACGACATGAGTTTTAATGCACAATTAGTAAAGTAAGTGAGAAAAATTGGTTAAGTAAAAAAAAGATAAAGAAAAATGAGTAAAGTAAGAGAGAGAAAGAAAAACAATAGTGAGAGTAAAATTAGTGGATTGTAGGGTCCATGTCCTAAGATAAAAAGATTCTAAAATTTCTATT
This sequence comes from Salvia hispanica, assembly GCF_023119035.1. Taxonomy (NCBI): domain Eukaryota; kingdom Viridiplantae; phylum Streptophyta; class Magnoliopsida; order Lamiales; family Lamiaceae; genus Salvia; species Salvia hispanica. The sequence goes on from NC_062968.1 coordinate 41,032,596, forward strand.
TTTAAGGAACAACACAAAATAGAAATAGTTGCTAATTTTAAAAAACGGGGGTAGTAAAATTTAGCCATAACTTAAACGCCCATAGCATTATTACAAAAAATGAATAACAAGTACTCCATCCATCCTTTATAATTTGTCACAACCTGCATGGATTTTAAAAGATGTAATAGAAAGTGCGTTGAAAAAGTTAGTGACATTTGAATCCTACTTTTATATATTAGTTTTATAATAAAATGTGAGTGAGAATGAGTTAGTGGAAAGTAGGGTTCACTATAGTAAAAGTGAAAGGTGACAATTTTTTAAGAAATGACGAAAATAGAAATAAGTGACAAATTTTCAGGGACAGAGGGAGTAAGATAACTTTTTCTAAATTGACATAGTTCACTATCCTCGAACCAAAGACAGCCCCCATCATTATATCCGTGAATATGCAGCAGATATACGTTTTCATATCACATAACCATAACAATGCTAACCAACAAATGAATTTTTAGCTATGGTTTATTTATTAAACTAGTTAAATCTCGTCCTTGTCAAGGTTTTCTTTCCTTAAATTTGTCGTAATTAATTTTTCCGTAAGAGTTTGAAAAAGAGTAGAGAGGTGAGTAATAATTTAATGAAAAATTCGAAGTCAAAGAAGAATCCGATGAGAAAGTTCCAAATCTTTCAAATCAAGAGTTAGAACTTAGAAGCATAGAGCTTTAGGAGGTAGCACAATTGGCTTGTCTCTTTGTTCTTAAATGCAAGAAGCTAGAACAAGTGGTGGTCTACTTACTGACTCTACTCATATCAACAACCATATAAAACAATACTCTTTTTTTGTAGTCCCATTTAACCCCAAAGGTAGCACTAGGGACGTAGGGTAATAGGCATTTTCAAATATCACTCCCTCGCCATTTAATTTATAGTCCCATTTTTACTCACACAGATTTTAAGAAAATATTTTTTTAGTGAAAAAAAAGGGAGAAATGAGTTAGTAGAATATGAACTCCAATTTTATATGTTGATTTTATAACCGAATGTGAATACAATGAGTTAGGTGAATTGTGGGGTCCATTTACTTAGAATGGAAAAATTTAATGAGACTATAAATTGCGGACACCCCCGAAATGGCTTATTCATAACTCTCAAATCAATAGCTAGGTTTTAAGATTAAGCCATAAATAATACTCTCTCCATCTCACCCAAGTTAGATACCACATTTTTTCTTTTGTGTTTGTCCCATATAAATATGTCATATTTTTAATAAAAAAGTTTTATCATACATTAATATATCAAAATATATTTTCTCCATCCACTTAACAAACAAAATAAAATCTCTTAAAATCTCGTACCATCACTGAAGTGTAATATCTATCTCAGAACGAAGGGAGTGAAAAAATATTCTCCCTCTGAATTTTCAAATTTTACCTTAAAAACAAATTTGTAGGTAACTTAGATTATTAATAGGGGCTTTTATATAATAATGTGTATAGAATATGAATAAATTTTAGAACTTTTTAGTAGAAAATAATTAAAAAAATAAATTCATTAGGGGCTAAAGCCCCTACCCCATTAAGTGTAGGTCCGCCAGTGCCTCTGTCCCGCTTTTGCAGTCCCAGTCACTTTTGAGCACTCGTTTTGTAAAAATGATAATAAATAGTTAAAGTGGAGAAATAGTAAAGTAAAAGAGAGAATAATGTAGAGATTACTCTTCAATACATTATTCTCTCTTGATTTACTATTTCTCCACTTTTAACTATTTATTATTGTTTTTATAACTTATTTCATGATTAACCAACATATCTCTAGTTTACATATTATTTAATTTCTATTTTATTACTCATCTCCTTGCATTATTATTGTTTCACAATTTTCAGCTACGCCAACATAAAATAATACCCGACAGTTGTTACCAATGGATTGGACCCCCAACGAAATCTTGCGTCTGCCACTGCCTCCATGCACAATGATAAATGACACAGGTTTTAATACACAACTGATAAAGTAAGAGAGAGTGGGGGAAAATATGGTGAAAGTAGTGTTATTGGATTAAGGTCGACATTATTAGTAGTGTTAGCAATGTTTAAAACTGTCTATTTTTAAAATTGGTCAAATTTTAGTGGACGGCCCAAAATGGTAAAACTAGTCTATTTTACCAGTCTATTTTACCAGTCTATTTTTTATGGACGAAGGTAGTACTATTTTATGCTATAAAAATATTACTAGCTCCTCCTCTCAAATTAATGAAAGCAACTTTTTACAATATAAATATTTTTAAAAAATAATATTTAGTGAGTTAAATGTAAAATGAATAAAGTAAAATACTATGCTAAATAATAAATAATCAAAAGAGAATAAAGTCGAAATAAATATTGATGATTTTAACTATGCACGTAATTTAACCTTTCTAACTACTTGTGGTATTTTTTTAAAAATATTCGGGTAGTTTAATCTATAATTTGTTTTACAACATTTCAAGTAAGTTTGTTCAATATCGACAAAGCCTATTGAATGCCATATTATATTTTTCTAAATACTTTTTGTTCTTTAGTTTTATTTTGGACTTGTGTAATAAGGACTACTATACCTAATTCTTGTACATTTATAATTATACTATGAGCAGTTATTTCAATTGTATTAGTTATAATCTAAAGATTATTGATTAGGATTGATAAATTCAATAGTAGACTACCGACCAAAGAACTTCATACATATTAAACAATGCTAATACATACTAAAACAATCGTAGACTACCGGCCAAAGAACTAAATACATAAAAATGCTAATACTTTATTTTGACATAAACAAAACTTTACTAATCAAACAATTAGTTAATTAGGTTTTTTTCTTGTTATTTTGCAAGGATAATGGATGGAGGGGTGTCTCACTCTTGTAGGTAGCATTGCAATCTCCCACTAAGCAACAACCCCAAGTGTTTGTTTTATTTTGTTTTGTTTTGTTCACACATTACATATTTGGATCTTTGTTGTATTAAGGAATAACTCCAAATTTAGGCCAGCTCTTATTCCCATCCATTATGCATAGTGACAATCCCAATTTTTAATGGTAAAAAATTATCATCTCCCAAGGGAACAACAAAGCACAAAAGTGACAAAATCTACCCCTTCGATTTGTCATACATGCACACAAAAAGCAGCCATGGAAAATGTCTAGCACAACCAAATGCTTTTATTCCATTTGGCTCTCTACCAAGTGCAACACCCCATGGAAACTTCTCTAGGGGATTTTGGAGTTTGATTTTTCAGTTTTTTGTTCAACAAATTAGCCTCCTTTGTGCATCCAACACTAGTGAGTTTCTTGACTTTGCTTTGTTTCTGTTGATTTCTTGAAATAATTTTTCATTTGTGTTCTATGTTTTGTTGAAATTGATTATGGTTTAATCATATTATATTACTCTATGAATATGGTGATTCTTTGGTAGTAGTAGTTGCTTTGAATGTACTCCTTTTTAGTTCTCTCTATGTCATGTGCTAAAATCAGGTGTGAAATAAAGTCTTGGGAAGAAGAAGCTTTTTCGTTTAGCCTAAAATCAGAATGCATTTAGACATTAAAAGATGATTGTCTATTCGAAAATCAGAATTATTTGTTCAACTATTTAGATATGTAAGAACAAAGAATCTTAATATGCTTCCACAATAATGATTTTCATGGCCAAAGACATCAAATAAGGATTATGACACTATCAGATTTGAAGTAAATTTGAATGTTTTTAAGAATGTTTCATATGCAAGGACATGCTAATATTAGTTGTCACTTTTATTTGAATATTTTGCTAGATTTTTGTGATCACTTTTGATACAAATTTGCAGTTGAGGGGGTGTTGGTTTTAGTAGAGGGTAGATATGGTTCCGGAAGAGGGATCGTCGTCTGTGAGCTCGTCTCCGTTGCAGATGTTCTCAATGATGTCACTATCACCCGGCTTAGGGTCCCCATACCCTTGGCTGAGGGAGATGAAATCCGAAGAGAGAGGCCTCTGTCTCATCCATCTCCTCCTGGCCTGCGCCAAGCATGTCGCTGCTGGGAGCATCGAGAATGCCAACACGGGGCTGGACTACATCACGCACATAGCCTCTCCCAACGGGGACACGATGCAGAGGATCGCAGCATACTTCACCGAGGCTCTGGCTGACCGCGTGCTCAAGGGCTGGCCCGGGCTGCACAAGGCCCTCAACTCGACCAAGATAATCTCCCCAGCCGAGGACCTCCTCGTGCACAGGCTCTTCTTCGAGTTCTGCCCTTTTTTGAAACTCTCTTATGTGATCACAAACCAGGCGATCTTGGAGGCGATGGAGGGGGAGAAGGTGGTCCACATAATCGACCTGCATTGCTTCGAGCCGGCCCAGTGGGTCAGCCTCATCCAGGCGTTAAGTACGCGCGTGGAGGGGCCGCCTCATTTAAGGATCACGGGGATCCACCACGAGAAGTCTGTGTTGGAACAAGTAGCCATCCGGTTGAACGAGGAGGCAGAGAAGCTGGACCTCCCCTTCCAGTTCCATCCCATTGTCAGCCAGTTGGAGAGTCTGGATGTCGGGTGCCTACGTGTCAAGACAGGGGAGGCCGTCGCGATAAGCTCGGTTCTCCAGCTGCATTCTCTCCTGGCCTTTGATGATGCCAAGGCCATCAAGAGCCCGAACGGGGTGCTCTTGAGGGACTTCCTCGACAAGGACTTGCTGCCTACGAAATCTAAGATGGCGGGCTTCTTGGATGGGATGTTGGGGCTGTCACCGAAGCTGGTGGTGGTGACTGAGCAAGAATCCAACCACAACGGGACCGGCTTGATGGATAGGATGATGGAGGCTTTGAACTTTTACGCAGCGCTGTTCGACTGCTTGGAGTACACCGCGCCATGTGATCAGAGGCAGAAGATCGAGAGCATGGTGTACGGAAGGGAGATCAAGGACATTGTTGCGTGTGAAGGCGTGGAGAGACGGGCGAGGCATGAGAAGCTGGAGAGATGGATTCATAGGATGGAGTCAGCTGGATTTGGGAAGGTGTGTTTGAGCTACCATGTGATGATGCAAGCCAGGAGGCTGTTGCATAGCTACAACTATGATGGCTACAAAGTCAGAGATCAAAATGGTTGCTTTGTCATTTGCTGGCAGGATCAGCCACTCTTCTCTGTCTCTGCTTGGAGGTTTAGACCACCAAGATGAAGATGAACACTATTACTTTTTGCATATAATTATAATTTTGATGCTTAATCTTATGTTAATTATTAAGAAGACACTGAAATTTGATAAAAGTTTACATTAATAGATGGAAATTTTCAATGATGCATTACAAAGACATTGTATTCAACCACAGCATTCCCTGTCCGCACCACAAACTTCTTAGTCTTGGCCAAGGCATAGCCACGGGCGAAACGGAAGGCTCCAGTGCCTCCGACAACCGGCAGCTCTCTCACTGCTTCAAGATACGGGTTGTTCCCAAGTATGCTGATCGAGCTCCCGTTGTACTTGCCCTCCTTGAACACGAAGGTCATCGCCAGGTGCAGAGCCGCACCAACCTTTGTGGATTGGGTATACAGTCCCTGAGCCCTCCCAACCACTCTTGATTCGGGCTCCGGCCCTTCTGTCAAGGGATCATCTATGATTGTGGTCATGCCAAATGCATTCCTCTTCCCTGCGACCAAGATGGTAGTCGGGTCCTTCCCGCTGACTACATCATGGAAGTAGAAGTGCAGATGGCTCACCTTGTCAGCACGGTGAGCACTCTGCAGTTCGAGGGACTGCTCGGAGAATTTGGCATTGGTTAGTATAGCAGATACTGAGAGAAGGATGAGGGTCAGGGCAAAAAGAGTGCTCATTTTTTGGAGTTTGTTGATGGGAGTAAGGAGAGAGTTGAGGGAGCTTAAATAAGGTTTTTTTTCTTGGCATGTTGCTGTAATTTTGCTTTTCTATGACATGCTTATTCAATGCTATGATTGTTAGTAGTGGAAAGAAAGCAAGAAAGGCTTAGAAAAAGATGATAATGTGTCAACATTGATGGAACAAGGCATTACCTCAGTGGGCTTTTAGGTGAGGGATTTTTCAAACCAGATTTAAGTGGACTCCTTTCAGATCATTTTCTTCTGACATATAAGTTGCAATCTAAGTGAGAGAGATGGAGATGATTCAGAATTTACATGATATATGTTTGAAATATGAAACTTGTTTTTCAAATCTAATTAATTTTTTGAAAGAAGATGCACACGAAATATTAAAGATTTGATAACAGCTGCCAAAAGTGGCCTAATGGATCCATAGCTCGGGTGGCCTGACCTCTTTGGGCCGGCAATGTTTGCCCGAAATACCATTTCGGTGGCTGGCCCCGGCATGGTTCATAACTATTCCTCTTACTAAACGAGCGTGTTGAACCTAAGATCAAAACCTAATGAGATATGAGGAAGATGATCCATAATTTTTTTAAAGTTGGAAAATAACTAGACATGAGTGCACTTTGCTTACAGACAAAGTCTGCCATACAACTAGGAGCCTGGCATCCCTCTGCTGTGCTAATGTGGAATGCATCGATTGGTTGCTGGATTCATGGATATTAGTAGTACTCCCTCCGTCACAAAAGATGTCACACTTTCCTTTTTAGTTTGTCCCACAAGAGATGTCACATTTCACTTTTTGGAAAAAGTTCTCTCTCACATGAATATAAAAATTATATTTTCTCTCTCCATTTAACACACAAAACAAAACCTCCTAAAATCCCGTGCCGTCCCACAAATATGACATCTTTTGTGGGACGGAGGGAGTACTTGTTATTGAAATCATGAGGTTCCTTTTATTCATTTCTATAAATTGCATTTATCAAGTCTGTAAGTTGCAACTATTCATCCTAAATCCTTGATAATTTCTTTTAGGTACGATGGACTGAAACGGTGAAGCGGAGAGAAAGGAAGGATTGAGGTAATGTTATGAAAATACAAAGGAAATGCAAAGAAATTGTTATTTCAATCTCATCTTCGTTCAATTCCTACCTTCATTCTACTCCACTATCATTCTATTCCATTATACCAAGAAGAGCCTTAGAGCATCCACAAAGGAAGGACTTTCGCCATGTCTTTCCGAGATGGCTCTAGCTTTTAAAAGAATAACTCCACCTTCAGAGATTTGGGACATATTATCGTCTTTACAAACACAGACCACCTTGGATAAATGACATCTGCCAAATAATGCTCCATCCATCCACGATTATTTGACACCAATTTCCTTTTTTATCCGTTCACAATTAATTAATACCCTTACTTTTTACTACTTTTGATAATGAGTTCTACATTCACTAACTTATTACACTCACATTTTATTATAAAACTACTACCTCTGTCCCTGAAAATTTGATACATATTACCATTTCGGTCCGTCTCTGAAAATTTGATACACTTCACTTTTACCATTTTTGGTAGTGGACCTCATATTCCACTAACTTATTCCTACTCACATTTTATTATAAAACTAATACTTTAAAAGTAGGACCCACATCCCACCAACTTTTTCAACTCACTTTCCATTACATTTCTTAAAACCCGTGTCGGGTCAAAGTGTAGCAAATTTTGGGGGACGGAGGTAGTAATATATACAAGTAGGATCCACGTTTCACTAACTTTTTCAACCCATTTTCTACTATATCTATCTATACATATATAAAAGGCGAGTTTTGGCCTTCTTTTAAAATATTTATAAATTTTGTCCTTATTCTGTAATATTTATAAGTTATGGGATCAATTTAAATATTTATGGAATAACTAATTCCCTTACTATGGTCATTACAGGCAATATCATTACATGTATATAAATATTATATTTACTTTACATTGTGAGTTACTTTGGCAATTACTTTGAATATTAATAGTCTCACTCGATTTTAGGAGTTACTTTGTTGACTCATAATATTCAAATCAGTGATTGGACAAAATATAATTGTTCCTTATTATTTTGTAACCGCAACATTAATGATTCATTTTCAATACTTTATATCTATAAACATGTATCATTTGCAAGATTCTATTTCACTTCTTCATCGTCTCCCCTCACTTCATCACAAATTTTCGGCAAAAGTAAAAATTTGTTAACATCATGGAATTCACATTCCTTAACGATCTACAATCTAACAATACTTCGTCAATGATTCAAGTGCGGTGCATGAATGTTTATGTTCATTAAACGTGGACAAACCAATGCAATCTTCTTGGAATGTGTGTTCATGATCGGATGGTATGCGTGTCGATGCTTAGCTTATTACTAATTTTTAGTTATTTATCTAAAACTAAAATTATTCATTGTTTATTTTTCCATGCATGAAACAAGGATTTTAGGCACGGTTCCAAGGAATTCATATAATACTTTCAACTTTTTATCTATAAATATGTATGATTTGCTAACTTATAATTCATTCCTTATTGTCTTGTCCCATTGCATCACGGATTCTTTGCAAAAAGAAGAATTTTTCTCGATACGGTTATTACTCTTTACCTATAATAGTACATTTATATGAGATTAATTTGTTTCAACGATGTTAGTTCATATTTAAGTTTTTTCATAATGTTAGTTTGTTTTATTTTTATTAGTTTTGTTTTAAATTTTATGCCTAAGCTATAATAGTTCTTTTTTTTTTACAAATATAGAAATCGCTTATGACTATCTATAATATTTTGAAGATACAACATTATACATTTGTCATCAACTTCATCACTCCATAATTTTCATGCAGAGAAACCACCTAGAGCAACAAAATGACGAAAGGAAGCAAAGAAGAAGAAGATCATAAACTATCACATTTGTTTTCGCGCATATGCATAGATCATTAATTTGGAGATTAAGGAGGAAAATAAGGCTAGGGAAGAGTCATCGGGACATTGGGGTTTGGTTTTATTATTTAATTTTTTTCTTTATTTTGATATTCTTATTATTGTACAATTAAGATGGTTTGTTCTAATATTTATATATGTGTTTGTTTTATTTGTTTTGTCATCATTTTATCTTTTATGACGATGTTATTGTCCTCATTATACTTTTTAGTTGTATATATAATATTTTATATCAATTTAATATTGATAGTATTTTAGTATTGAAGTATGTATGTTGTAACGATAAGTGTTGTAATTAACAAATATTTTCATGTTGTTTAATTTAAAATTTATTTAATTTTGTATCTATAATTATTTAACGTATTATTACTATATAGTGCTATATTTTTTTTATTTTTTAATCTTGTGTGATGATTCAAAATATTTAATTAATATTATAAAAGTATTATGTGTCGCGCATAGCGCGTGGGCTAACACTAGTATTTCTTAAAATCCGACCCGAGTCAAACAGACTCAATTAATCAATTAATAGTGTACAGAGGAAGTACAATATATTGTGAGGGCGGCCATTTGTGGTGAATTGTACATCCATTGATCGTCATGTGCACAAATCATTGTACAAAGAGGAGTCGTTCAACACATAGTGGTCGTTTTTGGACTTAGTGATTCCGAAGTAAGTACTGAAATCCACAAACGTTGGTTGACAACCGCCTCTAGCATGATTTTTTATATGTTTGCCCTTGTGCCCGCTAGTGAATTTACCCTTGTATGCCACGAAACAACAATTGCATTTGCAATGTGCAGAAACAATAGTCGATGCATACAGAACCAACGCAAAATAATAACGATTGAATTGATTTGCAGTATAATTGGAGAAGTTTTTCTTACCAAAATGAGATTCGGCGTATGGCTAGAGATGGCCCAAGTATTACAATTCCAACTATCAATCTTGCTATGAGTAGTAAGAGGTGTGATCCGTTGCTAATTTTCTTAAGTTGTTAACTCTGCTAACTCATTAAAGCAGTGTATTAAAAATGTCAACACGATGACATTGAAATGTCAACATAAACCTAGTTGATATTTTAATACACCGTGTTGACATTGATATTTAAAATGTCAACACAATATATTAAAATATCAACACAAATTTGTGTTGACATTTTAATATGATCGTGTTGATATATTAACCTCTAATATGTTATTAGAAGTTTAAATGCATTACATTTTTTAATTTGTGTTGACATTTTAATGTTATCGTGTTGATATATTGACCTCTAATATATTACTAGAAGTTTAAATGCATTACACTATTTAATGGTTTTAATGCTTGCGGTTATCAAATATTTAAGGGGTTTGGTGTTGAGTTAAGGGAGATTGGAGTGTCTACAGGTGAGAAATGTGCATAATATAAAGCTAGCAGGCATGGTGATGATAGAGGTGAAAGAAATAAGGAGCTGATGTATGGTGATGGGGGATGTTAGGATAACAGTGTTGTTGAGGAGGTTGGATTCTTTGGGGTGGTGGCTAAACTCAGGGCCATCTTTGGATTTTAAAGTGTTGGTGAGCATCTATAATTTCTAGAGACATCGGTGTAATACCCCCGTTCTCTTAATAACTTTTAACGTTTATCAATACGTTCGTATATCACGTAAATGCTTATATTAAAGTGAGTAGTACTTCAAATTACTATGTTTTGTTATTTTAAATCCTTTTGGGTTTTATTAATCAAGTGCCTGCGAGAAGTAATTATGCTCAATGAGTTTGACGGCTAAGGAAATTCAAGTTAGCAAACAGTTGTACGTGTACAACTATAGCTCAAACGGATATTAAATATCCATTTACAAAATAGAGTCATTTCTCTACAAGATGAAAATGATCCTAAGTATATCTATGCTTTTACAAAGACGAGTTATGACAGCGGTGCGCTGTTTTCGGGAAACTCCAATTCTCGAAGCATGCTACTGCAAATGAAACGACCCGTCAATATGTGGTAATTTTTACATGGTAAAAAGGTACAGACAAATAGTGTCGTCAATAGTATGCATAGTGCTTTGAATAGTTTGAATAGTGGATTCATAGTTTTATGTTGCATGTCAGAAACGTGTTTTTAAAATACCTCATGATTCATATCCTCATTTTCAATGTTCACTACCACACGACAATTAAATGTTTTCATAGTCATGATGTGTTATCCCAAATTTCATGCAAAGGAGTACGTATGCCATAGTGATAGTATATACTTCCTTGTCGGAGAAGTAGTATAAAGTGGAGATGGCTTCTCCCTCAAACAATTTCAAACACTACACCATAAAAGCCTCTTTCACGAGCAAGTTTCCAAGCAAGCACCAAGTATTTTCAACGAGCTTTTGCACCTCTTCATTTAAGTAAGTCTTTTAGTCAAAATCTCTTACTTCAAGCATGCATTTTTAGAAAAGAGAAACCCCGTAGCATGTTTAGAAAAATTCTCCTTAAAACCAAGCATGCTCACTTTAGTATCGAACAATCTAATTTCTTCCAATTACAAGTGCTATCGTCTTTTGATCTTTTTGAAAACAAGCACCTTAAAATGGCAACACCTTTGGAAATTAATAAAGGAAGATCGAACAATTCAAATTTATTTTCCTTCAGTGAAAATTAATTTGGATGAGTTATTTACCTTCCTATAAAATTTTAGAATGATCGGAAAACCTTTGAACCTCCGATCGTGTAGAAAACCGACGCCGCTACTGATGCACTATTTATTAAAAATACCTGCAAGTATACAAGGTAGATCTAGAATAAGATTGCAACTGACTACCATATACTAAGCATATACTATCTAGAGACACAGAGATTTTTAGGTTTGGTTTATTAAACTAGACAGAAAATAAATAAACAAATAAAAGAAAGCATAAAAACATATGATACAAAACATGCGTAAGAAAGTAGAATTTAAGGATTCAAAACACAATTGACTTCCTTAAATTACGGTCTCTAGAGTTATTAAGTCGGTCACTTAACTAGATTAAAACCCCCACCCGAGGTGAGAAATCCGTAGATTATGTGTAATAATTGAAGTCCCCTTCTAATTCATAGACCTAACTCTAAAAGATTGTAAGACCAATGACCTCACATGAAACCTCAACTCTCCCGAGTTCTATTGAATTAAAGTGTGAATTATCCTTCGTCCAAGTCAATTATTTCGCCTCCCGCGTACTCTAATAAACTCTAACATGTATTCAAAAGGTAGCTAATCAATTGAATATTGAAGGCACAAGGATAAATCAAATAACTGCAAGAGCTAACAAGGAAAATCAATTGAATATCTTCACCAAAAAATTCACAAAAGATGTTATACTCATAGACAAGTAAAAACTACAAATAAAGTACGAGACATGGAAGAAATTGATAAAACCCAAGGTTGAATCTTCAATCTTCAGACTTCTCTTGCCTGGATCTGCAGAGCTCCGCTCCAATGGAAGATGGATGAATTAAATGTGGAAGATGGAATGGAAGAATCTATAGAGGGAGAAGGATTGGAGGCTCTGAGATGGAAGAATATGAATTAGGTTAAGAGGTATTTATAGGGTGCAAAAAGGTTTTGCTTTGATAATTTTCGTGCCCTACAATAAATGGGAGAGATTGGGCTTCACAATATAATAATATATTTTCTTCCGTGAATTTCCGCCTAAATTCCCGTCAGCTTTGACTGCACTGCGCAACGTTCGTAGAATAGTCATAACTTTCTCCACACAATTTCGATTGAGACGTGCAAGATATCCACGTGAAGCTCTTTCGAAGAGAAAGAGAATGATATGCATAAATTACTGATTGGACTCCAAATCTGAAGGAAGAATGGGCTCGAACAGAGGCTGCTGCACCCTGGCCTTTTTGCACTTTTTTATCTATCTTTTTCTATCATTGATCAACAAACACATTAAAAATACCAAATGTATAACATATGCAATTTAAGAACATAATTTGCATGATTGACATTTAAAACGAGTCAAATCTAGCCCTTAAAAACATGCAAAATCTGTGTTTGTCAGCTACTCTTGAAAATTAATTTGGATGAGTTTATTTCAAAAATTTGTTAAATACTGGTCCCATAGAAATGGATTAAGTGGAGGATATAAGTTTTAATGTATAACTGATAAAGTTGGTAAAGTCAGATAGAAGGATAAAAGAATTTGAAAAAAATGTAGTGATGGATATAGCCCATAAATGATAAAGCAAAAGAGAATGAAATTTTTTGTTTTTAATGTATTTCTACTAGACGGATGAAAGAGCAGAGAAAGGTTGGAGGCGTGTGTTTGCAAATAAGGAATTGAAAGTATAACTTTAAAATATAAAAAGTTTACAACTTTGGGCCTTTGTGTTTTAAGCTCTAGACTGGGCTCATATTATTATAACTTAGGCCGAAAGTCAAAGTATGAGCCCAAATCTTCATTTAATTATGCTGGGCTAAGATATTTACGAAAGCCTCTTTTAAATTAATTTTGTAGGCTCTTTTAATTATTTCTTGAACTTTATTTAATTAATCTTTAGATTAATTTTAATTAAATAATATGTATAAACTAATTTAGTTGCTTCGACTTAAGTTTCTTTGAATTAATTTAATTAAGTGAGCTTCTATGATTTTGATTCAAGGGAATAATCGGATTTATTAAATTAATTAATCTCTCGATTAATTAATGTCAATAACTAAATCTCCGGTCCACATTAGGATAGAAAAGTTCACCCTGTATGCTTCCAAATTCCGTAAAACACTATTAACTCACTTCGTGTTAAATTCCTAGGATGGACCTTGTCCAATAAAAGATAATAAATTATTTAGCTTCGAGAAATAAATAAAAGCGAATGATATGCACCTATGATAATATTTATTTATGCAAATGATGTTGTCTTGCCATAAATGATTTGTTTTATGTATGATGCCTATATGTTTTGGCTATACCGAATGTGCTATGCCAAAAATTATAAATCGAATTCGAGTCTTAGCAAGGGGAGAGTCCCTACTCAGACTAGTGTACACGTGGACTATGTGTCATCTTAAAGGTTGGCCGGTCCGATGACCGTGGAAAGTGGCCACTTTTCCATCACAGGATGTTCAGATATGGCGAAGTATAGAAAGAACTTAGTCTGCAGACGTAAACTTTTAAGAGAATTTGGTGAGATCATGCTTTTATAACAATATTTTCAATGTATAATTGTATCTTTTGTCAATGTATTCACTGAGAACCTTTGTACTCAGCCCTGCATGTATTTCTAAATGTGCAGATTGAGCTGTGATGTAGTGGTGGAGGGTGTTGATCCAAGTGGCGCTTACTTTGTATTTGTACAGTACTCTCAGAGGTTCATGTCATCATACATGGAACCGTGTTAAATTGTTTCTGTTATGCTATTCAAGCAAGATAAATTTTGCTTCCCCTTGAAATTCTGACGTTGAATCAATCGTATTGTATGAACCTTTAGCTCGAATATTTATGATCGAGCGTATCCTATTCAAGTATTCCCTCTAAGGTACTTTGTAATTGTAGAACAGTAAAGTAAAGAGACATAGTGGAGGAAGTAGTAGTGTATATAATTATTCAACATATGTAACATATATATAGTACAAGAGACTAAGCTAGGCTATGTTACATAACCGATGTGGGACAGAATACATATGAGAAATTAACACTCCCCCTCAAGCTGGATCATATATATTGATCATGTCCAGCTTGGTACAAAGTTCAGAAAAACGTTTCACAGGCAACGGTTTTGTGAAGATATCAGCAATCTGGTTGGCCGATGAAGTGAAAGGAGTAGTAATTGTCTGATTCAAAACACACTCTCGAATGAAATGACAATCGACTTCTATATGTTTAGTCCTCTCATGAAAAACTGGATTATTAGCAATGTAGATTGCAGCTTGATTATCACAATGCATAGGTAAAGGTTATTTGAAAGTGAACCCCAGTTCTCCAATTAGATTCTTGACTCCAATCATCTCAGTAGCAGTATGAGCCATAGCTCTATACTCGGCCTCAGCAGACGATCTCGCAACAGTATGTTGTTTCTTACTTCGCCAAGTTATCAGGTTTCATCCCAAGTAGGTGCAATATCCAGAAGTAGACTTTCTATCAAACTTAGAACCGGCATAATCAGCATCAGAATATCCTTCGATGTTAGATGACCATTCTTTTTAAATAACAATCCTTTACCGGGAGATTTCTTGATATATTGAAGAATTCGAATAGCTGCATCCCAGTGAACTTGCTTAGGCTTATCTAGAAATCGACTGACCAAGCCAACAACAAAGGAAATATCTGGCCTTGTTACTGTCATGTAGATAAGCTTTCCAACAAGACGTCTATACTTAGCTTTATCCTCCAAGAATTCTCCACTTTCATCCCAAACACTTGGATCAACTTCCATAGGAGTATCAACAGGCTTTGTTCCAAGTAATCCAGTTTCTTTCAGTAAATCTGTAGCATACTTTTGCTGAGATAGAGACATTCCAGAACTTCCGTGTGCAATTTCAATTCCCAAGAAATACTTAGGACGCCCCAAATCCTTGATAACAAAATGTTGCTGCAAATATTTCTTAGTTTCCTCAATTCCACGAACATCACTTCCAGACATGAGTATATCATTAACATACACAATGAGAATGACAATGCCCGATGCTTGATGTCGCACAAAGACCGAATGATCAGAATTACATTGCTTTAAACCAATAGTTCCAAGAACACCATTGAACTTATCAAACCACGCCTTGGGACTTTGTTTAAGGCCATAAATTTCCATTTTGAGACAACAAACCTTAGTAGCATCCTCCCCCTGAGCAACATAACCCGGAGATTGCCCCATAAAGACCGTCAGAGTCAAATCACCATACAAGAAAACATTCTTCACATCAAGCTGATACATGGTCCACGAAAGATTAACAGCCAAAGAGAACATAATGCAGATTGAGTTCATACGAGCAGTGGGCGAGAACGTCTCAAAGTAGTCAATACCGTAAGTTTGTGTGTACCCTTTGGCCACAGGCAGAGCTTTGTATCGATCAATACTACCATCAGCAAGAAATTTTATGGTAAACACCCAACGACAAGATACAATATCTACCGAATTAGGGGCATGTACCAATATCCAAGTACCACATCGATCAATACTACCATCAGCAAGAAATTTATGGTAAACACCCAATGGCAAGATACAATATCTACCGAATTAGGGACATGTACCAATATCCAAGTACCACGACTCAAGAGAGCTCGCATCTCCTCATCCATAGCGGCTCGCCATAAAGGGTGTTTGAGTGCCTCTTGGTAAGAAGTTGGAATCACTGTAGACAAAAGACAAAGAGCAAAGGCACGAAAAGGAGCACTCAAGCGAGTAAAGGAAACATGATTAGACACATGGTGTTTGGTGGTACAAGTACGTTTACCTTTGCGAATAGCTATGGGTAACTCATCAGGAGGAGTTGGATCTTCAGAAGCTGGAGGCGAAGATGACTGTGGCAGTGGACATGAGACCGTATTTGGTACTATTTCAGAGGTTGTTGCAGGTCGATGACGTCGTGTATAGACCTGTAAAGGAGGAGCAGAAGACATAGGAGAAACAAAAGTTTGGGCAGGTGATAAGGCTCGTTTCATGCATCGGTTTAGGGCTAAAATTCTGTGCATTTGGGGCGCTAATGTGCGTTATTGAGTTCAGGTGCGAAGTAAATCTGTCGGACCCAGGAGTTGCTGTTACCGGACCTGGAAGATGCAAAAGAGATGAAATTGAAGCAAAATCAGAAGTCGTCGTTCGGACCTGGGAGAATCAAAAGTTGGCGACAGGAGCAGAATGGAGCGAGAGCAAATTATTTGAAAGAGTCTTACTCAAGGGCAGGAGCGTAAAATCACCAGGGGGGATACCCTAGGGATCAAAGCCTCGAATATATAAGGAGCTCAACCTTGAAGGACAAAAAAAAGACCGTGAACAGCCACTTCTACGCTCTCCTAGCTCTAGTTCTAGTTCCATACCTCAAATTTTCATTTCGTGTTGCTGCGCACTTGGACATGGAGGATTCTAGCCACCGTGGTTCTCATCGTCATCGTTATTTTGTTGTGTAACACCGCCTTGTGAAGGCGAAGAAACAATTTTATTGCTTTCGTTTAGTACTTTGTGGTTTTTTAGTTCACAACTTTAGCTTCTGACTTTGATCTGCTGGATTCAGACTTATTTCTAGTTATTATGGAAGTTTATGTTTGCTTTTGGTTGGATATATCTGAGTTTATGTTCATCTCTTGTTTTTAGCTTTCGTTCTTTGTTTGTTGTTGGATGTTTGGAGCTGAGATCTGTTGGTTTGTTGTTGGAGGTTGGGGATTTGCATATGGAGATGTTTGGATTTGTTGAATCTTGGTGTTTCGGAGTTGAAGTTTCGTATATTTGGTGCTTGATGTTTACGTTGTGCATGAGTATGGCTATTTACTTTCTGTTCTTTGCATCCTTTAGGTCCAGTAGCGTAGATCTGTTAGTTTAGGCTTTAATTTCTCGTTTTAAGTCTAGATCTAAAGTTTGCTCTGTTTTCATGGTGTTTAAAACTCTGTTTTCTCTGCTATTCTCGTTTGATTCCCGACGAAGATGAAGTTGTTGGTAGTTAGAACCAGATTTGCTTTATGTCAGCACTTTTCAGCATGTACTTTGCTTTTTCTGCATGTCCCCTAGACCTGTCAGTACGATCCACTTTGTCTCTTTTACTTTTCTGCATGCTTTTCCAGACGCTGGTAGTTTAAGGAAACTTGTCTTGCTTTTGCTTTATGCTTGTCTGTCCAAATTAGGAAAACCTTTCTAGTTAAGTTTACCCCAGCTGTTTTAGAACTTAAAAATATCTCAGTTTCTCTAAGTCATGTATGCTCCGTACGCTCTCAGTTATTAGACCCGGTAGGTAGAGTAAAGTTCTTCTGATCTATTAGACCCAATAGGTAGAGTAAATTTTCGCTTATCTCTCAGACCCAGTAGTCTTAAGTTCTCGACCCACAAAATTGCGTGGCAGCAACTAACCCTTTTTTCCCAAAACATCCTCAAATGCAGTTTCGTAGCACCTTCGTCCTCGTGGGATCGATCCTTTACTTCCCTATGCTAAGTTGTAGTATAGTGGGTTGAGGTTTTTGAAGGGACAGAGTGCACCCAATGACCCCTTTCTGATAAGTTTCATGATCTTTTAGCCTCTGAAGTCTAGTCGAATCCTCTGGACCTGTTAGATCGAGTGACACGTATCACGCCACATCTGCACTGCTCTCCTGGGCTCTGTCAGCAGGTATAGGAGTAGGAATTAACTGGCTGGTTGGTTTAGTTTGAGGATGAGTAAAATAAGGCTGAAACTCAAAGAAGGTGATATCTGCTGAGATATAATGACGTTTGGTAAGAGGGTTAAAGCAGCGGTATCCCTTTTTGGTTCTAGAGTAACCAAGAAAAACACACTTAATAGAGCGAGGGGACAGCTTATCCAACCCGGGAGTAAGATCATGAACAAAACAAGTACACCCAAAAATGCGAGGAGGAATATGTTAAAGAGGTTTATTAGGATGAAGACACGAAAAAGGAATATCCCCATGCAACACACTAGATGGCATCCTGTTAATAAGGAAGCATGCAGTAAGAACAACATCAGACCATATATACTTAGGCACATGCATGTGAGACATAAGAGTACGCGCAACATCTAAAACATGACGATGCTTGCGCTCGGCTACCCCATTTTGTTGCGAAGTGTGAGAGCAAGAGGTTTGATGAATTATACCATGAGATTCACAAAAAGATGATATAGATTGTTGTGTGAACTCAAGAGCATTATCAGTACGAAGAATACGCAAATCAACAGAATATTGTGTCTTTATTTCATGACAAAAGGATTTGAGAACAGTAGAGACTTCACTTCTTTGTTTAAGCAAATACAACCATGTCATACGAGAATAATTATCAACAAGGATTAGAAAATACTTGAAAACCCCTCTAGACTCAATCCTACTTGGACCCCAAACATCACAATGAACTAGATCTAAAGCGGCAGAGCTACGAGTGTTGACTCGAGAAGGAAAAGAAGTGCGATGGTGCTTGCCCAACTCACATGACTCACAATTAAAATCAGCAGACTCAACTGGAACTAAACTACGAAGACTGGAAGAAGACAGATGACCAAGACGACAATGCCACTGATATGGAGACACAGCAGCAGAGGGAGCACTAGGAGAGATAGGTGAAACAGGATCCAAATAGTACAGACCGCCACGCTCATGTCCTCCACCAATCGTCCTCTTTGTCTGCAGGTTCCTGAAAGATACAATATGAAGGATAAAAAGTGACAGAACAATTGTGAGTTTTTGTTAGCTGACCAATAGATATTAAGCTGACTGGAAAATTTGGGGCAAACAAAACATTATCAAGAGTGATATGAGTAGTGGGTTTGACAACACCAGTGCCAGTTACTGGCGAATAGTTGCCATCAGCAAGACGAACAGATGGAAGAGAGGATGGAGAAAAAGATGTCAAAAGGGATTTTGTACCAGTAATATGGGTAGAGGCACCCGAATCCAACATCCAAGACTTACCAGGAGACACAGCAAATGCAGCTACAGAGGTAGAAGCATCAGTAGTAGATGAAGAACTTGGCGCAGTAAACTCAGTGTTGTTAGCCCAATCTGGTTTGCCAAACTTCTTCCAACATTTATCAGACTCGTGATTCGAACGACCACAATGATCACATAGTCGATCATGAAACCCTCTTCCTCGACCTCGGCCAAGTCCCTGTCCACGGCCACGTCCACCATACGAACCTCGACCGCGAGCAGACATAGCTGAACTCTCAAAAGAGGTGGATTCCGTGCGCCCAGTGGAGACACGAAGAACGCGAGACAACGCGTTAGACAACGTTGGAATGGTATCACTAGCCATCAAGCTATCTCGAAGTGGCTGGAGATCAGCATTAAGACCTGACAAAAATTTTGCTACCATAAATTCCTCCTATTGTTTTGCTCTTGTTGTGGCATCACAGGAAAGAGGATGATAAACCAAAATCTCATCAGCAAGGCCTTTCAGGGTAGAGAAGTAATCATTGACTGAGTGAGTATCCTCAGTATGAGAGAAAGGTTTCTCATACAATTCAAATACTCGAGAGACGTTTTTGTCATTGAAGAACATCTCCCGTAGAGCATCCCACATGGCTTTGGCAGTATCCAAGCACATGATATTCTGGCTGATAGCTGGTATCCAAGTGTCGTAGTTGGCATCTGTAGGAGCAGGCGGGGCAGCTTGAACATGACTCTTCTTCTTCTATGATCCCAAAAATAGGAGAAAAGCACGGGACCAAAGCATATAGTTGGAACCATTTAGCTTAATGGTGGTTCCGATAGGCGGTCTAAGATCAGACGTGATGAAACGAGAGCAAATCTTATGCAGAGCAGCACACAGATAATTGCAGAGATTGCAGAGCAGGCAGATAATTGAGTCGCAGGCAGATAATTGCAGATGCAGATAGTAACAGTAGATAATAGCAGAGTAGAAGCAGATAATTGCAGAGAATGTAGAGGAACAACTAAAAAATTAAGTGTAGGCAACGGAGCAGGAGCAGATAATAGCGGGAGTAGAACAGCAGGCAGAGCAGCAGCGGCCAGAAAAAAACCCTACATATGAGAAATTAACAGTAATTATATGAATTGTCCATGTACCTTTTCTCAAATTCTATTTTATATTTTATATTTTTAATTTCCACCCCTAATCATTGTTAATTGAGTTTTACTATTCTTAATAAAATGTGGTAGTGACAATCGGGTATTTCCAAAGCCGCCAAGATGATATGTACTCCGTCTATCTGCGAATATAAGGCCACGTTTAACTGAGCACGTTTAAACTTTTGGATTTGGACGCGTGGTGATTAAGAATCTCTTTCTTCGTAGTATTGTTTTTTATGTTTGTCACTATTTAATATTATTTGAATCATTAGTAATGTTTTAATTGATTATTTATTGCATATCAATTTTATAAATTTGTTGTTATTGAGTTATCAAATATTTCCTCCGTCCAAAAAAAAAGAGCATATTGTCATTTTTGGTTGTCCATAAAAAATAGAGCACATCTAAAAAACGAAAATTTTCAACAACTTCTCTCCTACTAATAATATGGACCCCACTTTCCACTAACACTACTCCTCTCTTACTTTTTTCTATTCTCTCTTATTAATAATATGGACTCCACATTCCACTAATACTACTTCTCTTTTTACTTTATCAATTCCACATTAAACCCCGTGTCATTCACAATGTGTCCTTTTTTCGTGAACGGAGGGAGTATATAATAAAATATAAATAATTTAATTTGAATTGGTTTAATATTTATTTAAAAATAATTCTTTACATTTTAGGATTTATATATTGAAATTAGTACCAGAGATGTTTTTAGTTTTTTTTTATTAAATTCTAATATATTTTTAAAATGGGAGGTGATCAATTGCTAACTAATTAACAATCCAAAGCTAAGATTAATATTTGACCATTAGATTATGAGATCTAGTGGTTGATATAATATCAAGTATAATATATTTTAAATTTAAATAATTATTAAATAAAATTAAAGGGTATTAATGTGAATCCCCTCTTATTAAATTATCCTAAAACTTTAAATTTACATAACTCTCTCAATTTAAATTATTTTTTCGCAAAAAATATGTCAAATTAAAGGTAATTTTATAAGGATTCTAATGAGATGTCAATTGCATATGTTCCGACGATGTTTGGATGATGAAATTTGATGATTTTTATTTCAGTTTTCGTATATGTTGATGATTTGACGAAATCTCAATATAATGCATATAAAATCTCAATATAATGAATGTAAAATCTCAATATAATGCATGTGAAATCTCAATAAAACTGTGTTGATATTTTCATGTAATTGTGTTAAAATACTCATGTTTGTGTTGGTATTTGTAATACACTATGTTAATATAAAAAAAATACGAAAATTATGATAAGATGGTGAAGTTTGATGATTTTTATTTCAGTTTTCGTATATGTTAATGATTTGACGAAATCTCAATATAATGCATATAAAATCTCAATATAATGCATGTAAAATCTCAATATAATGCATTCTCAATAAAAATGGGTTGATATTTTCGTGTACTTGTGTTGAAATACTCATGTCATTGTGTTGATATTTGTAATACAATATGTTAATGTAAAAAAACAAGAAAATTATGATATGATAACAAAATGACGATCTTACCCTTTTGTTGATATTTTATCTACTATTTATTGAGATTCGTAAGATTTAATTTCATCCACTTATTTTAAAATCTAAAGGTAGAGATTTGGTCTTGATTTTGGATTATAATGTTATAAGCTAAAGAAGATAACTCTTTTTGAAATTTTATATGTTTATTTGAGCATTAAATAAAATTATAAATTTGATTCCTTTATAGGTGCCCGTGAGTAAATCAATTTTTTGAAATGACATAATTCTTTGTTTTTTTTTCTTATATTTTTGTACAATGTCATATAACGATATTGTTTATAATTTTTTAAATTAAGTTATAATCTAAGGTCAATTTTTTAAAATATCGTGGTCCTTGCATCGTAAGGACATGATACTAGTGTAGGAATAAAAGTAAAATTAATAATTTTTTTTGTTCATAAATTCATAATTTCATATTACTGTACCATAGAACAAGAAAAAATACAAAAAAAAAAAAAAAAAAAAATTTGAATAGTATATTAAGTAATAAATGATTTTGAGAGTATAAGTAGGGGTTGCAAATGTGTGGATTAGGTCATTATTGGGTCAGTCTAATAAAAATTTAATAAGACCTAATCCGAATATGACATTTTAAGGAAATCGTTAATCCGACAAAAACCCGAACACGACTCCATCTCTACATAAACCCATTAACGACATGATATAGTATGTGTTGACACGACATGATAACGACTCGAACATGATACTAAATTATTAAAACATGATATTACACGTTAAAAATCTGTTTTACACGACTTTAACCTAATTTACAAGAAATTAAATAAATTAAAGTAAAGCTTAATTTAAAAAAAATAATAAATAGTAATACTCCCTCCGTCCCTATGTAGTAGACGAGTTTCTTTGTAGCACAAGATTTAAGAAAAATTGCTTTAAGTGAGCTAAGTAAAATGAGAATAAAGTAGAAACAAAAAGATAAAGAGACGAAGAGAGAATAAAGTAAGAGATAGTAGTAAAGTAAGAGAGAAGAAATGTATCGCTTTTTGCCAAAAATAAAAATGACCCAGCTATAGTGGAACAACTCAAAGAAGAATGCAACTCAGTTGTAGAGGGACGAGAGAGTATTATGTTTTAATGGATTACTCGTATCCAACCCGCATCTAACTTGAAACCAATCCAAAATTATCAGGTGCTTAACATTTCAACTCGATAAAACCACACACCCAATAAGACTTTAACCCAAGCCTATTAATTTCGTGCAGATTCGTGTCAGATTATCATGTCATGTCGTGTTTGGAATGTCATAGCCATACCTCTTACACTTGCTCTGTGATTTTGATAAAACAAGGGTTTAGTAGCAAAATCACCCATATAACAGAGAACAATACAATAGTAGTAATTGGCTGGTAAAACTTTTTCTTGATGCTAGTGTAAGCATATGTTAACATTTTAACCAAAACATAGATTTAGTTCAACTCTCCAACTAAGACAGTGGATTTGGAGTTTACAAAAAACCAGCAAACATCAGCTTATAACAGGACACAAATAGCTCAAGGCTACACATAAAAAGTAAACAAAACAGCAGACAAACTTAGGCAGATTGCTCTGAATAAACTTATTGTTCAACACAGAGAAACATGTTACCTGATCAGCTGCAAGCCAGCATAGACCTTGGGTGATCAAACTGGGTCAAGTGGTGATCAAATGGCAATGGCATGACTCTCTCAAATGCCTCAACAAGCAGAGCAACCTTCTTCTTCTTAGCAGGGGCGAGCTTCGTCACCACTTGTCTTAGTGCATAATCCACCATCCATTCCTCTGAGTTCCTCCTCTCATTCACATCCTGATGCCTCAGATCAACCCTCTCCCCCTCCGCATCCTCCTCCACATCCAGGAAATTCGGTGCTCGTGGATTGAAACCTACCGCTTCATCGCCTTCCTCTGCTATCTTCTTCGAGCTAGCTGCAAACTGAAGCAGAGTAATCATGTCCTCTTTTGGAAGATATTCTTTAATTACAACATCTAATGAAGAAATTTCTTCATTTCTTCCTCCCCCTTTCTCTTCTTTTTCTTCTTCTTTTTGAAGAGGTGTTGAAATTTCTCTGCTTGAAAAGGCATCACACACCAGATATTCTTCATTTCTTCCTCCTTTTTCTTCTTCTTCTTCTTCTTGAAGAGGTGTTGAAATTTCGCTGCTAGAAAAGGAATTAGAGTCGAAGCCGCCGTTTTCATCAAAGGACTCCTGCGCGGCTTCATCAATCAAAACCTCATCGAAGCAGACAACTTTTTCCTCCACAAATTCGTGTTTGATTTCCATTGCATCCTCTGCTTTGTAATCATATTGCAGAAGCACGCCGTATCCATAACCACTCTCCCAATCCATACAAGTGTTATCATCGTCGAAGGATTCCTGATCAGAGACTCGCTCTTGCGGGGCCGTGTAAATTTCAACGAAGAAAGGATCATCATCGGGTCGAGCAGGGGGTGCTCGGGCCCGCCTGGCAGCCGAGATGAAGGAACTCAGGGGCGGGTGGCGGCGGCCGTTGAGGGAGCAGTAGGTGTAGGGGCAGACTTTGATATCAGAGTGGCCTTTTTTGTTAAGGGAAAGAAAAGGAGGAAACTTGGAGTCTTTCAAGGTGGAGGAGCATGTAGCTGTCTTTGCATCAACGGTCTTACTAGAGGGTTTGAAGCTCGGCTTCGTTGCGCTTTTCTTGCTCGACGGGGATGGTGATCTCGACTGCGGTTGCTCCTTTCTGGCGTCGGAGCTGGTGGTGGGCTTCATGTAGTTGGGCGTCGCCGCTTTGGGGCGCTTGATAGGGGCGGATTTCTTCATCTTCTTGGCCTTGAGGTCAGCGCCGCGAGGGCTCTTCGTGGCGGAGTCATGGTGATGGGTGTGGACGGGTTGGAGATGGAGGAGGGTGTGCTTTCTTTGCACCATGGTGGTTGTGTTTCTGGTTTGAAGATGGGAAATGGGAAATGAGAAGAAATGGTTGAAGAATGAAGATTCTAAGCTATCTTTCTTTTTGTGTTGTATGTGATTTGAATAAGTGGAAGATTAGTATTTTTTGGATGCCGACGCTCCACTAACCTAATCTTGGGCCCTCCATTTATATAAGAGTGTTGTCATATTAGTACTTGTTTACTATTTTGAATTGGGTAGTGGTACTTCCTTTTTTGTTTTAGGGTTAATCAAGATTTTATTATTTTTTATATATTTCATAAATTTTGTGAAATAGTACTTTCTTGTCCCATAGAAATGGACTAACCGGAGATGATATAAGTCTTAATGCATAATTGGTAAATTGGTAAAGTCACATAGAAGAATAAAAGAAGTTGAAATAATATAGTGATAGATGGAGTCCATAAATGATAAAGTAAAAAAAGAAGAGAATGTTTCCGTTAATGGATATAGATTATTTCTATTGGATGGATAAAAAGGAAAATTCAACCTATTTCTATGGGACGGAGGAAGTAGTACATAATAACTTTTTAATTCATAGCTAAATAGATTTTTCGGATTGGAGAACTAACGTGGCATGATTTTTTCCATATTAACGAAAAAATTTGGTATATGCGTATCATCTATTAAACCACTTTGAATGAGCATTGAGCTCAAATGGTATTAGATGTGTTTGTTTTGCTACAAATTTGAAATACAGTATGTTATTACTATTACTATAACAATATATAACACGCATCGAAAATCTAAATCAGATCAACGATTATTATATTTTTAATTAGTTAGCCCTAATATAAAGATATTTACTTTATGTGATAGCATAGATAGGTGAAAACATATTTGATACAATGATAAGAAGATCAAACAAATTTAAAGTTAATCAATCCATCAAAATAAATGGTATATTGTTCAATACTTTTTTAACTATTAATTTTTTATAACCCAATATAACTCACCCTCTATTATTGCCATAAATTATGACATGATTTTCTTATGTTCCAAAATTATCACTTTATTTTCTTATTGGGATGCCCATGAAAGGGAGTTTTGTAAATGTATAGACGTTGAGATTTCGTACTTCTAATTTATAAATCATAAACTTTGGCAGTAGCATTTTGAAATATAAATTCATATCATGGACTAATTGTGATTTGCTAACTAATTCTTGTATGGTCATTAAAAGCATCCCGAATGCTCCGGATAAGGGTTCGGGTTGGTCATACTAAGCATCAAATTTAAATACTTTATTCCTGGTTTTATTCTTCTTAATTGCTAATAATGGGACACTTAATTTAAAAATTGCCCTTGGTGTCATAATCTTGACATTGTGTGAGAGAGAAAGGGGGTGTAATCTATTATACACGTGTTGCACTTCTCATTCTAACCCTAATGTCAAATAAATTTTTTTTTGGAATACTTATTTTGAGTTTTTAATTACCCGGGTTTATAGCTTTTAATACTATGAAAATGGAAGACTATCCATCATAGACATGATAACATCACGAATTTTGATCAATATATTGCATATGTTTAGACAAACAAAAAACTATACTTACTCCTTTCCTTAAAAAATTTGAATATTGGAATTGGCACTAGTTTTAATGTGTAATTAATAAAATAAAAGAGAGATAAAAGTTACGGTAAGTAGTCTTACTCTTAGTAGAGAATGAACTTCCATCCAATAAAGCCTAACCCGAACTCGACTTGTTAAGGATAGTATCAACCTGAAAATAAGAACTACCTTCAAACACAAACACAACCCACACCCGGCACGAATCTGTTAACGACACGATATAATATAGGTTGATACGACACGACAACAACACGATAACGATATGAACCTGATATTACACATTTTAAACCTGATATTATACGATTAAACCTGATATTATATGATTAAAACTTGATTTACACTATGAAAGTTCCGTTTTCATGATTTATTTGCAAATATTAAAGAATTAAAGTAAAGAATATTTAAAAAAAACAAAAAAATTAAAATAATAGGCTTATTTCTTAATGGATTATCCATATCCAACCCGCATCCAACCGAACCCATCCCAAAATTATCCAACCGAACCCAATCCAAAATTATCAGGTTCTTAACAGGTCGACACAACGACACCAATAAAGCTTCCTGCGGGTCAACCCAATAACAACACTACTGAAACTTATTAATTTCGTACGGAATCGTATCATGTCAACCATTACAAGTTCTAATAAGATCATGCATGTTACTCATGAATTATTTGGAGTAATTGAAGTCTTATTATTCCCGGTAGAATTTAATGGGAAAGATTTTATTAAAACTATTCAATTTATACTCCCTTTATCTCATAAAAATATGTGCACTCATTTTTATTTGTTCCAAAAAAATATGGGAATTTCCATTAACAAAAAACTATCTTGAACTCATTACTTATATACGTTAATTTATTTACAACTTATACCACTGTGGCCACCATTTTCAACTCATTAAACACAAATAATAATTTGAGTTTCACTATCTACTAACACAACTTTAACTACCTTTCTACCTATATATTTTTCTTTACCAATTGTGCATTAATTCTTGTGTCATTTCAAATGCACATATTTTCATGGTACAGAGGAAGCATTAAGTTTAAGCATATACTTCTTTCGTTCCATATGACTCGCACCTTTTCATTTTAGATTGTAAATTTGGATTTTTTTTTGTGTAATTAAATTTATATTTTAAGCGTAATGAGATATCACTTAAAATACTTAATTAATTCTAATATATTAATTAAAATTTTAAAATACAAATAATGTAAATAGTTGGGACAAACCGAAATAAAAAATTACAAATAATAATCATTGTGATTGTACACGTTCAGAAACTAGAATTTCTTATTAGCCAATGCCCATACATATTAGGAATAAAAATACGCATTAGAATATAATTATTCACATGTGTAAACTACCATTATAAAATCATGTACTACTAGTTATTCCTAGGGCTCGGGAAAAATACTGAAATATCGAAAAAATACTGAAATTGCTGAATTTTCAGTATACCGTGACTTTCGGTACGGTATGATACCTTACCGAAAGATTACGGTAAGGTAACGGTATGAATTTTCAAATACCGCGGTATACCGCTGCATACCGAAATTCGGTATATACCGTAAACTAAGGTATATACCACAATTATATATAACATATATTTTATATATTTTTAAATTATAAGATCTATTGTGAAATATAAATATAATTTATTCTAAAAACTCTAATTTTCTATTTTTATTGATGTTGAAAGTCATGTATACCGCAAAAGTACGGTATACCGAAAATGAGGTTCGGTATCGGTATGAAATTCGTCATACCGAAAATAAGGTATACCGAAGTTCGGTATATCGTCTTTGGTAAGGTAAAGGTATGATTTTTTCGCATACCATATTTACGGTAAAGTATACAATATGGTGGTTTCGGTAAGGTATACCGTACTTACCCACCCTTAGTTATTCCAAGAATTCAAAATGAAGAACATTGAAATGACGAAGGCGTAAAAGCGAACTGCATCAGTCCTCAGCCCATTTCTTATTATGAAAATAAGACCTTTCATAATCTTGCTACTTAATTTTTAGATCATCATATAAAGGTGAGAATATAAATTAGGACAAAAGATAAAGTACCATAGATAAAAAAAATAATAAAATAAGAGAGATTTAAGTTAAAAATAAGAATAAATCACTTATTGAATAAAGAATGAGTTGTCTCATTAGTCCCTAACGTTTAGATTTATGACACCATAAACCCCTAATAAAAAAAAGTAGTCCTATATCATCCATAACATTTAATATAATCACGAACGTAAATTTTTTAGTCACTTTTCGGATGAAAATGCTCAAATAGATTGAAGGGCAATTTAGTCAAATTGTGCAAGCACTAGCACACCTATTCTACGTACTTCCACTACCCTTGTCAATTCTTAATCTTTTTCTTTCACCATTTCTTATTTTCAAAGCTATTTGTTTTACTTTCTTGTTTCCTTCACCTTTTCGTTTACTCGATCTTGTAGATACGTACGATATTATGAGGGATTCTAACCAATCATAATTATAAATTAATAACTTGTAAATTACATATTTAAGGATTTTTTTATAAATTAATAGTAATATTCTAAAAATATGAACAATTAATTAATCCAGAATTGTGGACATTCTCTATATATGTTTTTTCTCATAATACTACCAATGATCTTTTTTCCACCAAAATGCACCTATGTTTGACATGTTAGATAAACAACTACGGATGCCAATGTAGCCCGTAACCCGTGGGCTAATCCGAATAGCCCGCCAAATTTATAGGGCTAGGACTGGAAATGTCTAGCCCGATAAAATTAAAACCCGATTAGCTCGCACCTGATTAACCTGCAACCCGTTAGGGCCAGACTCGAAAATCCGATAAAATTTCTATTATTTTAATTTTTTTTACTCCTAATTCGACACTTCATTGATTAATTTTAACTAAATAAATAACTTTCAATTTTATATTAAATATACAAATGTCACGACCGCACTTGCTAAGGATAGCACAGTCGGGGAACCGTGACTAGGGGCGGGGATATATGAAACGGGGAAAGAAATAAGGGAAAATAAAATCAAACATTGGTTGGAGACATGACTAATCAAGTGCTGATACATAGAGGAAAAGATACTCGCTTATGAAAACTCGAGTAATTGTTTGTAAAAGTTTTCAAATACCAGAGTTTTGAACAAAATAGACTTGAGTCTTTTAAGATGCACAGCGGAAGGAAAAGAACGCGGTTCCATGTATGGAGACATGAACCTCCGAGAGTCCTAATCTGACTGAATTAAATGTATTGTTTCAATAGCACTTCCTCCACCACTTCGCTGCTCAACCTGCACATTTAGAAATATATGCAGAGCTGAGTACAAAATTACTCAGTGAACACATTGCCAAAAAAATACAAATATACATTTGAAAATATTGTCAAGCCATTATCACAGTAATACTCAGAGATTTTATTAAAAAGACCTGAGCTTACTAAAAATCAATTTTCAACTGCAGTCATTTTCTTTCTGTATTTTGCCATATCTGATCATCTTGTGCCGTAGAGATGGTGTTCTCTCACGGTCACATTAACATTCTTGTGCCAGGAAGGTGGCCACCTTCCTCGGTCACCAGACCTGCCCTCCGGCCATAGGTCTCCTGTGTACACTAGTCCGAGTAGGGACACCACCCTCACTTGGACCCGAATTCGATTCACATATCATCATTCATAATTCACTTGGCCTCACGCCAAAACAGATAGGCATCATACACAAAACATTTATGGCAAGACAACATCATTTGAAATGAGCAACGAACATAAGTTCGAGTTTTCACAAAATATCACTTCAAAAATAATTTGCATTTTTATCCACATTAATATGTAGGATAGAAAAGTTCACCTCATGCGCTTTCCAAATATTTTTGAAAATAATTCTCCACTTCACAATGTTACTTTCCTCTCAGTTCTCCCTTTTTTGGACAAAAATACAAGCTAAATTAAGCTTCAAGAATATATAATAAGATGATGATGTGCATTTGAATATATGCTTTTCTTCTATGGATCTCTATAATCGTACATTGATAAATTTGTCTTCATCTCAATTATTAAAATTTAATCCAAAGATTAATTTGACAGTTACATCGTTAGAAAAATGCAATGAAAGATCAATTCATGTATACAAATTTTAATTGAATCTTAATGTAAAACTTAGGCTAAAAGTCTGACATTAGATTTCCTCTTAATAGTTTAATTTTCGAAAACTAGGCCACGACGATCTTTTATTTACAGCCCAAAGAAATAAATAAATCTGGAATCGAGTCTCTATTAACTATTTACTGCATCTGTCTCTTATCAAATTGGAAATGGGGTCAGATTTATTTCTCACCTCTCTAACCCAAACAAATAAATTATTAGTCCAATAAGAAAAGAACTCATATATGTAATGGGGTCAGATTTATTTCTCACCTCTCTAACCCAAACAAATAAATTATTAGTCCAATAAGAAAAGAACTCATATATGTAAATACCCAAATTCATTATCTCTCATCATTCAACCTAACCTTAATTTGATGTGAGAGAAGCTCCTCCCCCTCACTACCTGATGCCGCCGTCGCTACCCTTCCGGCGCCGCCGTCCGCCGCCGAGGCTGCGGCGTCCCTCTCTCTCTCCCTTTCCCCCTCCTCTATCTCTCCCTCTCTTCGGCTCCGCCGCCACCGTCCCTCTCTCTCTCGGATCCGCCGCCGCCACTGTGCATGCACAGGCGGCGGCTTCGGCCTCCTCCGTTCCTCGTGCTGCCGGAGCAGCTTCTCGGCGCCACTCCAGCCCTGGCCGCTGCCTCCTCACCAACTCCCGAGAGGTAAATTAGGTAAATTCCATTCTATTTCCTTTTTGGTTTTATTTCTAAAGATTTGATCTTTGATTTACAAAAGGTTTGGTGTGTAACTTGTAGATGGTGAAACTAATGACGGATCGAAGATATGGGGTTTCCACCGTGTCACGGGGTGCCTAAGTTCAGTGGCCGGAATCCAGCAGATTCATATTCAAGAGATAAGATTCTTAATTTATGCTTAGCTTGGTTGTAGGACTTGGATTATACATGTTATATGAATTTGAACAATTATCTTGCATATTGAGATTTGATGGTGAAACATGGTGTTAAACTCGCTGTGCATTGTTGATTTCAGATTTGGGCAGATTCTACTTTCTCTTTAGATATGCAAATGCTTGTACATAAGAAGGAAAGAAAGGCTTGGGATTTACCTTTTGATGTGAAAAAGTATCGTTGGATCGTTGGGCTCGACTCTATTATTGTGTGCAAATCTCCATCCTTGTACTCCTCTATTCTATGTTGTGTTAGTATGTGGGTGTGAAGAGAATTTTAGAATGTTGGATAGTGATGTGTGCTTGAAGTGCAAAGCCTTGGGGTTTATATAATTGATGTTCCTTTGCAAGTTGCTATGCAAGTGGTGGGGGGAGCTTAAACTTGGGGAAGGTTTTAAGTTTTAACATGGGGGAGGTTTTACCTTGGGGAGTTTTACTGCCAAACAAAAAAAAATGTCCTAATCTTATATTAGGATTATAGCATTTAATGCTAAGTTGATAATAACCGTTAGATATCACACTACTTGCATCTCCATTGCCTTCATGAAATCTCTATGGATTTGATCAGAGATTTCCAAATCTAATAGTATGATTTTTAAAAGATTTCTCTTAATATGAATAATAAATGCTAGTATCTTACTCCTTCTAACTCTCTCTCATCATGTAGGAGCACTAATTTGAAGAACCTTGGCTATTCCTTGGAGTAGGATGCAACCATTGAACGGGCTATCTGAGGCTTGCATCTCTCTCCTCAAATTGTAAAAGATTAGAATTTGATTCTTTTGTAATAGTATTAGATTGTATCGGGCATTGAGAACTTTTTATTTTGGATTTATTCTTGTATTTTCACTTGAAATAATCGGGGTAGAACAACAACTATTATTGTATGTCTCGTCTTGATTCCTTTATAGCTCAATATTGATTCATTCAAAATATAAAGGGCAGGTTCTTGATTTTACAAGAATCACTTAGTTGATATTATTTACTGTTAAGCTAATAATAATAATAGTAATAGTAATAATCATACGTTTTGAAGGTCTGGGTTGTTACAACAAATTATATATTGAATTTTTATTAAAATAATAATTAATAAATAAATTAAAAACTTTAAATTCAAAAAAAAAATATTTAAATTTCTAAAACATGTATTAAAATTCAACGAAATATCTCAAATATTAGTATTTGATCATGTTTATAATTGAGTTTAAGCATATATCTCAAATATATCATAATTACATGTTTTATATTGTTGTATGCATATTAGTAATTTTAATCATTATTTATTGGATTGATCGCGTGTTAATATTATCGATAGCAACCTGATTAACCCGTTGAGCTAGCCCAAAACCTGAGCTTTTAGGGTTAGAGTTGAACTTTTATAACCCAAAAAAAGTCACAATCCGATTAGCCCGCACTCGATTGACCCGCAATCCGAATAGGGCCGGCCCGAAATCCGACGGGCCGGCCCGATTGACATCCCTATAAACAACCCATAATATATTTTACCTAATACTACTATATATTTTGATTGGATTCATTAATTATATCGATATTTCTTTACATTTATATGGTAAATTAAAGGGATAAAATATAATGAGTTGGAAAAGTTAGTGGAATATGATGTCCATTTTCTTATATTTGTTTTATAATACTTCCTTCATCCATAAAAAGAAGTTCCATTTGACATGAGTTTTAATGAGAAATTAGTAATGTAGGAGAGAAGAAGAAAAAATAGGTAAAGAAAGAGAGTTATGGAGAAAAAATAGGTAAAGTATGAAAGAGAGGAGAAAAAGTGGCAAAGAGATAAACTTTCAATTTTTAGAATTTGGACTATTTTTTGTGGACATCCCGAAATGAAAAAAATGAGACTATTTTTCGTGAACGGAGAGAGTAGAATGTGAGTGGAGTAAATTAGTGGAATGAGAGACCTAGTTACTATTTATATAAAAGTGAAATATAACTCTTATCATATAACGGACTAAATAATAAAATGTAACTCTTATTGTGGAACGGAAGAAGTACTCATTTGCTAAGAATTCATGGTATCTCACTCTGTTATTTAATTTTGTGTTCAGACGCCGCATGAAACATCAAAACCATAATATTCTCTTGGAATTAAATTTACATAAAAATTGCTTGAATCTATCCTTTAAGAATGTAAATAAGGATGCGTGGTCAAATTCTCACGCTCTCTATTTTCTATTGTGTTGTTATTGTCTATTTCTCTGACTAAAGATAATATAGGCGGTCGGATTCTGTTTATTAGAAAAAAAAAGGAAATTGTCGGCCGAAAGGGGCCTCGCATGTAGCCCCACTGTGGGGCATATGTCAAACACCATACTAATCCGGTTCGATACACTTCTTTTATCTAAAGAAGGTATACGTCACCATCACACTTAGGGGTGCTTAACGATTCTTTAGCTTTCGGTTAACCAGAATCGGAATCGGAATCGGAATCGGCCGGTTAATTAAAGAACCGGAAATCAGAAAATCAGTTCCGGTTCCGATACCGGTTTCAACTTTTTGTATAAAACCGGTTCCGGTTCTAACTGGAATTGACCGGTTCCTAATCGCGAAACGAATTACAATTCAATTTATTTTTTTATAATTTAATATACTAATAAATCTAATTTAATTGAATTAATATTGAATTCAAATAAAATAATTTGAAACATTGTTTGATTTTAAGATTTAAACAGTATTAAATTTGGGATGAGAGTATAACTAAATGGAGACATGTTGCATTCAAGATCATTCTATTAAATGATACTCCTACATTTCATCTCTCTCAACGCCGTACATTGTCATCATAATTCAACTTGTACATTTTTTTATAAGATATCCAAGGCTAGGTATTTAGTACCCTCAGTGGAAACATGCTGAAAAATTCATTTTTCCATAAAAGAAGTTTTGAAAAGCCACCGTTGAGTGAACGCGGAGTTTTGTATTAAAAGACCTGAATACACTAAACATTTCATACGTAAAAGTTCGATCGATCTATGTTCCATTAAAAACTAGTACTCCCTCCGTCCATAATAGATGTCACACTTTCCTTTTTAGTTTGTCACACAAAAGATGTCACATTTCTTTTTTTGGAAAATGTCCACTCTCACATTAATATAAATATACTATTTTCTCTCTCCACCTAACACACAAAACAATATTTCCTAAAATTTCGTGCCATTTTCCAACTATGTCATCTATTATGGGACGGATGGAGTATTAAATATGAACATATGTGAACCGAGAATGTGGCCAAATTCCACGACAATAACCGGACTGGCCAACTTGAAAAATGACCCCCGATTTCCAGTTGTGTACACTAATCCGAGTAGGGATGCACCCCATAGTAGGACTTGAATTCGATTATAATATGAAGCTGATAAGCATTTCATAAAACCAAACATAGCACGACAAAACGTACATTACATCATTTTCACGTAAAATCGTACTTGAAACATAATTCGTCATTTAGTAAGATAACTCACCTCATATAAATCCATAATTTTTCTTTCCGAGTGGTCTTAAATAGCGTGCAGGAAAAAACTTTTTTTTAAAAACATGAACGCTGAACAGACTTTAAGAAATCCTTTTACCTGAAAGAATGAAAGCATCCTACGTGGTGTTCATCTTATCTTTGCTAAACATGAGGCTCTTTTTATTTACCAGGAAAGTAAGTTAACAAGGAAAATGATTCTTAGGAATATGTTTATTGGTAACGATGTCAATCTAACCCGAAACCCGCGAGTCGATCCAAATAACCCGATAAAATCGTAGGGTTAGGGCCGGAAAATCGTAACCCAAATATATAATAGGGCTACACAGGCTAACCCGTTCAGATCAGTGGGTTATGCGGGCTGGCCCGGGTGGGTTGCGGGTTAGCCCATGGGTTGAGCATTTAAAATAAAAATATAATTAAAATTTTGGGTTATATACTTATATGAAGTATATATGGTAATTACAATAATAAAAACAACGTTGATATGAAGTATATATGATAATTACTGTACAATATTAAAGCAGCATTGATATGAAGTATATATGGTAATTATGTATTCTCTCTCAAATTGAAAGTTATGGTTATATGGAATATAGATGTTATTAATATTTACTCATATTAAATGCCGCATTACGTCTTTGTTCTCGAAGAGAATGATCCGGTTGAAGCTTCAAACGTTATTGATGTAGAAGAATGTCATTCAACTCCATAGAATTTATTTTTGACATACTACTATCTATTCTATCTCTTTTAACTATTCAGAATTTATTTTTTGGGTATATAATTAAGAATGTCATTGAACTCCTTTTAAATGCATGATTTTCATTTAACTGTAGTAAGATTCACGTGTTCTTCTAATTAGCGATATGTTTGTGTATTTTGTTTCAATTTTCAATTGTTATTATTTTATTTCTCTTGATCACTTTGATAATACTTTTCTAATTTGCGATAATCTGTACTTATTTTTTTACAAGTTCGAATATTGGATTGGATAGAAAGTAACACATAAGATCACTTTTGACCCGAATAGCCCGTGAGTTAGCTCGAAACCCGGAAATTTAGGGTTAGGGCCAAAAATTTATAGCACAAAAAGTTAACAACCCGAATAACTTGCAGCCAAATAGCCTGACAACCCGAGTGGATTGGCCCAAACCCGAACGAATTAGCCCAATTGACATCCCTATTTATTGAAAATATATTTTCTAGAAGCTTTACTTTCCTATGTTTTGTGACAATATACTGTCACAAACATGTGTGGGTGTGCGTGCGCTTTTTGAGTTATTGGTAGTATAAGGGCATCTCCAACCCATACTGCAAAACCAAAATTTGAGGGAAGAATTACCTCCAACCCAGCACCCAAACGCATCACATATACTCCAAATTATGCAGTTTTCAATACACCATATATGCAGTAGCACTGTAGCTACTGCATTTCACTTTTTAAACTTCCTGAAAATTGCACTTGGCTCCCCTCATCTTTTGTATTTTCGAATTAAAGCAAAGAGGATTCATGATTGAAACACTTGAGAAGAAAATTTGGAGATGCTGATACAGAGAAAACCAAAAGAAGGAGAAGGGGAAGAGAAGAAGACTGCGCTGAAGAGAGAATTAGGTTTAAATTAGGTTTAAATTTGTTAATGGGCTGGGCTAATTAAATTTGTTTTTATTACGTGGTGTAGGTGGAGTATTTAGATTTGAGGTATGCTAATTAATTAATGTATCTATCTTCATGTTATCATATGTAGTATTTATTTGATCTAGGAGATGCACGGTTACTATTTAGTTAAAAAATTAATTAATATTTATCTTATTTTATATAAATTATAAGTAGTATTAATTATTTATTTTGTATGATTTGTGGTATTATATTTAATGTAATATTTAATATTATAATACAATAAATTCAATAACAATACAATATTTAGTAATAAAAACATAACACAAGTGGTCATACAAATGGAAATTACGTTGCAATGAAATTAAAAAAACACAAACAACAAATTACAATAACAAAATGAAAAACATAATCTAATAATCCGGTAAACCCGAACCGGATCCTCCTATATTATTGAAATACGAAGAATATGTTCCAGTGGCATAGTCATTTAGTTGTTCTTGTTGTTGAGCTCTTTTTTGTAAAATGCGTCTTTTCTCGGCTTGAAAATAAGCACGACTATCAGGATCGACTATGGAGCTCAAGTCCATAGCCATGATTTTATTTTCTTCCCTCGTAGTTTTGAGATCATTGTTGTTCTTTTGTTGTTTCAAAAAGAGAGCCATATTTTCGTGGGCTTGTTTCATGCCCGCAGCATATTGCTCATTTTGTTTTTCTAGAGTAGCAATAATTGATTCTGAGTTATCAGACTGCTTTTTCTTAAGTTTAGCCTTCTTCACTCCAATAGGCCTTGATGAAGAAGAACCACCAAGGATTTGTTCCTCGCCATCATCACAACTCATAGGAAATGAAGACAAAGTTTGTGAGCCATGCAAAGTATGAGCCTGACTTTCTGAATCAGAATTTTGCATCCCACGTGATGCTTGTTGTCTAGAGTTCTATGCACAATCTTTAAATTTTTCAAAATTTTTAATCATATCCCAAACATGAGAAAATTTCCAACCCGATTTGTAATTTGAATCTGTCTTGAGCATTTGCATGACTTCATTCATCTACAAATAATTATAATCAATTAATCGCATGTACAAAGAGAAAATGAAACATTAAAATATGATTAAAGACTCACTATGTCTGCATTTGAAGCACCGCTTCGGTTTCTTGCTTCAGCAGCTCGGATACATCCATGGAATTTTTTTGTTGCTTTCTCGATAGCTTGAATACGAGCCTGCATAGATCTTTGCGTACGCTCTGGCCAAGTCTGATCTCTACCTTCATTGAATCCATCTTCCACGCGCTGCTAGAATCGT
The DNA here is from genome assembly GCF_023119035.1 of Salvia hispanica. NCBI lineage: Eukaryota > Viridiplantae > Streptophyta > Magnoliopsida > Lamiales > Lamiaceae > Salvia > Salvia hispanica. The sequence continues at coordinate 41,070,610 of NC_062968.1, forward strand.
TGTCCTGATTGTGATATCCCTACTCTAGGATATTGTGAAATTTCCATATAAACTTCACACAAAAGTTTATCTTCATTCTCTGTATAACTTTCTTTACGAACTGATATTTTGTGAGGAAAAGATAAAGATAACAACTGAGATGAGATAATTGTGGTGTTGTGGTGTCTTATATTTATAGATACAAAATTATTATTCTAGTTTTTGAATGGATGGCTAAGATTTAAATATGCACATTTTATGAGTGACTACGATTGAAAGCACGCGGATTGTGCTTCTTTTGTTTCCGGATTTTGAATGAATGGCTAGGATTTAGATCTATATTTCCGATGAGTGGCTACGATTGAAAGCACGCGGATTGTGCTTCTTTTGTTTCCGGATTTTGAATGAATGGCTAGGATTTAGATCTATACATTTTATGAGTGGCTACGACTGAAAGCACGCGGATTGTGCTTCTTTTGTTTCCGGATTTTGAATGAATGGCTAGGATTTAGATCTATATTTCCGATGAGTGGCTACAATTGAAAGCACGCGGATTGTGCTTCTTTTGTTTCCGGATTTTGAATGAATGGCTAGGATTTAGATCTATATTACGAGTGGCTACGATTGAAAGCACGCGGATTTTGGTTTTGTATAATCATTATAAATTGAAGGCATGTTTTGATTATTTATCACCAATCAATCACTCAACTTCATCTATCCTTCACAATGAATCCCAATTATATTTCCAATAGCTCTTCATCTTCTGATGAAGATGCTGAAAATTCTCATATGATGTACACTTATTACAACCAATATATACAGGATATGCAACGTAGAATCAACAACAACAATATGTTGATTCAATACCTTCGTGACAATCAACGTCCACAAATATATCGTGGATCAGTTCCAGGGCATAATGTCATCAACCGTGACCGAGAGGGTGCTCACGCTAGATTGTACAATGATTATTTTGCAGATAATCCATTGTATAATGAAACCATGTTTCGTAGGAGATTCCGGATGTCTCGTCCATTATTCCTTCGTATTGTGGATGCAGTTAAGGAACACGATGACTACTTCATGCAACGACCAGATGGACTCGGAAGGCTTGGACTATCATCTCTTTAAAAGGTAACAGCTGCTATTCGTATATTGGCATATGGTGTACCAGCTGATGCTTGTGATGAGTATGTGAAAATAAGTGAGAGCAGTGCGATCAAAAGTCTAAAACGTTTTTGTCGTGCAATAATAGAAATTTTTTCAACTCAGTATTTGAGAAGTCCGACAACTAATGATATTGCTAGACTTTTATATATTGGAGAGCAACATGGATTTCCAGCGATGTTAGGCAGTTTAGATTGTATGCATTGGAAATGGAAAAATTGTCCTACAGGATGGAGCGGTTCATATTCAGGCCGTAGTGGAAGTCCTACAATTATCCTCGAAGCTGTGGCAGATTACGATCTTTGGATATGGCATGCTTATTTTGGATTGCTGGGCAGCAACAACGACATCAATGTGTTAGATTCCTCTCATCTTTTCTATAATCTCACTCAAGGTATTGCTCCTCCTGCTCATTATGTTATTCAAGGCAAAGAATACAATATGGGTTATTACCTAGCTGATGGAATATACCCAAAATGGGCTACTATTGTGCAAACAATTCAAGAGCCTCGTACCCCAAAGACAAAATATTTTGCTAAGAGGCAAGAGGCATGTAGAAAAGATGTAGAACGTGCATTTGGTGTTCTTCAATCACGTTTCTCAATTGTAGCCGGACCAGTACGGTATTTGGGTAAAGAAGTGTTGCGTGACATAATGATTGCATGTATAATTTTGCATAACATGATAGTTGAAGATGAGCGTGACCCGAGTTCTCCAATCGAAGTTGAAAGGGATGTACCACAACCAGAAGTTGAGATGACGACAAATGAAGATGTTCAATTTCAAGAGTACTTGACTCGGTATGCTGCAATAAGAAATAAAAGTGCACATCTAGAACTTCGAAATGCATTAGTTGATCATTTGTGGGAAAATTTCTCAAATATGGAGTCTTGAATTTAGTTATTTCTTATCTGTTGTCTCATGTTTTATATAACTTTGATGTGATCTCTCTAAATGTATTTTAATTTATGTTTGAATGTTATTAATGTATCTTAATTTTGTATTTTTTATTGAATATATAATATATTTAAATATATATATATATATATATATATATATATAAATATACAAAATTGTATTAAATTATTTAATTATATTTGGGAAATTATTGACAAAGTGTTGTGGGGTTAATATGTAATTTAAATAAATATGTAGGTAAGATTGAAAAAGTAAAAAAAGTAGGTGAATATGGAATATTCTTTTGGATTTGGGTTTGGTGTAAATGAGTTGGAGTAGAATTACTGTTTGATGTGACAGAACTGGAAAAATGAGTTTGGGTTTAGTGTAAATGGGTTGGAGATGGCCTAAGTACACATGCAATTACACAAACAAATCATTTAAAATGGACAAATTATATGCAGCGAATTAAAATAACACATATCACATATACTAAATTCATGAACTGAAAGGAAAAAAAGAAGAAGAAAGATCTATGGAGAACTTATCAGGAAAATTACCACAAAATTGAAAGATATAAACGACAAATTATATGCAGCGAATTAAAATAACACATCACATACACTAAATTCATGAACTGAAAGGAAAAAAAGAAGAAGAAAGATCTATGGAGAACTTATCAGGAAAATTACCTCAAAATTGAAAGATATAAACGACAAATTATATGCAGCGAATTAAAATAACACATCACATACACTAAATTCATGAACTGAAAGGAAAAAAAGAAGAAGATAGATCTATGGAGAACTTATCAGGAAAATTACCACAAAATTGAAAGATATAAACGGAGAGAACTCGGTAGAGGTCAGAAATCGACGGAGGCGATAGCATAAATTGCAAATAAGAGATACGCAGAAGAGAAATCGGTAGAAATACATAGAAGATAGTAGAGAACATACTTTTATCGTATCTTTTGTTTTGCATATTTTTTAAAATCCTCAAATTAGGAAAGAGAATAACAACTTTAGGTTGAGGAATCGTTTCCTGAGTTAGAAATTATATTACTTTCCTTGTTTTCTTAGTATTAAAACATTGAATTTTCAAATTCCATGGATCAGATCACTTTCCGAATTAGAATTTTGACAAACAAACGGAGCCTAAGAGAACTCTGAAGTTCCTTTATTTAATTAAATCATGAAATTTTATTAGTTGTGTCAATTAATTCGGAAGCGATATATTCTTTAATATAATCATTCAGGAAGGTAAATAATCCAGAATTTAAGATGTCGTGTAGGAATTAATTAATATGCCCAATAATTATTTTAAACCAGTCAACTCAAAAATTCATCCCAACAAATAAAACAATCCAACGAAGTGTAATTCGACGAGCAACAGACCGAATAGTAAAGACGTCACAAGACTCACAAAGGTAACATAAACTATCGAAGATTTATAAAAATCTATATACTTTTTCTAAGCAAAACTAATATTTATACAAAATATATATCCTACGTGGGTCTTGTTAGGTTGAGATTATTTAGCTAAATTGAAAAATGAGATGCAATATGGGCCACTAATCCACAAGCTAAACAAAATGTCAACAAATACAACATTATGTCAACAAGGAGGTAAAATTGTAATTTCAT
>NC_062968.1:41074398-41102356 GCF_023119035.1 Salvia hispanica
GATGAAGAAGAACCCTAAATTAAAACGCGAAAAGACAGTTTTACCCTTTCATATTAAATTAATCTAATAATATTTATTGTGTGGCAAAATCCGGACCACTCATTTAATAAAAATGAGTGGCTGATATTGCATCTCATTTCTCAATTAGCCTAAATAATCTCAATTGATCATGATCCTATCATACGTCCCTTAAAATATAGACAATATTTGAAATGATATGAGTTTTAATGCACAATTAGTAAAGTAAAAGATAGATTAAAAGAAAAAAATAATGGAGTATTATTAATGGAGAATGAAATTCACTTCATTAGAGAGAGAAAAATTTCATAAATAAAATAAATTTAATTTTAAGAGATATCCAAAATGAAAAATGCGATCTATTTTTATGGGATGAATAAAATATTACTCCCTTCGTCCCACAAGAATATGCACTATTTCCTCTTTAGTCCGTCCCACTAAAATATGCACTTTCCAATTTTGGAAATTCTTCTATCTCTAATGAGGTGGGACTCATTCCCCACTATCAATACTTTAATTACTTTTTCTCTCTACCTTATTTTACTAATTTTACATTAAAACTCGTGCCGAATCCAAAGTGCATATTCTTTGGGGATGGAGAGAGTATTTACACATTCTTGTCTGTATATATATAAAAGGGGAGTTTTGGAGAAATTTACACGAATGTAATTTTAGGAGAAAAATCATATTATTCTAATTAAAACTGTTTTTAATGAATTTGTAGAGTTTCAGTTATTCACGGATATTATTCAGGCAATCTTATGAAATTTAAAAAAAAAAAAAAAAAAAAAAAAAACTCTCATCGTTATGCATTAAAGTTTCAGCCAACCGTTATAGATTTAAATGTAATTCTTGGCTTAACCAATCTGAAAGAATTTAAGAAGACAATATCAAATAGATCGTCCATTTTTTTCTCAATGTTTGATAACTCGTCTTATGCATGATTGCATGTTAATTACAATTCACAACAAATAACTACCAGCATTAATGTGCATTTTAATACCCAATATTCACCCCATACATTTACAATTAAATCATAGGGAGTGAGAGAGGTGCTAATCAATCTGGAAATTAAGGCAAAAAACTAGGGCTCAAATTGTGCAGGTTGGGTCGTTACCTTGTCAACCCATTATCGATCCAACCCAATCGTATCCCAATCCAACCCGAAATCATCGGGATTTTATCGTGTCCCAACCCAACAGGTTCGTGTCAGGTTCGTGCGTGTTATCGTGTACAAAAAAAAATCAACTCTCTCTTGTGATAGTAAGTTAGCTTGACACGACATGATAACGACTAAAACATGATGTTATTATACGATTTAAACATGATATTACATGATAAAATAAAAAATTACCAAATTAAAATAATTATTTTCTTAATCAAAATAATAAAATTAAAGTATAGTAATACTAAATCTATATAATATAATTAAATAATTAAAAAAATAATTTTTAATAAAATCTAAGCATGATATTTTCTTAAAATTCATAAAAAATCAATTAATATTTTTTAATTAATAAAACTAAAGTATAGTATTTTTAATTAATTAAAATTAAAGTATAATATTTTTAATCAACAAAAATAACTAAAAATTAAAGTTTAATAATTTTTTAATTAATAAAAAAAAAATTCTTAACGTGTAACTCAAACCCGACCTAAACACGACCCAACCCAATCCGTTATCTTCTTCTTATTGGGTCGACCCTATAAGGATCCAATGTTGGAATCGTGGTCCGGTCAATGCAATTTGACGGATCGTTCAAGTGAAGAAATATTTAATTTTGATAAAATTAAATAATTTATAATCGATCTACGCTCCGAGTAGATGATTGTGGTATATTCATTTTGTCTAAACCGATTCCCAATGAGTGAGAAATAATATATCAAGAATGTCACGATATATGGAGATATATAATTAATTAATTTTGGACACGTAGATAAAACAATGTGGCAATTGAGCATATGGAGAAAGCTTCGTAGAATGCATGCACATTGATCGGGTTGTCCAGATACATTTCTGGAATGAACACCTACGTGAGAGGTGTCTAGATACATCCGTCCAGGTTCATCTTCCATGGTTAACGTTTGTAACGTCTGTAACGGCTAGTAACCCCCGACGGTTACAATCTAGCCATCTTGACTAGGGGTGGATCGATACGATATATCGTATCGAAAGCGTTGTATCGTGTATCGTATTGAAAATATCGATATGAAAGAATTTCATATCGTTATCGTATCGAAAGTTTCGATATATCGAATTTCGACATATCGAACTTTCGATATAAAAAAAATTTCATATCGTTATCGTATCGATATTTCGATATATCGTACCGAAATTCGATATATCGTTAAATATCGATATATATCGAAAATTTTGATATATATCGATATATATCGAAAATAAAATATCGATATATATCGAAAATATCGATATATCGAAAATTTTCGATATATATCGTATTTTCGATATAAAACGATATATCGCGATATAAGGAAATTCATATCGTTATCGTATCGAAAAATTACGATACGATATCGTATCGTATCGAAAAATACGATATATCGAAAATTCGATAATTTTTCGATATTTTTCAATACGATACGAGCGATATATCATTATTTCGGTATTTTTCCCCAGCCCTAATCTTGACACTCATTATGAGTGTTGACTTCATCAATTCAAATGAGTGGGCTTGGCCTATAAATAGGCATGCATCTTGCATTCTCTACACCATTCACAAGCATTCTAGAAGGCATAAGCTCTCTCTCTCTCTTGCATTGTTCTTCTGTCGAAGCTTTGCCCTCTCCTCCATCCAGTTCGCTGGAGCTCTGCTGATAGTGGTGCTGCTTCATCAGAGACGTAGCTGTTTTATCTTTGGGGACGAAATGCCAATCCGAAGAGCACTACCGGAGCGTATCTCGTCTTGCGGAAAGAAGACTCCTCGACTCGGCTAACAACTGTTCACGGTTTATTTATTTCGATTTCAATATTGTAATTTCGTTTCAGTTTTCCATTTACATTCCTTCTTTGGGTTGTATTATGCCCGGCTAGTGTTTATCTCTTGTAATCCAGAAACAAACAATCGTAAGACGAGATATAACTTGCTTTTGAAGGGATTTGGACCTAAAACTGAAACTAAATCTTTCGAAACTCTAATCACCTTTGCTGGAGATGTCGACTGAATCAAACACTGCCGCTGCCACCACTCCGGCCACCACCGCCGCCATCATTTCCTCCACTATGGCATCCACCACAATGATGCCAACTCCCGGGCTCTATCCATCTCCATCAACAACCCCTTGGGTGTATACTAATACCCAGGGGCTCACTGGTGGATCCACCTCGAGTGGGTCGGTTGGTTCCACTTTTAGTGGTTCCTTCGGATCCTTTAATGGATCGAGTGTTGGGGCCTTCGAGTCTCACACGAATGCTGGGACCTTCGAGTCTCACGCGACTGCTGGGGCGTTCGGGTCTCATGCGAGTGTTGGAACCTTCGGGTTCAACACGGGTATTGGCTCCTTCGGGACCAGTGCGACCATGACGGGCTCTATGTCCAACATGAATGGTGGGGGCCATATGCCCAACCACGTTGTTGGCTCATTCGGGGGCAACGTGAATGGTTCCTTCCAAGGACCAAGTGCGGAACCTTTGGCACCTAGAATGATGCCACCCGCCGAGAAGCCACCTAAATTTGGAGGATCTGACTTCAAGAGGTGGTACCAAAAGATGTTGTTCTATCTGACAACATTGGGCGTCGCCAACTTCCTCACGGAGAACTAGCCGCCCGCGCCAAGTGATCAAGTGACGAGGCTCGATATCTTGGTGGACTATGAAGCATGACGCAAAGGAGATTATCTTTGTAAAAATTTTATTCTAAGTACTTTAGATGATAGCTTGTACAATGTATACTCTGTTGTAACCACATCTAAAGAGATGTGGGAAAGCCTAGAGAAAAAGTACAGTATCGATAATGCTGCAGGTACTGAACATGTTGTAGTATCCAAATTTATGGACTACAAAATGGTCGCCTCTACACCGGTCATGGAACAAGTTCAAGAGTTCCAAATGATCATCCATAGACTCGTGGCTGAAGGGATGATTTTTCCCGACAACTTTATATGGTGCATACTCATCGGGAAGCTTCCTCCTAGTTGGAAGGACTTCAAGCACTATCTCAAGCACAAGAGAAAGAAGATGAGCCTTGAAGATTTGATCGTGAAATTGCGCATCGAGGCCGACGTGCGCAAAATTGATCAAAAGGCTAAAGGTCCATTTGAGGCCAAAGCCAACTTGTTGGAGCAGGGCAGTCCCTCCAACAAACGCCCTCGCCCAAATCAGAAGGACAAGGGGAAAGGAAAACAGCCTACAAAGAAGTTTGAAGGAGAATGCTACAAGTGTGGCGAAATTGGCCACTTTGCCAAAGACTGCCGAAGCAAGAAAAAGAAGCCGGCAGTCCACGTCGTTGAGAAGGAGTTCAAGGACTGGGATGAAGATGACCTCGTTTCTGTGGTCACCGAAGAAGTGAACCTTGTTGACAACAAGGGAGGCTGGTACATTGACACCGACGCTCATATAGGAGCAAGTTTGCCTCCTACACTGCTGTTGATGTTGAAGGGAGGAAGATCAACATGGGGAATCAAGCATCGTCCGAGGTCCTCGGCATTGGCAATCTGATACTCATGATGACGTCTGGCGTCACGATCACTTTGAAGGATGTGCAGCATGTCCCAGACATCAGCTTGTATTCGAGTATGCTAGGTTTGCTTTGTACAAGTTTGGGAAGTCCCTCGGAAAAGGTTATGTAACCGACGGACTTTTCAAGCTTAGTGTGGCTACGCGCCTTGTTCCAAAGTTTTTGGCTAACAATAATAATAAAGCATCTACTTTCTCTTATTTGACCGAGTCTTCAAATTTGTGGCATTGTAGATTGGGACATGTAAATTCAAAAGCCGTGAAAAGATTAGTAAACTTAGATTTACTAAAGGCAATTGAAGTGGATAGTCAAGACAAATGTGAAATATGTCTTGAGGCTAAAATGACTAAGTTACCGTTTCACTCAGTTTGAACGGAAAACGAAACCCCTTGAACTAATTCACACAGATGTATGTGATTTAAGGATAGTGCAAACTAGAGGTGGTAAAAAGTACTTTATCACTTTTATAGATGATTGCACAAGATATTGCTACATTTATCTTCTAAGAAGTAAAGATGAAGCAATTGAAGCGTTCAAAAATTATAAGAACAAGGTTGAGAATCAACTTGGTTGTAAATCAAAGCGATTCGAAGTGATAGATGTAACAGCCCGACATTTTAGGGTATAATAAATACGGCGACTGCGACCTAGGCGGACTTAAATGCAACAAGAGCGTAGGCTAGGGTTTCATTTAAAGGGATTTGACCAGAGTAATGAACTATTAAAGCAATCAGTCAACGGATTAATCAAGAAAAATCAATGAAGGATAGAATACCACAATTAATGCTCAAAATGACAAGCGTTTGATAAATTCCAACACGCATCATGTCTCGATATTCTAATCAATAATGAAATAGTTCAAAAACAACAATACTAAGTTTCATATTCAGCGGAAGCAACCAAGAGAAAAGTGAAGTCATGTATGAAGACACAACCCCACTCAATGTTTCAAGACGATCATATTATCATTCAATTTATTTGCTCAACACCGCCAACCGCTCGTCGCCGCTCAACCTGCACATAGGGAAAACACATGCAGGGCTGAGTATTTTAAACATACTCAGTTCACTCTGTGAACTCATGCCAAAATATTTTAATAGATATGCCATCCTTACCATAGTGAACTCGAGTTTGCATTTATAAAAGAATATCATCGAGTATCACAAAATAATTTCATAGACTGGCCAGTCAAACAATACCTCCCATTTTCTCATCAATCAACAATTCCATAGTGCGACGAAAGTGTGGCCATACTATTCGCCCACGAGACCGACCGACTAGTAAGGACGGCTCCCGATCCCAACTGTGTACACTAGCCTGATAGGGTTTGCGTTTTTATAGCCCTATAGCCTAATGGAGCGGACTCACAAACTAGGCATCAAGCACACAACATAATTAAAACAATCACAGGTATGACATAACATTTTAATCCACCCTTATAACACCATAATCAATATTTTGGTAATAAAAGAGTTAAGTGAATAAAGCCCACCTCGATTCCTTAGATCACAAGTATGTTCTTCCTCTTGCTATCACTCCGTGAGCGAATTTATGTGTATCACAAGTAAGTGTCAATCATCTACTCAAATTCATGCATGTTCCTAACGTTTCCCTTTTTCCCATCGATTAGTTTCATATTATCACTCAAAAATCAAAGTATGATTATCATCTCACTTTTTATTCGCATCACAACTCCAGATCTATCATCAAAACGTGTCACACATGAGTGTTTTAAAACACACCCACACGCACACACGCACACGATTCACACACACACACATGCACCCCTTCCACTCGATCTATATGCATGAGGATTCAAGAACACCGATTAATCGGTTAGATGAAGAAAGATTAATATAAAAATACATTTTCTTGATAGAACGAACGGTAGTAACAAAGTAATAGCCTTGATTCTTCAAAGATTCTTGAGTTTCAACTTCAATTCTTCTCAAAAGATGAAGAATTATTGGAGAATAGTAGAAGAAAAATTGAGAGAGAGAGTGGAAGAGAGGGGACGTGAGTTTGGGGAGTGCGACTTTTTTTTTGTGATCTAGGGTTTAGGTTTTGCCTCTTATTTATAGAGTGCAAGATATGATCCCATAATTAAATAATTAAAAATATTTCAGGAGATATGGGAGGAGTAGTTGGCGTGATTTTAGAGAGAAAATAGGGGAATTCGAATTTTATGCTATTTAATTAGCATATGATTAAATCTGGATATTTTACGAAGTAGAATAAAATATCACGGGGCAGAATAAAAATAATAATCCTCCCCAAATAATATGAAATAGGCGTTAATATTGATTCTCCATAAGGAATCAATTTTTAAATATTATTTAAAATAAGATATGGCAAGATCTCCTTAGATATGGTAAGATATGCTAAGATATTTGAATTTATTCATGGAAGAGAATAAATAAGGGATCAAATAATATAATAAAATAATCCCTTCTCCCATAAATAGGAGATTTTCGAAAATCTCCTTGAAATAAGCATAGGGGTCGAAAATTTCATGGAATAAATAAGGAATAATCGGACTTTGGATTTAATTTGGATAATTATCCCAAGCAATAATTAAATCCAAGAAAATTAGAATTCCTTTACAATAAATAGGAGGGGTCGAAAATTCTATTCAATTAAATAGTGATCCTATTTAATCTCGCTCAACCCTTAGAACAATAATTCACCACAGTATTATTTCGCCCCACATCAAAATATTCACATAATCGCATCATAAAATCCACCATTCTAATTTCACCTCTACGTCACCCTTTTCAACGACTTTGACCATTCCACGACCACGTCATATTTTCCACAATATTGACTATTCAGTTGCCACGTCATAAAATCAACAAGTTTGACTATTCAACTCCATCTCAACTCCAAATCGCAATTAGGTCACAAGGACTCATGCAATAATTTACTCATAATTTAATCCACATATTTCATAGCATTAAAAGCATTTAATACAAAAAAATTTACGTCTCAAAAATTAGGTTTCGAAAAAGTGGGGTGTTACATTCTACCACTCTTAAAAGAAATTTCGTCCCGAAATTTGGTACCTTCATGGGAAAAGTTCCGGGTACAGTTCCATCATTTTATCCTCGAGCTCCCACATGGCTTCCTCGTATTCGTGGTTTCTCCAAAGTGCTTTCACGATGGCAATAGATTTGCTCCTCAAGATTTGAACCTTACGGTCCAAGATCATCTGGGGTCGCTCCTCGTAACTCAAATCCGGATTCATGGCAACCTCCTCGTAGTGAATCACGTGCTTCGGGTCGAACACGTATTTCTGTAACTGCGACACATGAAAAACGTTGTGCACGTTCCCAAGCTTGGCGGTAGTGCTAATTGATAGGCTACGGGTCCTACTTCTTCAAGAATTTCATAAGGACCGATAAAACGCGGTTTCAACTTTCCTTTAACACCAAAACGCGTTATCCCTTTCGACGGGGATACGATCATGGAAGCCGTGCGTCAAGGATTTCAACTCCAGTTAGATTCAACTGGAAATTGTCCTATTGAGATGACATCCGAAAGCTATGAAACTACCACCATTGTCTTCGTATTGGAAACAGCTTCGCGTGGGTATCTTGCACATCCCAATCGGAGTCCGAATGAGGGAGTTATGACGGTTTTACGGAAGTCGCGCAGAGAAGGCCGGGAGCTTCGGGAAAAACGCCCGACCGGGCGTTTCGCTTGTGAAAATCGCCCGGGGACAGGGAAAACGCCCGGGTCGGGCATTTTGGCATGTGAAAAACGCCCGACCGGGCGATTATGCCGATTTTTTTAGATTTTGTGGGCCAACTTTCTATTTTTGGACCCATAGTATAAATACCTCTTGATGTCATTTCTTTTCTTTAGGTTTTTGCTGAATTAAAGTTTCTACCCTAGAGAGTTTCCTCTTTGAGGATTGTATCCAATTCCTTCCTTGAAGGTTGCTTGTTTCCATCTTTGATTGATTCAAGTAGAGGTATGCATCAATGGAGTGTATCCATTGAGTAGTGGAGCCAAGGGGTGATAGAGCTAATGAAAGTTGCCTAGGGTTGTTTCCATCTTTTTGGTTAAGGTCCTATGGTTGTAGCTCTCTTATCTCATCTTTATACACATGCTTTCCATTCCTAATCTTCCATCCATTCTTGTTTAGATTCAATTTTTGTTGGTTGGATCTTTATTATCTTGTGTCTTGTGTTGATAAATTGAAAATCAATCTCACAAAAATAGTTAGATCAAGCATCATTAAATGGGTAATCCTTGGGAAATGGATCATAAAATACATGGATCCACATCATACCTTGAGAAAAACTTTATCGCCAGCTTGAAATTGTAAGTGTGTCTGTCAGACGTCAGCGTATGACTTTTGTCTGTCCTGGGTTTCCTTCATTCTCACACGAATTCGTCGAACAATTTCAATTATTTCCTCGACTGCATCAGGTCCGAGTAACCTTCGTTCGCCAACTTCGTCCCAGTAGAGCGGTGACCTACACTTTCTTCCATATAGTGCTTCATACGACGCCATGTTGATCGTTGCTTGGAAGCTGTTGTTGTAAGCAAATTCAATCAACGGTAGTGTGGTCTCCCAACTTCCGCCTCGGTCGAGCACCACGACTCTTAGCATATCCTTGAGAGTTTGTATCGTCCTCTCGGATTGCCCATCGAACTGTGGGTGAAACACCGTGCTAAAGTTCAATCGTGTTCCAAGCTTGCGTTGTAGACTAATCCAAAATTTTGAAGTGAACTTCGGGTCACGATCAGACGTAATCGTCACTGGGACTCCATGTAATCGCACGATTTCTTTTATGTAGATCCGAGCTAGTCTGTCTGATCCATGAGTGATAGGAATCGGTATGAAGTGCGCACATTTGGTGAGTAGGTGTACAATCACCCAAATGACAGTGTTTCCTTTTAGGGTCTTTGGCAAGGCTGTCACCAAATCCATGGTGATGTGCTCCCATTTCCACTCGGGTATCTATAGTGGTTATAACATTCCATGTGGTAGTTGATGTAAGGCCTTCACCTGTTGGCATGCTAAAAAACCCTCCACAAAAGCCGCGATATCCCTCTTCATGCCATTCCACCAAAAGGACTTCTTCAAGTCTTGGTACATCTTCGTGCTTCCAGGGTGAGCAGTGTATGGAGTCTCATGAGCTTCACTCATGATCTCGTTCTTGAGTTCCTCGTCGTTTGGCACGCACAATCTTCCTTCAAAGATGAGGGAATTTTCGGACTCCACACTAAAACTTCCCGATTTGCCAGTTCTCACTTCCATTCGAATCTCTTAGAGTTTCGCATCCATCCGTTGTGCTGTAACGATTCTCGTTTTCAAATCTGGTTCTACCACCAAGGTGGCAATTCGTCCTTCCACTGTTTCAGGTGCCCTTACCACTTCCAATCGCAATTTACTAAACTCTCGTATCAAACTTTCCTCTTTCGTCAGAAAAGTAGCTATTTGCGAATGGTCTTTACGGCTCAAAGCATCTGCCACTACATTTGCCTTGCCAGGGTGGTAGTTGATGCCACAATCGTAGTCGTTCACTAGTTCGAGCCATCTTCGTTGTCGCATGTTCAAGTCCTTCTGCTCGAAGAAATATTTCAAGCTCTTGTGGTCCGTAAAGATTTCGCATCGAACTCCGTAGAGATGATGCCTCCAAATCTTTAGGGCATGTACTACTGCTGCTAACTCCAAATCGTGGGTTGGGTAATTCAACTCGTGTGGTCTCAATTGTCGTGACGCGTAGGCGATCACTTTGTTGTTTTGCATCAACACGCATCCTAGTCCAACCTTCGAAGCGTCGGTGTAGACTACGTAGTTTACTCCAGGCTTCTGGCACAGCTAACACCGGTGCGGTGGTCAATTTCTCCTTTAAGAGTTGAAAGCTTGCTTCACACTCCGGGGTCCAATTCACCTTGATTCCCTTCTTAAGTTGTTGGGTCATTGGTCTCGCTATCTTGGAGAACCCTTCTATGAACCTTCGGTAGTATCCTGCCAAGCCTAGGAAACTCCGAATCTCGTTTGGTGTCGATGGTGACTTCCATTGTTGCACGGCTTCAACTTTGGCGGGGTCCACTCTGATTCCTTCTGCCGATACAATGTGTCCAAGAAAATTTACTTCTTTCAGCCAAAATTCACACTTGCTGAATTTGGCGTATAGCTTCTCGGTCCTCAAAGTCTCCAAAGCAATTCGTAGATGCTCCTCGTGCTCCTTCTCGTTCCTCGAGTAGACTAGAACGTCATCAATGAATACTAAGATGAATTTATCCAAGTATGGGTGGAAAACCCGGTTCATCAAGTCCATGAATACCGCTGGGGCATTCGTTAGACCGAACGGCATCACAACGAACTCGTAGTGACCATATCTTGTGCGAAACGCAGTCTTCGGTATGTCCTCCCTTCGAACTCTTAGCTGGTGATATCCGGACCTCAAGTCCATCTTTGAAAATACGCCGGCTCCTCGAAGTTGATCGAACAAGTCATCTATCCTCGGCAGTGGGTACTTGTTCTTAAGGGTCAATTTGTTCAACTCTCTATAGTCGATACACATTCTCATCGACCCATCCTTCTTCTTCACGAAAAGTACTGGTGCGCCCCACGGCGAGACACTAGGCCTAACGAAACCTAGGTCCATGAGCTCCTGGAGTTGTATCTTGAGTTCCTCCAACTCTTTAGGCGCCATTCGATATGGTGCTTTGGATACGGGTGCGGCTCCCGGCTCGAGGTCGATCGTGAACTCCAATTGTCGATCTGGCGGCGGTCCAGGTAACACTTCGGGAAAAACGTCTGGAAATTCTCGCACGACAGCGACGTCTTCCACTTTTCTTTCATCTTGATCATTTTCGTGAAGATAGACGAGATAGGCAGGTCGCCCCTTTTTCATCATCGCGGTAGCTTGCAGTGCAGAGATTATCGCGGTTCGTCGGTTCATCGAGATTCCATGATACACGATGGGTTCTTTTCCCGGAGTTTGTAGAGATATTTGCCTCTCCTTACAACGAATCATCGCAAAATTCGCGGTCAACCAGTCCATTCCTAGAATTACGTCGATATCTCTCATCGCCATAACTTGCAGGTCGTGAGCGACTAACTTAAGTTCTCCTAACACAATTTCTACGTTCGAGCATGTTCGAGAGATTTCTACTGTCCCACCCACTGGTGAAGACACTATCACCTTATGTTCAGATTTTCTAACAGGCAAGCTCAAAGTGTGCACACATATTTCAGATATAAACGAATGCGATGCGCCCGTGTCAAACAACACAACAACAGGGGTGTTGAGGATTTCGCCCATACCTGTCAAATTTCCCTTCTCGCGTTCGTCTTGTTCAGTCTTCGGTTTCTTTTGTTCCAACGCTTGAGAAAGAAGCCTTGGGCGGGGAGGTTGTTGCAGTCGCAACGGTGGGTCGTGATTTCCTCGTGGTTCATTTTGCGGTCTCCTTGATGGCCGACGGGATCCCTGATCATTCTGCCTCGATCCCGATCCTCCCGTCTTACTCGGGCACTCGCTAGAGTAGTGACCGTTCCCTCCGCATGTGTAGCATTTGGTAACGTTTTGATGTCGACATTCTCCCAAATAGTACTTAGTGCACACGTTGCACTGTGGCGCCCTGGTTCGGTAGTCTCCTCTCTGGCTAGATGCATGTTGTCCTCCTCCATGTTGGGACCGATGTTGATTCCATTGGTGCCGTTTTCCATCGTATGAAGTCCTAGTATCATCCCACTTCCTTTTCTCTCGCGAGTGATGTGATGGAGGTAAAGACGGTGTAGTGTTCTCCTTGGCTCTCTCTCTAGGCATCACGGCTTCTATATCCAATGCGAGTGTTAACGCTTCGGCGTAGGGGAGTCTCCCTCTACTAGCCAACGACATTCTTATCTCGTGTCTTAGTCCCTCACGGAACTTGTCAGACAGCTTCTGGTCGGTATCAACCTGATCAGATGCATACCTGATCAGGTGCATATCGGGTCATACTATTGAGCGCTCAATCATACTCGGTCACAGTCATGCGTCCTTGGGTCAGATTGTAGAACTCGGATGCCTTTGCCTTTCGGTAGCTCTTTGGCACGTACTTGTTGTAGATCTCTGTCTTAAAACCTTCCCATGTCATCCCTTCTACTTGGTCTCGCGGCATGGTCTTCATTCTGGTATCCCACCAAAAGTCAGTTGCTTCAATTAATTGGTGGGTCACACAACTCATTCGTTCCCTATCATTGCATCCCAAAATCGCGAAGATGCGCTCTATCGCCCCGATCCATGATTTGGCCTTGCCGGTTCTCCGAGACCGTCAAACATAGGTGGTTTCTGCTCTAAGAACAACTTCACTATTTCCCGATTGACCGGTGGTGGGGGAGGCGGCGGTGCCGGAATCGACTGCATCACACTTTCCTCATTCGTGGTCTGAGGTGTCTGTTGACGGTTATTGCATCTCGGCGGCATTCTGATTTATCAACACACAACACACGGATTATTCTCAAAATTCTAGCAACAATCACGTGGTATAGTCGAATAACAAGGTTCATGGGACGATTGTTTTAGAGTATATGGCCAAATATTTTCGTAACACAAGATATCAAAAGTCCGTCACATAGATGGATAGCAAGAGAGTAGTGTCAAGGCATTATTATCACAAGAATTGGTTGCGCCATAGGGTGTCAAAAGGATCATCGTTCCTTATCAACGAGGTAATTGTAATCAAGAGACAATTATATAAATAGAGTGGCAGATATAGGGGCGCAATAAGGTATTTAAAGGAAATTGCACGATAGGGTGGCATAATATGATGATGTGATGAAATAGCGATGGACAAATTTTTTCACAATGGCATGGAAAGACAATATGAAGATCCATTGCATCATATGATGGTAAAGGATAAAAAAAAAAAAAAAAAATCTCCCCATGGCATATCAATCAAAACGTTGCCTCAAAGAGGTCTTAGTATCAGCGGAAAATGTCAAGCAAAACAATCAAAACATGGGGGGAAACAAAACAACGTATTCCACAACTATCACTCCTAGTCAATGTCGTTCATATCCTCCTCGGGGTCCTCATCCTCATAAACACCTTCCATGTCCAAATCATGTCCTCCCTCTTAAGGTTCCTCATCCTCGCTTGTTCCACCAGCATGTGGGGGCGGAGGAGTTATCGCACGCATGTCCTCCACATTTCTGTATGATCAACGGGTTAGACGTACGAGTCCGAAGCCTTGGTTTACTAGGGACACGATCAACATGCGGCTCCTTATCACAACGATATCTCCATCGACGGGCCTGACTCGGCGGATACTTGTGCGGTGGGGGACTGAGCGGCGATCCGTCCCTCGTAGCTGCCATGGCGGGGAGTAGTACACCTAACAAGCCAATCATATCGCCTCGAGGCTTGTACTCGGGCGGACTGAACCACGTAAATGGTAACGCAGCTTGGGCAGTCCATTCACTCCAAGGAGAAGGCATGCTGTGGATAAGTCTCGAGATCCCCGCGTGATGGGTAGCTCCTCCATACGCGTATGCATCCATCCAGCGATCGTAGAATTCAGTGACGTAGGTCAGGAGAAAAGACTTTCCATCCCATTCAAAATCTTGTTAGGTTTCTACAGGAAAAACCTTGTTCTTCACGTAACGGTCTCGCATCGGTGCGTAATACCGGTTGGGCATCTATAAAAGGAAATCTCAGCATCAGCACAAGGTTCGAAAAAAAATCAATAGTGTTTGAGGGTTTTAAATGATGCTGAGAGTATGATGGATATGTATGTGTCGAACGATGGTGGTGTGAAGGTAGTATCATAAAAATAAATGGAATTTCATTTCCGCAACAAATGGTTCGTTTGTTTTCGCATTTTCGATAATTCGCAATTCGTTCTCGTAAGTCGTTCGCCTCGCATTCGGCATTTTATGCCTCCAAGTTCGATATCGTCACAAAATGTTCATTCACAACACGATTCTCAACTATGTATAGCAGCATGCTCATGTTCAATCTCATAAATGCCATTCATCATACAATCAAGAAATCATAATCATATAGAATTTCATTTATTCAACTTATAGCGGTCTTTAACATATAATCACTTGCATAACAGCATTCATCATTCTTGCATAGTCGCAGTTAGAAATTTCACATTCATGCATATTCGTCATTTCATATTCCAAGAAAATCTCAAAATGTCACAACAATTTCCATTCATTTCAATTTCCAACATTTCATAACTCAAATTAGTATTCATCAAGATACTTATTACCTCATTCATCGTGGTTGAGCGGAGACGAGTCGTGGTGTTGAGCCTTCGATGATTATCAATTAATCAATTTACAAATTTTTAGACTTCGATTTAAAAAGACTCTTGGGTCCAGAGCGGAAAGAACTGAGGCTCTAATACCAACTGTAATAGCCCGACATTTTAAGGTATAATAAATACGGCGATTGCTACCTAGGCGGACATAAATGCAACAAGAGCGTAGGCTAGGGTTTCATTTATAGGGATTTGACCAGAGTAATGAACTATTAAAGCAATAAGTCAACGGCTTAATCAAGAAAAATCAATGAAGGATAGAATACCACATTAATGCTCAAAATGATAAGGGTTTGATAAATTCCAAAACGCATCATGTCTCGATATTCTAATCAATAATGAAATAGTTCAAAAACAACAATACTAAGTTTCATATTCAGCGGAAGCAACCAAGAGAAAAGTGAAGTCATGTATGAAGACACAACCCCACTCAATGTTTCAAGACGATCATATTATCATTCAATTTATTTGCTCAACACCGCCAACCGCTCGTCGCCGCTCAACCTGCATATAGGGAAAACACATGCAGGGCTGAGTATTTTAAACATACTCAGTTCACTCATGCCAAAACATTTTAATAGATATTCCATCCTTACCATAGTGAACTCGAGTTTGCATTTATAAAAGAATATCATCGAGTATCACAAAATAATTTCATAGACTGGCCAGTCAAACAATACCTCCCATTTTCTCATCAATCAACAATCCCATAGTGCGACGAAAGTGTGGCCACACTATTCGCCCACGTGACCGGCCGACTAGCAAGGACGGCTCCCGATCCCAACTGTGTACACTAGCCCTACTCAGACCCGAATTCATTTTTATAGCCCTATAGCCTAATGTAGCGGACTCACGAACTAGGCATCGGACACACAACATAATCAAAACAATCACAGGCATGGCATAATATTTTAATCCAACCTTATAACACCATAATCAATATTTTGGTAATAAAAGAGTTAAGTGAATAAAGCCCACCTCGATTCCTTAGATCACAATTATGTTCTTACTCTTGCTATCACTTCGTGAGCGCGAGTTAACACCTTTAATTTATGTGTATCACAAGTAAGTCTCAATCATCTACTCAAATTCATGCATGTTCCTAACGTTTCCCTTTTTCCCATCGATTAGTTTCATATTATCACTCAAAAATCAAAGTATGATTATCATCTCACTTTTTATTCGCATCACAACTCCAGATCTATCATCAAAACGTGTCATGCATGAGTGTTTTAAAACAAACCCACAAGCACACACACGCACACACACACACGATTCACACACACACTCATGCACCCCATATTCATCAATTGTTTCCCCTTTCACTCAATCTATATGCATGAGGGTTCAAGAACACCGATTAATCGGTTAGATGAAGAAAGATTAATATAAAAATACCTTTTCTTGATAGAACGAACGGTAGAAACAAAGTAATAGCCTTGATTCTTCAAAGATTCTTGAGTTTCAACTTTAATTTTTCTTAAAAGATGAAGAATTATTGGAGAATAGTAGAAGAAAAATTGAGAGAGAGAGTGGAAGAGAGCGGACGTGAGTTTGGGGAGTGGGGCGTTTTTTTTGTGATCTAGGGTTTAGGTTTTGCCTCTTATTTATAGAGTGCAAGATATGATCCCATAATTAAATAATTAAAAAGATTTGAGGAGATATGGGATGAGTAGTTGGCGTGATTTTAGAGAGAAAATAGGGGAATTCGAATTTTATGCTATTTAATTAACATATGATTAAATCTGGATATTTTAAGGGAGTAGAATAAAATATCACGGAGCAGAATAAAAATAATAATCCTCCCAAAATAATATGAAATAGGCGTTAATATTGATTCTCCATAAGGAATCAACTTTTAAATATTATTTAAAATAAGATATGACAAGATCTCCTTAGATATGGTAAGATATGCTAAGATATTTGAATTTATTCATGGAAGAGATTAAATAAGGGATCAAATAATATAATAAAATAATTCATTCTCCCATAAATAGGAGATTTTCGAAAATCTCCTTAAAATAAACATAGGGGTCGAAAATTTCATGGAATAAATAAGGAATAATCGCACTTTGGATTTAATTTGGATAATTATCCCAAGCAATAATTAAATCCAAGAAAAATAGAATTCCTTTCAAATAAATAGGAGGGGTCGAAAATTCCATTTAATTAAATAGTGATCCTATTTAATCTCACTCAACCCTTAAAACAATAATTCACCACAATATTATTTCGCCCCGCATCAAAATATTCACATAATCGCATCACAAAATCCTCCATTCTAATTTCACCTCCACGTCACCCTTTTCAACGACTTTGACCATTCCACGGCCACGTCATATTTTTCACAATATTGACTGTTCAATAGCCACGTCATAGAATCAACAAGTTTGACTATTCAACTCCATCTCAACTCTAAATCGCAATTAGGTCACAAGGACTCATGCAATAATTTACTCATAATTTAATCCAGATTTGTCATAGCATTAAAAGCATTTAATGCAAAAATTTTCACGTCTCAAAAATTAGGGTCCGAAAAAGTGGGGTGTTACAATAGAGGAGGCAAATATGTGGCCCCGTTTGAAGAGTTATGCAACGCAAGTGGTATAATTCATCAAACAACAACTCCATATTCACCAAAATCTAATGGTGTAGCAGAACGCAAAAATCGAACTCTAAAAGAGATGATGAATGCGTTGCTACTGAGTTCAGGATTACCACATAACATGTGGGGGGAGACTATCTTGACAGCCAACTATATCCTAAACAAAATTCCACTTAAAGGAAAAGACATCACTCCTTATGAGTTGTGGAAATGAAGGAAACCATCCTACAAATACCTCAAAGTGTGGGGGTGTTTGACGAAGGTGATGGTTCCCCCGCCCAAGGAAGTCGCAATTGGACCTAAAACGGTTGATTGTATCTTCATTGGATATGCACTTAATAGTAGTGCATATAGATTTGTTGTTCACAAGTCTGAAATATCTACTATTACAGTAGGAACAACAATCGAGTCAAGGAATACCGTATTTCTCGAAAATACATTTCCTTGCAAGGACAAAGAAGAAGTCCCAATCAATTCTGAGACTAGAATTGAAGATGAGGCCACTAGTTCTAAAACAGTGAATGAAGCCACTAGTTCTAAATCCGCGGATGAAGAGCCCAAATCGCGCAAGCGAGTGAGGCCTGATCCAAGTGATGCAGTATTAAGACGTGGTAGTAGGGTCTTTTTTTTACTCAGAACACCAAAAAACATTTGGTGACTACATTGCTTTTATGTTGGATGAAGAGCCAACGTCAATAAAAGTAGCCTTCGATGGCCCAGACGGGTTACATTGGAGAGAAGCTGTTCAAAGCGAAATTAATTCAATTTTGCTAAACCACACTTGGGTGTTGGTTGATTTGACCGAAGGTGAGAAATCTTTAGGGTGAAAATGAGTGCTTAAAAGAAAATTTAAGGCCGATGAAACAGTGGATAAGTATAAAGTCCGACTGGTTGTAAAGGGTTTTAAACAAAAGGAAGGAGTGGACAGATGGAGTATTAATTACCATTCAAACTCATTTATTCAATTAAAGACTTAATTGAATACATTCATATACCACCCAACAATATATAAACAAAGATGTACGCATTCTCACCTTCGATCCTCAGAATTGCATTCTCGCCTCTGCCGCTGCCTCCCCTTACCTATCGCACCATCAACTGAACTGCTCGAAGATTTGATGGCGAAATGTTGCAGAGGCGCATGTAGCAGAATAAAGAAGAAATTAAGACGCTATACGGAGAAGATAGAGGAGTTATCGGAAATTGCAAAAGATGAAGCGTGGACGCAGAAGACATTGCAGCGGCATCGTCCGAAAAACGAATTACTAAGCATAAATCTTCATTGAGAATGAAAGGAGGGCGAATCAGTGAAGAATAGGATGATCAATAGAAGATAAAAAGCAGCGCTTTGATTCAGCGATTAAACATTTTTAGTTGTTTATTAATTTAGACCTTAAAAATTGGGCCTCATAATTAGATTTTCCTTAACAGACTAATGGCAATATTTTCTCATCGTTGGTGAGTGCATTTTTTAAGATTGGATTCTTCTCTCCAAATAAATAATAACATTATTTTTACTGCCCTAATTTGTGTGGGAATAGTGATATTTTTATCTATTTTTATTAATTTCGTCAATTAATTTTTTTTACCCTAATATTGTCATTTAATTGCATATTGCTATCTATTAATTATTTTAGTTGATTTTGGAAATATTCGATGCGTTGTTGATTTGTTATGGATTTGGAAATTGTTAGTATGTCTTGAATTTGTACAGGATTAGGTTTCCTAATTGGCATAGGATTATGTTTTCTAGGCATAGTCTATCTTTTGTGTGCGTATTTATATGGGAGTAGAGCACATAATTTTGTGATCTAACAGATCCAATCTTTATCTGAAAACCGCAGTCATAATACAATTTGTTCTCCGTTCTTGTCCGTGGATGTAGCCAACACAGCGTTGGTGAACCACGTAAATTCTGTGTCAATTTATGTTCTTTTGTTTTTCGATTCACAATTGCCCTATTTGTTATAACAAATTGGTATCAGAGCCTTGGTTTTCGAACTAGGGTTTTGAATTCCGCTGCGAGGGTTTTGTCTGGTAAATCGAGATGTCTGCTCTGAACGTGAAGGTTTAAAAATTCACCGGGAGAAATAGTTTTGGTTTATGGCAGATCAAGATACGATCTCTGCTGAAGCAGTATGGTTTGTGGGAGCCGCTCAAAACAAAGAAGGCTACGGAGGATGATAAGGAGTGGACAGCCCTAGATGAAAAGGCCCACTCGACCATCATATTGATCCTTTCTGACGATGTTATCATCGAAGTTGCGGATCAGGAGACGGCTGCTGCTCTTTAGGCAAAGTTGGAGAGTCTATACATGACGAAGTCTCTAACCAACAAGTTGCTTTTGAAGCAACCTTTGTTTCGGTTACGCATGCAGGAAGGTACTCCCCTTTGGGATCATCTGGAAAATTTGAATAAAATTTTTCTAAATTTGTAAAATGTTGAAGTTAAAGTAGAAGACGAGGATGCTGCTTTAATTTTGCTTGTGTCTTTGCCTAAATCGTACGAAAATTTTGTTGAGTCTTTTATGACTGGCAAGGAAACTCTTTCGTTGGAGGATGTTCGATCTGCTCTCCACATCAGAGAGGATCGTCAACAGGCAACGAGTTTAGCCACAGAAGATCTGCCATCGGGATTATCTGTTATGGGTAAATGACAGAAGAAATTCGGACAGAAGAAGCATAACTCAAAAGGTTCAAAAGGTCCTAAAGGCCCTAAGCCAGATGACATCTGCAGATATTGTAAAGAACTAGGGCATTGGAAGGCTGATTGTCCAAGGATAAAAAATAAATTGGGCAAGAAGGAAGATGCTAACGGTTCCGCGACTGTGGCAGAAGCTGATGACACAAATTCGGAAGAAGAATTGGCCTTGGTTGCGGATAAACAACCACACTGTAATGAAGTGTGGATTTTGGATTCTGGAGCGTCATATCATCTCTGTCCTCACAGGGAGTATTTCAACACTTATGGGCAGATAGATGGAGGCAATGTTACCATGGCCAACAATGTTGTTTGCAAGGTGGTTGGCATCGGCTCAATCAAGATTATGACTCATGATGGATTCTTCTGCACCTTCAACGATGTTAGGCATGTTCCACAGATGAAGATGAATCTGATATCCCTGAGTACATTTGATAGTAAGGGGTTCAGTTTCAAAGGTGAGGGTGGAGTAATGCGTATTTTGAAAGGTTCGAAGGTGGTTCTGACAGCTTTGAAATGGGGTACCTTGTATGTTCTGAGAGGTTCCATCGTGGCAAATTCTGCTGATATTGCATCATCCGAGGTTGCAACCAAGGATATGACCAAGCTGTGGCATATGAGGCTCGGTCATATGGGAGAACGTGGCATGAGAATCATGTCGAATCGTGATTTTCTTTCGGGCCATAAGGTGCAGAAACTTGATTTATGCGAACACTGTGTGGAGAAGCTTCATCGCAGCAAGTTTCCAAAGAAGGGTGTTCATCGAACGAAGGGGACACTTGACTACATTCATATGGATTGTTGGGGTCCCTCACGTGTTGAGTCTATTGGAGGACACAAGTATTTTGTGTCGATGATTGATGACTACTCGAGAATGACTTGTGTGTTTATGATGAAACATAAAGATGAGGCATTCAAGAAGTTCAAAGAGTGGAAGACTCTAATTGAAAACCAGATTGGGAAGAAGATCAAGCGATTGAGAACAAATAATGGTCTGGAATTTTGTTCGTCTGAGTTCGATGAGTTCTGTAGGAGTGAAGGGATCATTCGCCATCACACTGTTAGACATACACCACAGTAGAATGGTGTGGCAGAACGCATGAATCAGACATTGTTTGAGATAGCTAGATGTATGCTCTTTCAGGCTGGTTTGACTAGGAAGTTTTGGGCAGAAGCAGTAAACATGACTTGTTATCTGATCAACCGTGGACCTCACACTGGCATTCACTGCAAGACACCGTACGGGGTATGGTCTGATTCACGAGCAGATTACTCTATGTTGAGAGTTTTTGGGAGTACTGTTTACTATCATGCGAGTGAAGGTAAATTGAAGCCAAGAGCTAAGAAAGGAGTATGTGTTGGTTATGGAGATGGAGTTAAGGGTAGGGGTGTCGAAACAGGTACCCGCGGGTACCCGCACCCGATTTCGACCAAAATATCAGTCCCGATACCCGTCCCGCACTGTGTTGGGTATAACCCGATACCCGAGTCGGGTATCCCGCACCCGACGTTGCGGGTACCCGACCTGACCCGAATTTTTTTGTAGTCTTAATAATTTTCTGATGTATTTGAAGCTGTAGATATTATGTTCAAAATGCAATGGAAAGAAGTTAGGAAAAAAAATGTTGGGGATGAAGAACCTTGCTGGATGTCGGATGAAGTATTCAAGCAAACATGATGGATGAAGTAAACTAACTTGCTAGAAAAAACACAAACAAAATAAAACTCATGCTTACCTGAACTAGCACCAGCGGTCGGAGTCATTGCTGTTGGCAGCCGATGCGTATGGTGGCGGTGGAAGTAGAAGAGAAGAGGGAAAAAGATAAAAAGATAAAATAAAATAATCCTAAAAAATTCACATGCACGGCTGAAGCTAAAAATCAATTCTGATTTGCATAATTAAATTAAACATTACCAAATTTTAATATTAAAAATCGGGTATCTCGGGACTAATGGGTATACCCGCTCGGGTACCGGGTCGGGTAGAAAATTATCCAATATCCGCTACCTATTTCGACACCCCTAGTTAAGGGGTACAGAATTTGGTCATCTTCAGAGGGTAGAATTATTCTCAGTCGGAATGTGGTGTTTGATGAAAATTCTATGCTTAACTCTACTGTGAAGTCTATTGCTACAGAGGATTTAGATGGTGTTGATGAACAGGTGGAGCTGCAAGTCACTCATGATGTGAGTGAATCACAACTCCAAGGTGGAGAAGATCAACACACTACTGCTGAAGCCGCCGATACTTCTAGTTCGGATGTTCATCCACAAGCTCGTCAGAGAAGCATCACTATTGACAGAGCCAGGAGGACAAATGTGAAGCCTCCGTTGAGGTATGGTTTTGAGGATATGATGGCATATGCATTGCAGGTTGCCAATTAGGTCGAAGATGAGCCTTCGGCAAATGAACCACCTACCTACAAGGAAGCTGTTTCGGGCAGTGAGTGTGCCAAGTGGCTCGCTGCAATGGAAGAAGAGATAGAATCACTTTTGAAGAACCTGACTTGGGAATTGGTTCCACGGCCTAAGTAGATAAAGATTGTCACTTGCAAATGGATTTTCAAGAAGAAGGAAGGCACTACACCAGATTAGGGCATTAGATACAAGGCTCGTCTAGTTGCAAGAGGGTTCACGCAAAAGGAGGGGGTTGACTATAATGAGATTTTCTCACCAGTGGTTAGACACACTTCCATCAGAGTGTTACTTGCGATAGTTGCACATTATGGTTTGGAGCTTGAGCAACTAGATATGAAGACGACTTTCCTACACGGATTGCTTGAGGAGGATATCTACATGACTCAGCCAGAGGGATTTGTGGTTCCGGGCAAGGAGGATTATGTGTGCAAGTTGAAGAAGTCCTAGTATAGACTAAAGCAGTCTCCGAGGTAGTGGTATAAGAGGTTTGACAGTTACATGATCAAGCTGGGATTCAGCAGGAGTCCGTATGATTGTTGTGTCTATCACAACAAAGCTGATGATGGTTCTATGGTCTATCTTGTTCTATATGTGGATAATATGCTCATAGCTGCGAACTCGAAGTCTGAAGTACAGAAGTTGAAAGCTCAGTTTAGTGCTGAGTTTGATATGAAGGATTTGGGTGTTGCGAAGAAAATTCTGGGCATGGAGATTTCTAGAGATAGAGAAAAGAAGAAGCTTTCTCTGTCACAGAAGAGTTTCATTGAGAAGATTTTGTCAAGATTTGGCATGTCTGCATCTAAGGCTATTGATACTCCAAGTGCCACAAACATTCATTTGTCATCTGATCTTGCACCGAAATCCGAAGTTGAGGAGGAGTACATGTCTCGAGTCCTGTACTCTAATGCATTAGGGAGTTTGATGTACGCCATGGTCTGTACTAGGCCAGACATAGCGCATGTTGTCAGCGTTGTTAGTAGGTTCATGGGTAATCGTGGAAAGGAGCACTGGCAGGCTGTGAAGAGGATCTTTTGTTACTTGAGAGGTACGTCTGATGTTGGTCTCATTTATGGAGGTGATACTCACTGTTTAGTGACTGGCTATTCTGATTCTGACTACGCTGGAGATGTCGATAGTAGAAGATCTATGACCAGTTATGTTTTCACTCTTAGTGGTTCTGTTGTTAGTTGGAAAGCAACTTTGCAGGCTGCAGTTACTTTGTCTACTACTGAAGCAGAATATATGGCGTTGACAGAAGCTGCTAAAGAGGGAACATGGCTGCACGGGCTAGTTGGTGATCTTGGTTTACATCAAGATCAAGCTGTTGTGTTCTGTGACAGTCGGAGCGCTATTTGTTTAGCCAAGGATCAAGTCCATCATGAGAGGACTAAGCATATTAATGTGAGGTATCATTTTCTAAGAGATGAGAAGAGAATTGAGGTGAAGAAAGTAGGTACTGCTGATTGCTGATATGTTCACCAAGTCGGTCCCGCAGAGCAAGTTCCAATATTGTTTGGACTTGTTTAATGTCATGAGCTGTTAGTTGCCCGTGGAGGGAAAATCTGAGGCAAGAATGGAAAAGTTTGTTCGTCTGGTGTTATGATGATGCGTCTGCAAGGGAGAATTCAAGTCAAGGTGGAGATTTGTTAGTATGCCTTGAATTTGTATAGGATTAGGTTTCCTAATTAGGATATGATTATGTTTCCTAGGCCCAGTCTGTCTTTTGTGTGCCTATTTATATGGAAGTAGAGCACATAATTCTGTGATCTGACAGATCCAATTTGTATCTGAAAACCGCAGTCATAATATAATTTGTTCTCCGTTCTTGTCCGTGGACGTAGCCAACACAAAGTTGGTGAACCACGTAAATTCTGTGTCTCTTTACGTTCTTTTGTTTCTCGATTCACAATTGCCCTATTTGTCATAACAGAAATCATAATTCCAACTATTTGTATTACAAAATTAAAGAGAAGTAGTGATTATTGAGATTTGGCTAACCGGGTATAATCAAATTCAGTTCATTTAAAAAGAACCTACTTCAACTCAAATTTTATTTTAACGAAATTTGAATTATATGGACCAGGTGGTCTGGCTTTTAAAAAATAAAACAAAATTGAATAAGAATTATATTTATAATATTAATTTTATTAACATAATAATTTAATTATTATTTTTAAAATAATATATATATATATATATATTGTTTATGTATGACTACTTTCTTTATAGTAGAGATCCAACCATATTCCAATCAACATGTGTATCCGTATTACTTTATTTCAAAATTCTTTTAATTTTACTTATTTAATAATATAAGTTTTGGAGATATTTACAACGATGCCATTTAGAATTAAAATTTATAATTTAATTAAAATGAATATTTAGCAACTTCTAGAGAAAATAAGTTTCCATCATTATGGTGCAATTGCACACGAATCGGCAGCAACAATACAAAATCAATTGATTCAAATTCTTTATTAATACTAATAGATTATAACGTGAAAGGTCAAACAATTTGTAACTCATTTTTGTAACTCATTTCTTATTAATTCATAACAAATAATATTCTATTAAATTCACTAAGAATATGAAAAGCTACCAGTTTTCTATAAATTTGACTTGTACAACGATGATTTACTGAAATGGAACAACGAAATTTGATTCGACCTTGTTCTACAAAATAATTGAGTTCTACCAAGCAAAGAAGCTTGAAGAATTGATAGAAATTCATTCTTGCTAGGGGCAACTTCAACAATACTTCAACTCATTGTTGAGATTGAATTAGCTCTAACCATTCTGCAAAAGGTATCCTATTTCATTTTTTTTGCTATTTTTGTACATTATCTATGTTTATTATGTTGAACTATAGCCCTAATCTCAAATATGTTATTTTTTCTAATGTTGCAAATTTCATTTACACTATTGCTTCTTTGTTTGTTGAATAGAGAAAGGGAGAGAAGTACCTGATTGAGTTGGCCGACGAGTAAAGCTTGTATAGGAAGATGTTTGTTGTCCCAAAAAATGACATAAATATTTGGTGAAGAAGATGAGAATGGAAGCTTTTTTTGCAAGGTTACATCGGCTAATAAAGTTATCGAATGTTCACATATGCACAAATGAGTTAGAATTATAAACGTGTATAATTGTATAATTAGTGACTAATTATATGAATAGATTCCTTCTTGGAAATATAAGTAATGTTACGGGCGTCTTTAAGCACTTTCTTGATATGAGCATATAAACAGATTTACAGCCAAGATTCAGGTAAAAAAACCTCTACTATCTGTAAGGATTATCATGTAGGCCGACCAAATGTAAGATATCAAATACAGATCTAAAACCCCCAAAATAGAATAAGTGATCAACAAAGTAAAACTGAATTGGGACAGCGAGAAAATTTTATTGATATTTGGCTCATTTGTTGGTCATGATGCGTATATTTTAAAGTTAAGGGTTTAGGATTTAGGTTTCAAGGTTTGAGTTTTTTTGTATAGGGTCATGATAAGTCGTATTCTAAGCCTTGGTCACTGGTCAGTATGTCGTGAAATGCATGTATTATCTGCAAAACAGTTGCTCAAGTGTGCAGGATTAAGGAATCCAAGTCGGTAGGAGACGATTCAGGCGACGCAAGTGAAAAGAGCGCTAGAAGGGTGGAATACTGACTAGGATGCATGCGAGAGAAAAGGCTCGAGATGGAGAAGAAGGATAGCTGGGATGATCATTAACAAGGGCAGAAAAGTCAAATCGTGATGGAATTCTACCCTAAAAGCAAGGGCAAGCCTCCATATAAAAGAAGCCACTTGGAGAGAGAGAAAACAAACTCGGGTCATTCAATTTTCACACTTAGTAGAATTCTCTCTAGAAGATCAGTCTTTCAGCATTATCCAGTCTCTCGTTCCTCGCCACAGCCATGGTCACTTGACGTCCAAGAATCTGCCGAAGAAATAATCATTCTATCGTTCCAGCCAGTTTGTCGTAGTAGTATAGCAGTATCGCCGCCCGGAGTGGAAAAACAATCGTTATTTGCTTTCTAGTTTAAATCTTTACTTGCTTTCTTCGTTGGATCTGTTGCAAACATTTATATTTGGTGCCTTTTGAATTACTTGGTGAAGATCCAAACGTTTAAGTTATGATATTTCAATTTCGAATGTCTCTTTGGTTTGAGTTTGCTTCATTCTGCCTAGGAAAGTTAGATTTAGTTATCGCTTTTAATTTTTAAGTGCGTGCATGTATTTTCCTTCGAGTAGGCTAGATCTGAAGTTGTGATCGAAATTTGTAGTTATGTCCCAGTTTAAGTTTGCGTGCATGAGTTTCATGTTCTGCGCTGTGATCACCACCTTGCATGTTAGTCAGTAGAGGTAATCTGTAGTTTTAGCTGTTCATCTTTAGTTAAACATTTTAATTAATGGATCGTGAGTTTGAATTTATGAATCTGAGTTTAGTCATGGAGTTTGTGTTCATATGATTTCTGTTAATACTTGGTGAAGATGAAAACGTCAAAATCAACTTTTGCCTTGGACCACTTTTGCTTTTTAGTTACTTTTGCTTTTGTCTCCTACTTTTCAGTTGTACCTTCCAGACCTGTCAGAAAGTCACCCAGCCACTGATACGCTCGGATTTTGCACTGTTTTAAGTCCATTATTTGGTCCGTTGTTGATGTCAAAGTCACTCTACACGTCCATTATTTGCATATATTGTCTATTTTGGTATTTTGACGTGTTTTGTGAGAAATGTGCATAAATGAGCCGAAAAAGGGAGCCAAAACGCCAAGTTTGGGAATGTCAGAGTCAGACGGCGACCGCCGCTGATGTGTGCGGCGACCGCCGGCGTCCGGCCACCGCCGGAAGTTGTGCGGCGGTCCGCCGCCGAAGGAACAGACTCTCTGGAATCCAACGCGGCGACCGCCGGCCAAAGTGCGGCGGCCCGCCGGAAAAAGGCGGCGAATCCGAGAAGCCCCAGATTTGCGCCCAGTTTTACCATATTTTGGAGATTTTTTTCTTCTACAACAAGGCATGACTTTTCCCTATAAATAAGGCCCCAAGCTTCATCAAAAAGAGAACTTCTAATTGCAAAATACTTCATAGAGATCCTAGAGTACTTCATTGGTGCAAGGAGTTGGAGAAGGATTTCAAGAACATCAAGAACGACAAGGATTCAACCCACGGGTTTTATTTGCTTTAGTTTTATGTTCAAATTGTCTTCCCTTCAATCTATGTTTTTAGCTTATTCAATTATGTGTAACTAAACT
>NC_062968.1:41102456-41120089 GCF_023119035.1 Salvia hispanica
TACCATATTTTGGAGATTTTTTTCTTCTACAACAAGGCATGACTTTTCCCTATAAATAAGGCCCCAAGCTTCATCAAAAAGAGAACTTCTAATTGCAAAATACTTCATAGAGATCCTAGAGTACTTCATTGGTGCAAGGAGTTGGAGAAGGATTTCAAGAACATCAAGAACGACAAGGATTCAACCCACGGGTTTTATTTGCTTTAGTTTTATGTTCAAATTGTCTTCCCTTCAATCTATGTTTTTAGCTTATTCAATTATGTGTAACTAAACTCATAGGATTCTAGGGATGTGTTAGTAACGACTTTGGTTATACAAATTCCTTTCTCTATTTAATATTCGTTTTGTTTTTACTTTGTTTCTTCCCTAAGTAGTTTTGATGCTGCATGATTGAGTGACACAATCGTGTATGATTTAATATAACTTGCTTCATAAGTGTGACAGAGTTCTAGCGAGTTAGATTCACTTAGTAGACACTACAGTTAGCTTCCCTTAAAACGACACTTGTTAATTGAGAGTGAGGACTTTTCAAGGGTCTTAGGAGCTTTTTGGAGTTACGTGTTAGGATTGACAACTCTAATCTTGTAATCAACGTTTGTATCGCATGAGCATAAGCTAGGTGACTCGTCCTTTCGAAGTATAAACTGTGCTAGGGTATTGTAGTTGGAATTTTGTATAACCATAACTATGAACACACATCCCTGGGATTCCCTTATCTCTATTGTCTTCCTCTTGATTTATCTGCTTTTAGTTGATCTATGCTCTTATTTTTTTCAGTTTTTCAAAAGTTCTCAAAACCTAATTGTTTTTCCAAATAGTATTTGAATCTTAGTAGAGGATAGACACTTTGTGTTCGTCTTCCCCGTGTTTGATATCCGATACTAACCTTTAGCTATACTATATAGTGCTAATCAAAAGTGCATCAGCCACCAGATTTACCCTGTTTTCTAAGTTTCCTCTTTTAGTAACTGTTTACTTTTCACATGTCTCTGAGATACCTTTTCCCCTACTTTCACGAACACAACCACATGTCTGTCATTTTCACGCCTACTAGTCAGTAGAGTACCATCTTTATTTCTCGCCTAGGTAGAATCTCAACCCCAAAAGCGTGGTAGCTAACCAAACACCCAGGAATATGACCGCAGTTATCTGGACGTGTCCATCCCTCGTGGGATTCGACCCTTACCTCCACTATACTAGCCAGTAGAAGTGGGTTGAGGAAATTTATTTGATACCAGGTTTCGGTTGTCGTGCCAACGACTCAGCTAGGTTGGGAATCTTATCCTGATCAGTTGGATACACCCCTGCATTTGTACACCCGACCGAAAAACCTAATCCATCAGGTCACTATATTGCTATGAAATGAAGCTCGATTAGGAAATGTCTCACCAGTGCAATCTTAAATTATAGAATTTGATAAGCAATATCTTAAGTCTCATTATGAGAAGTGGTATTTATACATTCTTTAATTTTTTTTTTGTTTTGTGTGATGTAAATTTGCTTTATTTTTTAGTTTGTTGTATATATTTATGATTATAGATTTTAAATGATAATATTGTTTATCATTTTATAATAATTATTTAATAATGTAAAATAAATGTTATAAAAATAAAATGGATCATGCATCGCACTTATTTATTTGGTTTAATATTATTAATTAATAACAACTATACTAATTTTAAATTATGTATAATTTAAAAGTAATAAAACATCTAATAATAAGTTAATTGAAGATATATCATACAAAATACAGTAAAATGATTTAAATATTTACATGAAAAATACTTTCATTAAATAATAAATTAATAGAT
The DNA here is from genome assembly GCF_023119035.1 of Salvia hispanica. Lineage (NCBI taxonomy): Eukaryota > Viridiplantae > Streptophyta > Magnoliopsida > Lamiales > Lamiaceae > Salvia > Salvia hispanica. The sequence goes on from NC_062968.1 coordinate 41,104,268, forward strand.
GATATACATTTCAAAATTAATCTTATCACATTTAAAATATTCAGATAATAAGAGAACTCACCTTGTCTCATAATTAAATATTCATAAATTTGCCAACCTTACAATCTTCTATGTAATCATTCAATTCCAATATTTAGCAAATCGAGAGTATAATTAATGTTATAATTAATGTTTTAAAATTTATGACTGTTTTAATTAGTTTAGTAAGACCAGTTTATGCGTGTGTGTTTATATACAAAGTTTATTCTTTAAATATTTAATAATTTTCATTATCAGTTTTTAATTGTTTTTTTTACATTTATTGGTAATAGTGTTTCATTATTGAATTATATACTCCTTCGTCCGTGAAATATTGTCCAGTTTTATTATTTCGGTCCGTCCACAAAATGTTGTTTACTTTGCTTTTTTTCCATTTTGGTAAATGGTCTCCACTTTCCACTAACTCATTACACTCACATTCTATTATAAAACCAATATATAAATGTGAGACCTACAATCTACTCATTTTTCTTCACATTTCTTAAAACTCGTGTCGAGTCAAACATAGACAACATTTTGCAGACTGAGGAAGTATATTTTTAGTTATATATTGTGATGTGTGTTTGCAGTTTAGTTTTTGCAATATGTAAAAGATTTTTATTACTAATATTTATGGATTAATTATAATAAATGACATTTCATTTTATATTTATGCTACATAATTATTTGGTATTATATAGATTTTAAATAAAAATATAATGTGTCGTACATAGCACGGGTGAGATACTAATAAAATCACAGTAAGTCAAACGTATACACGTCATAGTCTGTCAAACGAAATGTATACCCGAAAAAGCTTGATTAGTGACCAACAAGGAAGTAAGATTCAAAATACTCAAAATGTAGCACACCCACTATTGTTATGAATTACTTCTTCCGTCCCTGAAAATTTATCCCATTTTTCCATTTCCGTATGTCCCTCAAAATTTGTCCAATTTCACTTTTGCCATTTTTGGTAGTGGACCTCATATTCCATTCACTCATTTTTACTCATATTTTATTATAAAATTAATATATATAAAAGTAGGACCCACAATCCACTAACTTTTTTCAACTCACTTTTCATTAAATTTCTTAAAACCTGTGTCGGGTTAAAGTGAGACAAATTTTGGTGGACGGAGGTAGTATCAAATAGTAAAAAATGACATGTACTTACTCATACTCACAGTTTCACTTTATGTGATGTTTTGTTTAACTTATTCATTATGTATTTTATACTCTCTTATTATATATGAGGATTTGTTTTAGGCATAATATTTAAATAAATAATATTTATTAAATTTAATGGGGTAAATAAAGTATGAGAGATGAAAAAGTAGGGGGAATAAAGAGAGAATAAAGTAAAAAAGAAGAAATAAAATAAGAAAGATAAAGGTTTTGCTCTTTAACCAAAAAAAGAAATCAATCACTTATGGTGGGAAACCTTAAATGGAAAGTTGATCGCTTATAGAGAGAGCAAGGGAGTATTAACTAGGGCTGGGAAAAATACTGAAATACCGAAATACCGGCCTTATCATACCGAAAAAATACCAAAATACTCCAATTTACGGTATATCGTAATTTTCGGTAAGGTATAATACCTTATCGAAAGATTTCGATAAGGTAATGGTATGAATTTTCATATAGCGCGGTATATCGCTATGTATCGAAATTCGGTATATACCATAAATTGAGGTATATACTGTAAAATATAAATATAATTATATATAAAATAATTTTTATATATTTTTAAATTATAAACTCTATTGTTAAATTTATATAATTATAAATAAAATATATTTAATATACTTTTTAAATTATAAAATATAAATAATATTATAAAAACTCAAATTATCTATTTTCATTGATGTTGAAAGTCAGGTATACTGCCGGATCAAAGTGTGTCAATATTTAGAGGACAGAGGTAGTACATATTAGTATATAAAAGCCCTAACAATAATTTAAATAAGCTGAAAATTTAGTTTAAAATAAAATTTTGAAAATTTAGCCCCTATTTATGTTCATTTCTACGTCCACCCTATAATACAGCTTATAGCAACATATAACCAATAGAGAACATAGCACCATGTATTCCGTGTAATACATATATCAGTTCAGAATCGTAACATCACATGATTCACATATTTATCACATCATATATGTAAGCCCCAACAGTAAGCACATAACTTCATTATAATTTAAATTCCCACATATCATCTCAAAAAGAGATCTAGCATTTGAACAGAAGAGTAAGCTACCTTGATAATGAGCTTTTTTAGGCTAGTCGATCTTTTATCTTTCTAAAATACTCGATGGTCTTGTTCCTTGATCGAATAAACAAGACTCACACAATGCAAAAGACAATTAGTCTATCAATATTTGTTTTTAAGTACTTAAATCCTTTTTACTGTAATGTTTTACTTTCTGTAACTTAGGCACTTAGGTATTCAGTCATAGAGACTAACTGGCCATTATTTTTTTAAGTTTAACTCAAACATTATTAAGTATTGATATCAAAAACTCTAGTTGATACACAGATCAATTTTTTTTATACTAAACTATATTAACTCTTTATTTAATTTTAAAATTTCCCATTAGGTCATGCTAACTTTTTTTCTCTTTTGTGTTTTCCGTTCCCGTTTTTGTTGTATTCCAGGTATGAATCATATAAATGAAATATGCTAATTAATCTTAATCGTTTTCTACAGTGGTGGTAAACGAAATATACTGATCAAGTGTGAGATGAAAGAAACAGATACTGATTATACAAATTAGCAAATAAGTATCCACATAATGCAAAACAAAGTAAACAATCATGCAATATCAGTATTCAGAACATGCAATATGAACAAAAAACAGATAAATAAATCAAGTAATGGCATTTACCACCACTGTAATGTTATCTGTACTTCAAAATAGGGGTGGGAATTCGGTCGGTACGGTTCCGACCGAACCGATTAGTCGGTTAATCGACTCCCATTTTTCACGAAATTCAGAACCGAAACCGAACTATGTCGGTTCGGTTCCTCAAGGAACCGATCGGTTCGGTCTTCGGTTCCAACAAAGGAACCGAACTCAAGTGTAATATAATACATTAAGTAATAAGTCGTGAAATTAAAAGGACAAAAAGTCAAAAACCATGATTCCATTCCATCATCAAAAACCAAAATTCCAAGAAAGTTTACAAAACTAAACCCAAAACCAATATAAACCAACATCATTCATCAAACTAACTTTTACTTTTCTAAAACAATAATAATAAAACTAAAATAAATATATAAAAATTAAATATTTAGAAAATAACGGTTATTCAGTTCTAACCTTTCAGTTTTCGGTTAGAACCGTAACCGAGATTAGCTTAAACTTAATAACTGGAACCGAACCTTAACCTTATATTTTCGGTTCTCGGTTAACTGAAAACCGAAAAAATAAGGCTCGGTTCTTGGTTAACCAAGAACCGAGAACCGTTTCCCCAGGCCTACTTCAAAATGCAATAATCCCTCCGTTTCATAGTAATTGAGTCATTTTGTCATTTTGATACGTTCCATAGTAGTGGAGTCATTTCTTTTTTTAGTAAAAGTCAACCTATTTGTTTTCTGTTACTTTATACTCTCTTCATCTCACTACCTTTTTCATTTCCTACTTTATTCTTCCTTTACTTATCCAACTTAGCACAATTTTTCTTAAATTGAGTACCAAAAAGAAACGCCCTCACTACTGTGGAGCGGAGGAAGTATATTTTAAGTGACTAAAAGTCATTTTTAGTCCTAATTATATGATGATTTTAAAATTTTAGTCCAGAACATTATCTTTTGAATTATTGCATTCTGAACAAATGCAAACGCTCCAGATTTAGTACATTTTGTACGGAGCCATAAAAAATTAGCGATCAACGCTAGTGGGTTTGGACTAACAACTTTTAATTAGAATATTTAAATTATTTAAAAAATAATATTATTAGCTTTTCAATCAAATAAAAAAATGTACTCCCCCGTCCATCGAAGATGACTCACTTTCCTATTTTGTTTTTCCAATAAAGATCATTACTAAATTTGGAAACACATTTTATCTCTACTTTATTCCCTCTTTTTTATTTTACTCTGTCCATTTAACACACAAAATAAAGTTGCATAAAATCTTTTGCCTTGCAAGGAAGTGGTCATCTTCCTTGGGACAGAGGTAGTATCCGCCACCTGGAAGAATAGGGAGAAATGTAAGTTTTGTGTCTCACATATATGACATGTGATAAAAGTCTAAATAAAATTGAATTTTAGTATAATATAAATATTTGGTATCAGACACATTTTACCCTAATTAATTGACTAACAATTAATTAATTAAATAATCATATTATATTTTTCCAAAGAGAATATATATATGAATATATGTGTGTGCCGTTGATCGTCATTAATTGGCAAAGATTGAATGCATAGTCTTTATGTAATGAATATTTCATTCCCTTGGCTATTAAGGAAAGAAACCTTCATACATATTATTATTATGATTTGATTGTGATCAATTATCTTCTTGATCAATAAGAAACACATATATTGATTATTTTAATAGTCTCTTTGATGGAAAGGGCTAATGTTTTAGAATTAGAGTTTGTCCTCTCTCTGCCTATAAATACAAGTGTGGGATCCCATCAAATCACACACATTAAGAGAACACATAAACGAAGGAAAGAGAGAGAAACAAATCCTTGGAGTTGCGCCACTACGCCGGAAAAGGTTCAAGGAAATCGTCTCCTCCTTCCCCAATCGCTTCCGCTATGGATCGCCAAAGTATATCTCGATCTTATTATGCTTATGGTTTACGTGAAATACATATTGTTGAAGATCTTGCTTTATTTATATTCAATTATGTATTCTTGAATATATGATGATAAATAATGTCCAATATGTGGTATCAGAGCATGGTTGAGAACCCATGTATTTTCGTATTAATGAAAACCATACTTTTTGAATTTATTTTTGAAAAATTGTTGTGATTGATTCGACTGTTATTAAAACATACTCGAGCATATTATGACTTCAAATTTTAGTTAATTGTGTATTACGTATTTATGAATTCAATGTGCGTTAGGCTCCTTTGCACCCTAAGTGTCCTATTTCCTTCTTAATCTCAGTCCTTGGATCCTTGAATTGGATGGTTGTGATCAATGCATTATTAGTCTATAATGTTGCATTATTAGCCGTTGTGCATTATTAGAATGAAAATGTGCATTATTAGTCTATAATGTTGCATTATTAGCCGCTGTGCATTATTAGAATGAAAATGTACATTATTAAATGACACGTGGCATTAATCTAACCGTCAGATGACAAAATCGTGGGGCTAGGATTAAGAAGGAAAAAAGACAAAAGATATGAAAATGATTTGAATACATCCCTATATATATATATATATATATATATATATGCATCTTACTATTTGAAGTTTTATGCTTTGATTCGGAAATTCTTTATAGAAAATTGTATCTTTATGAATATTTAATTTGATTCATATAACTTGGTTATGAATTTTATCAGTAAATTACTTTGTCAACTAAAGGTTGTTTATTTTGTGATTATACTTGGGCCATGTTTGGTCGACGGGAAAGTAAAGTTGGCAAGGAAAATGATTCCTGGGAAAATGAATCCCGAGAATATGATTCCTAGTAACTTTACTTTCCTGTGTTTGGAAAATATCAAGATTTTAAATTTATATTTAATTTAAACACCAAACTAAAAATACACTTATTATTTTATTTATAAAAAAGAATAATTGTAACGCCCCGAATTTTCGTGCGCTTACTTTTGGACAGGAAATTCAAGTTTAAGTGCTACTGTTATATAAGTGAAACAACATATGGAATTTACGTACATATAAATGTGTATTTGGGAATACACGCCTATGTGGTACATATCGAGACTTTTTACATCACATTGCAGAATGAAAATGCTACAATTAATACTTTTTAAGGAGCTCAAGAATCAAGGATATGCTAACAACAAATGAATGGAAATGAGGATTTAATGGGAATAAGTACAACTTCTTTACAAAGGTCACTCTACATCATCAAACCAAAATTAGCAAAGAGATAACTACAAATCTTCATTGAGGATCCTCTCTACACACATCTCGATTCTTGATCCCCACTCCATGCCAAGGAGTCAATTAGTAGTCTCCTAGAGATAGCATGAGTTGTCTCTTAACCTGCCAAGGAAATTCCCAAAAATAGTTAGATTCCTTCTTCAACAAAAACCAAGGGAAAATGTTATTCAAGGAAATGGTAAGGAGCCATTTAAAGATTTTGCAAGAGTGTTTGCAAGGAGACAAGGAATGAGATATCACAAATCTTCCCAAAGTAGATGTAATGACAATTGGATAAAGAATGATGAGTCATCCCCTTAATCTAAAGAGTGAAAAGTCCTTTTCTACAACATGGTTAATTAAGGAACTTGATCACCAAGCATAACACCTTCCAAGACTTTCACCAAGAAGGTAAGGAAGCCTTTATCAAGATTCAAAAAGAGAGATGAACAATTAGCTCAAAAGGGAATTTGGTATCTTCCCCAACAAGCCAAAAGAGTTGGCTATATAAAGAGCCATACCACACCTCTTGCTTCACCTTTTTACCACTTAGAAACTTCTCGGCAAAGAGTAGCAAGGAATGAGAGGAGAGGGAGGAAGCTCTTGAGCTGCCCAACAATTAAGGAATCACCAAAGCAAGGTAATTCTCCCCAACATCCTTTACGTAAATAACATTCATATAGATTTCGACATAGCAAGCTATAGATGAGAACTTAGAACCATAGATGCCCAAAATTTGGAAAGATCAGTAGCAAGGATTTTAGAGCAACAAACATAGTTAGCCTCAATTACTTAAGCAAATGACAAATGCTTTGAAGATGATAATTCCAGTGAGCTCTCAAGAATTTAGAAAAAATAGTAGAAGGCTTTCTTTAGCAATCACCTAGCATCAAGTAATAAACTTTCAAGAACTAGTATAAGCTAAGTAGGAAGACTTAGCTTAGTGCTAGAAGCTGTTCGGCGAGAGGCTCGACGGAGGAGGCGAGCGGCAGGGAGCAGCGACAGCGGCAAGGACAGCCGCTGGACGCCAGCTCGACGGAGGCAGTAATGTCGCCGAAGATATCTCTGCTGTCACGAGAGGCAGCTGAGGCGGCGCTGGATTCGATCGCCTCTGATCCGATGGAGAGATCGGAGGATGGTTACGGAGTCGCCGAGGGAGAGAGGAAACTCAGCTGTGAACGAGAAACAGAGAGAGAAGACCGACGGGAATCACCGGCGATAGGGAGCGCCGGCGATTCGATCGGTGATGGACGGCCGACGGTGGTGGAGCTGGACGGCGAGAGTGAGCTCGACGGGAGCCGGAGACGGCATGAATCGCCGGTGAGAGGCGCTGCCGGAGCAGCAGCGCACCGACGACACGAGGGTGACGGCGATTTCGCCGGTGAGAATGGGAGAGTGCCGCTGATCTCTAAATTAGGGATTTGATTTTAAGAAAGGTGTTTGGAGGAGGAAGTACCGATGGAAATGTGAGTATATTTGGCTGCTCCTTTTATTAAATAAAGTGGATTCCTTAGTGGATTAATTAGGATTGGGGCCTGACAATTTAATTTAGCTTGGGCCTAAATAATTAAACGGAGTGCTGGAATGTTGCTATTTAATTGTTGGTTTGGGCTTTAACAAGTTGAGTGGAATAAAATGTACTCAAGAGAATTTAAGTAATAGTGGGCCAAGAGTTTTGCTTGTTGGACTATTGCAACTAATTGGAAGTGGGCCGAGATATTTTAAAGGGGAATGGAGCATGGACCAAGATTAGTAATTGGGCCAAGAATTATTTATGTTGGATCGGATTTAATTTAAGGACTTGAGTTGGAGCTCAATCAATTAATTCCCGAATAAATTACTAAGTTTCCGAAGATGGAAAATATTGAAATTGGAGAAGCGAATGAGCGGCCTTAAGAAAATTCAAAGAAAGGATTTAGAGAGGGATTTTCCATGAATCCATACTGTAGTAAATAAATACCCAAGTGATTATCTTTGAGAAAATAGAGATTTCCCCGAAATTAGTGAAGTGAATAATCAAACCTTATGAAGTAGTGAAGCCCGAGGTAGGATTAAGAAAATCCTATAAGCCGAGACTAAGATATAGGTGTTATCCAATAGGATGCATGCATTGTTTTCTCATGAGAAATATTTCAAGTACTAATTAGCGTGCTACGCTATTTATTTTCAAAGGATATTTTGCTCGAGGGCAAAGTGAGGCCAACACGAGAGTTTTTATTTGGAGATAAGCATATCAGGTGGGCTTTCTTTTAATATCCAGCACTATAGTGTGGATATAAAGCAAATACTTTGAAGTTATGAAAAATCATTTTTCTCAAAATGGAGCAGTGATTTTTTTTAAAGTTGTTGTCATGCCATATAATGTTTGTTTTGAGGCCTATCTGTTGGGGTTGTAGCCCGCGGGTTTTGGCGATGCCAACCCGAGTTTAACGAATTCGGTTCCCAATAGGACCGCATATCCTGTTCGGAATAACGTGCACGCAAGCCGTGAGCCATCAGCTAGTTGGCCGGCGATGTGTCCGCTGAAGGTGGCCACCTTCACGGTACACGATTCTCAGATAAGGCGAGGATCCAAAAGAACTTAGATTGATCAATCGAACTTTTAGCTCACACAAAGAATTTAGTATGCTCGGGCCTTTTAAGAAAAACCCCCGTGTGATACTGTGGATGGATGACAACTATATATTGTATGTTTTGTTTTCGGCATGTGTCCACTGAGTACTCCTGTACTCAGCCCTACATGTATTTATAAATGTGCAGATTTAAGCAAGGGGGCGGAGGCGTGCTGATCAGAGTCGATGCTACTTAAGAAAATAAGTGTGGATCTCTCGACGCTTCGTGTCTTCATACGCGAAGTCGTTCTCTGGACTTTTTCCGCTGCAGTTTGTTAAGAGAGAATAGTAAACTCTCAACATCGAAACTCTGATTCATTTTGATGAAATGCTATTGTCATTTGAATCCTTGTATTTGAATACTTGGATCCTATCTTATGATATTGTTTGACTTTTCAATGTGCAAGTTCCATTTCCATTTCTTCCTAATTCCTTTAAATCCTTTTATTAGTCGCGATTTACCCGCTTTCGCTATCTTTAGCAAAATGCGGTCGTGACAATAATAATATAAAATTCTTAATAAACTATTAATTACAAATAATAATAATTATATTATTATATTTATTATTACAATGGATAGTTTAAATATGGATTATCTATCATAATATAAAATAATACATATAATTATAGTTTGAAATATTATACTCATTTATAATAATAATAATAATAATAATAATAATTATTATTATTATTAGTATTATAATTGTAATATATAAGGATGTTATAAGTGAATAAATTTAATAAATGAAAATTACACTATAACTTTATTGATTAATTATTAATTTATAAAAATAATAATAATTATTTATCATACGATTTATATTATATAATTATATTTTAATTATTTAATAAATTATTAATTATTATTATGAATTATTATAACATAAGTTATAATTATGATAATTTTAATCATAGTTATTTATTTTCTAAAATTAAGTAGTATGATTTATATTTTTAAATTATTTTTAAAACATTCTAAATAACTAAGAATAGCTAGGATTCAGAATCCTGGAAAATTGTACTAACTTTCCTTAGTTCTCGGATTCTGATTACTTTCCCAATTTAATTAAAAACTAAAATAAACACACGAATTTAAAATTTAAGGAATCAGATTACTTTCCCAGACAGAATCCTGACAACCAAACATGGCCTTGGAGTATTATACATTAAGCGAGTGTATGCCTCTCAAATTCTCTCTCATAAATTCAAGAGATTGTTATACAGTAAGTGTGTGTTTTAAATTCCAGATATTGTTATACACTTTTATGTCAAATTTAATGATGCCATAAATTTGAAATATATTATTTCCAAATTGATTTTGTTTAGGTATATAGAATTGATTTGGGTATGTTAATTGTGTTATATGCACGCTTATCATGTTTATATTTAGTTGATGAATTAAGTTTGTAATTTTGTTTACATAATTGTGCACGTATTTTTGAGAATTGCTATTGAATTGAATTAGTTCATGTGATTTCAGTTTATATGATATGGAATGCACGATTACATAATTCAGTTCATGTTTTAATATGTACCTTCTTATTATATTATGTTTATTTTGTCATCACCAAAGTGAGGCAAAATAAGAAGAGTCTATAATCAAACTCATATAAAAATTTGTTTAAGCAATTAATCACTATACATTCTTGATTATATTATGTTTATTTTGCAATCACCAAAGTGGGGTAAAATAAGAAGAGTTTATAATCAAGTTAATATGAAAATCTATGTATGCAATTAATCACCATGCTTGTTGTGACTATTCATTATCTAAATCGTTTGTTTGTCATAAAAGGTCTAGATTCCCAAAGGAAATAGTCTTTGCGACATAATGAACACTAATGAAGTTAATAATTTAAATTGGTGTTGATTACCCAAAAGTAACACCAATTTATTATTACTCAATTATTGAACTAAGATATGGATATTAAAAGCATGATTTTTATTATTGTATGAAGACTATCCAAAAGAGTTTTCATAATTGCCTGATGATATGAGTTTTCAAATTAATGTTTGAGTTATTATTCAAAGCTTTTATATGTGAGCATTGATATTTTAATTGTTCCTATAATGTAAAACATCTTTTTTTCTACTAGTATGTTTATCTCAAATTTCCTCAACTTAATGGAACTAACTTCTTGAATGAAAGAGAAACTTAAGTTCACTCTTGGAGTAATGGACTTGGACCTAACACTGTTGAATGATAAGCCAATTATCTTATGATCAAAGTAGTTGGCTGATTGCCCATAATGCTTGGGAAAAATCTAACAGGACTAAGTTTACAATTCATTAGAATGTTCGTTGCAGATAAAGTCTCTCAACGACTGACATTGCAAAAGAATGTTTGTAGAATGTTGAGGATCGCTTCACAACTGCATATAAAGTTTATTGCAGGAAAACTTATGAAGGATCTCATGAGCATGCAATATAATGGTTCTTGGACTATGTACGAGCATGTGATGGACATAAATAACATCTCTTCTAAGCTGAAATTAGGATTATAGGTGAATGAGGATTTCCTTGTACACTTGACCCTAATTTCCTTATCTCCTCAATATGGACCATTCCAAATTGATTCACTATAAAAGATTAGTGGACTCTTAAAGAATTGGGAAACGTATTGGTCTAGGAGGAGCATAAGATGAAGAAGTATGGAATGGGTGCATCTCATGCTCACATTGCAACCGAAAGAGCGTCTAAAAGATAAGATTCATTCGAATTTATCATTCTTATGGCATAAAGAAACTGGATCATATTTATAGTGAAAGAATTAAGAGGCTTATAAAGGATAATATTCATTTGGATTTAGACTTTATAAGCATTACCATTTGTGTGGATTATATTAAATGCAAACAAACCAAACACAACTAAAAATGCCACAAGAAGCAATGAGCTCCTTAAAATTATACATACAGATATTTGCGGACCTTTTGATGTCTCAACTTTTGGTGGAGAAAAATATTTTACCTTTATTGATGATTTTTTCGCATTATGGATTTATTTATTGTAAGAAAAATCTCAGGCACAATTGAACATTTTATGACTGAGGTTGAAAGGCAATTAAATAGAAAGGTGAAAATTATTCGATCTGATAGAGGTGGTGAATTTTTTGGTCGTACCACTAAAATAAGTCAATTACATGGACCTTTTGCCAGATACTTAGAAAAGCATGACACTTATGCTTAATATACTATGCCAAGTACGCCTCAACAGAATGATGTTGCTGAGAGACGAAACTGAACTCTCATGGAAATGGTTAGAAGTATGATAATTCTACCTTACCCATAAATTGTGAATTTATGCTCTTGGAACCGCTATTTATGTATTAAACTGAGTTTTTAGTAAGGTTGTACCAAATACTTCCTTATGAACTTTGGACAGGTAGAAAAACCCAATTTGCAGCACCTTATATAGATTAGATTGGATCTTCACCAAGTCGATGTGGGACAAAATTTTAGAGAGTTTTAACAAGACGAAGCTGAAGTGAGAGGAACAAATATGTCGAGCCCCACGTCTGGCATGGCTCCACCGGAAGGCGACGATGGAGGGTTGCTCAGATAGTTAATAGTTGGCAGGGACCATCCTCTGCGAAGTCTAACGATAAAGTAGGAGACCCCTCAATATTATTTTTCATTTCTCAATATAATTTTCAAAATAATTTAAATATTTAAATTTAAATTTGATAATCCAATCAAATCTCACTTAATTGTCGTTGACCGTAAAAATAGACTGCTCCGTCCAAAATGGACTGAATCCGTATCATTTTCATTTATTCAAGATGCAATAATTTAAAAGATATGTTCTAGACTAAATCGTAATATCACCTTATGTTTACACTACAAAAAACTCGCCAATTAGTGAAATTTCTTCAATTGACAGATTAGTGACAGATCAAGTTTCGGCAGATCCTTTAATAATAAACTTGTCAGTAAAATTTTTAGTGACAAATTTTTCCGTCACTAAAGTAACTATGACGGAACCACAGGCTACTGCTTCGCATTAATGCCAGATTTATCTGTCACTAATGACTGACACTTTTCAGTCGGTAATTCTAACCTGTCACTAATTAGTGACTAACACTTTTCAGTCAACTAATTTTGTGACTAGTTGTTAAGCTATTTTGGATGCAGTCACTAATTTTATCACTATTTTGCATTTTTTTTTAGTGTTAATACCTTAAATGACCTTTATTCTGCTTGAAGTCCACATGCAAATTATGTATTCAACAAATGTGCAATATTAGTTAAGATAGACTTCAAAATGAAAAGAAGCAAAATAAATCAATCAAAGAATACAATTTGTAAACCAACCTAATGTTACTTGAAATGACTTCTTTCGTTTCACTATAAGTGATATGCTTCTTTTAAGCAATCGTATTGAGAAAATGATTTTTAATAATTGAGTGAAACATAATAAAATAAGAGATATAAGCGATATGCTTCTTTTAAACAATCGTATTGAGAAAATGAATTTTAATAATTGAGTGAAATATAATAAAATAAGAGAGAAAATAATGGAGATAAGAAATACAACTGAGTCATCATTTAGTTTTGGAAATATGTTAAGTATGAAACAAAAAGCTGATTCGGTACACTAATTAAATGATAAGTTTATGTCACGTTGAGACAACCCATCTATATCTACAAGCATCCACTTAAAGGAAAATAAAGGCATTGAAATAAATTAACAATAAATTGGTAATATTTTTTTTGTGCACCATCTAAAAAGGGAGGCCTCCAAGGAACTTTAGTTTCAAATATTTTTTTCTTCTTTATTGTTCTTTTCGGCAGACATTGCTTTCAGTCATATTAAAGACATTAGTTTTAATTTTATTTAATACTCAGTAAACGACGATTTATGATTTATTTGAATTTTTTTTGTAAAAAAAGTTATGATTAGGAATGTGGATTGGTGTAATCGATCCAAAACAATTTCGTAGAAATTATATTCAGCTATTTTTAATTTTTGTTAATCCAGCTAAATGGAGTTTGGGCTAAAATAAATCATAATAATAGGCGACTCGATCTGCAGAAGAAAAATATTTTTATAACCTATATAGACTTATGTTACATATCACAAAAGATTGCAGTGTCTGTGCAAAAGTTTTTTTACCTAAGAAAATTAACGATGCCAGTATGCTATGACACTAAAACATGATCTAAAGTTAGATATATATATTTTTTGCTATCAACTGCAATATGTTTGAAGTTTAGTACCCACTCTGGCCCAAAGTTGTAACGCTTCGACTTTTTCTATCTCTTTTAGATTTCTCGAAATGAGGTCGAATTTCAAACCGAAATTTTATTTTGTTTCTTATTCTCAATAAAGCAATTATTTTGCATTTTTGATCGAGACACAGGAATAGATAATTTTTGGGCCTAAAGAATTAATGTCCATTTACGTCTTTGTAGGAGTCCAATTTTGTTTCGTTATCTTGAGAGCCCAAATTCGAATAGTATTTCTTTTAGCCAAATAAGATTTCTCCTCTTCACTCCCGACGTGGCGTGACTTCACGCAGATTCTCCAGCTGTTCCACTTCTCTTCCATTGCAGGTGTCACTTCCATCGAGAATAATTTGCACAGGTCAATCGCATACAATCTATATCTATATGTATATAGGGACGTGATCAGGTCCATAACTGAAATTCTGTCAAAAATCAAAGCAAATCTCACTCATTGGATCTTGTGATGTAATCGTTAAATTAATGACACGTGTCATCTAATAATGTAGATTGTGTTGTCTAATAATGTAGCTCAACTAATAATGTAACTGATGCACTTTTTATTAGCACTAAATAAACCTGCAAGTATACAGAGTATATATAGTATAGCTAAAGGTTAGAATCTTATGCGTTTAGTTACACATAATTGAATAAGCTAAAAAGATTGAAGGGAAGACAATTTGAACTTAAAACTAAAGCAAATAAAACCCGTGGGTTAAATCCTTGTCGTTTTTGATGTTCTTGAAATCTTTCTCCAACTCTTTGCACAAGTGAAGTACTCTAGCTCTTGATCTCTATGAATTATTTTGCATGTAGAAGCTCTCTCTTTTTTATGAAGCTTGAGGTCTTATTTATAGGGGAAAGCCAATCCTTTTTGTAGAAGGAAAAGATCGCTAAGATTCGCTTTCATCTTTGACAGGATTTCACTTATGAACCTAGCGCACTTTATCTATCTATCTATCTATAGCGGAGTGTTATAATATTGCTAACTCCACATCTAATTGCTAACTACAATTAAATATTAGCCATTATATATTCAAATTATGGGCCTAGATTTCATCAACCAAGAAATATCAATACGATCAACAAAAAACGTCAATAAAGCCATATGATTAATTCCATAAAATATCAATAGGGGTATTAATGTCAATTAACTACATGTTTAGTTATAACTAACTTTAAAAGAAATCCCAAAACTTTAAATTCGTATAACATATATCAAATTAAAGATAATTTTATAAGGATTCCAACGATATCATATACGCATATGTTGCGACGTCAAAATTTGAAAAAAAAATCAAAAATTTTTCAATTTTTTCGTAAAGCAGAAATGTCACATACTATATAAAATATGTCAATATAATACATGTAGAATGTCAATATAAGCAATGGGTTAATATTCTTAAAGCATCGTGTTGACATTCTCAAAAGATTGTGTTAATATTTCCGAAACACTATATTGACATTTTCATCTAAAACCCTAATTTGGCGTTTTTTTTATCTTTTTTTATTTTATTAATAAAAACGAAAATTACACGTGACAAATTGTAGAGAAAGACGTTTTCTAAAATTCTATGGCCTTAAATTAGTTGTAGTTAGCAATTAAATGATGAGTTCACAATTGATCACTCCCCTATATATATATAGGGTCCTATTAGGTTGATATATATGGGTGTAATTCAGAATTGAGATGCAATCTCAGCCACTCATTCACAATCTTTGTGCGATGTCAACAATGTCTGGTTTATGTCAACAGGGGGGTATTTTTGTCATTTCTGTTCAAAAATGTTCCAGTTGTATTCAAAACACGCCGCTAAACTCTCGAACATTTCTCTGAGTTCTCTCCCAAATTTCTTTTCTTCTCTCTTTCCCCTTGTGAATTTTTTGACCCCCGG
>NC_062968.1:41120189-41127746 GCF_023119035.1 Salvia hispanica
AATAAAATTAACTCAACATAGCAATATATATCAGGACACTAAATCTTGTCAAATCTATCTATTCGATCACCTAGTTGTTGTTTTTTTTTCATTTTGATTTTTTATGAAATTACATATAAACTCATATAGAAAGGAGGAAATTACAACTAGAGGGCTCGAACTCGACACCTCATACAATTATAATGTATAAGCTCCTTGCCGCTAGGACAAAGGCTCTGAACATTTGATATCTTATTCATGTGTCGTTTTCCCTTTCATACGTTGCGAGTAAAATAATATTCTTACCGTCCCAAGGAAGATTACCCATTTCTTGTGTGACATCAGGGATGGATACAATGTGTAAGCAAAAGGGACAAATGCCCTCCCTCAAAATTTTCATATATATATATATATATATATAGATATATAGGGGGCAAACTATGGTGCCACCATAGATAAGTAACCCTAGCACCAATATACACCCTTGATCCGGAACCCCCCCAAGATTGAATTTCGAACGAAAGATCGTTGTCAAAGGTATCGGAATTGGTTTGGGGGGGCTTTTTATATTGAACTTAAACCCAAATCAAAATATCCCCAAAATTAGCGTATTCTCACATCTTCTCCCCCCACCACCCTTACTCTTTTTTCAACAATTTTTCTTCAACCTCTGCTATAAACAATTGAAAAACCCAACGAAACCCCACCCCCCGCCCCTACCCCGGAATCGGTGATTTTCAGCCACCCACTCGAAATCGATTTTGCCAACGCTTGGTGAATCCAAAAAGGGAATTTAGAATTAAAGCCTCTCGACGGCATTCAAAAATTCATAAAACCCCGCCCAAAAACAGAAAACACCCAATAAGGTTTTGGGTTTTTTTTCGTTGGTGTTGACCCAATAGGTATGAGAATGATTTTGGTTTGTGTAGAAAATTAATTATGTGTTTATAAATTTTTTATCCATTTTCCCTTGATTTTCCCCCGAGATTTAAGTATTATTCATTCAATTTCCTTGTTTAAGGATTGGTGTTTGTTTGTAAATTTATTTTTTGGGACCCAGTTTTTGTAGATTGGTTAATGTTTTGGAAAACCAAAAGAAGAGCGGTTTTTAGCCAGATCGCAATAAACGGAAAAGCGATGTGCCTTTGTTTTTTAATCAATTAATGGGTTTTTGTGGATGATTTGATTGTCGATTAGTTGTTGTAGTATCCCCAACTTTTTTTGGATGTTGCTTTTTTGGGTGGACAATATTTGATTGATATTCTTAGTTTAATGCTGGGAGAACAATTATAATGGAAAGGGAAAAGAATGATAAGGATAGAGGGGGATGGGGAAGAGGTTTAAACGAGCATTAAGAGGAACATGGACGGGAGGAAAGGGGGTAAAGGACCAAAGTCAAGGATATGGATGGAAGAGGTTGAACAAAGCGGAAGAAGAATGTAGACCCGACAACAGAGGGAGAGAGTGAAGCAAGATGTTTAGGTATTGGAACTTAATATCATACGTAATTTTCCATAAAATTTGTTACATCTTGTTGTATTGTTTCATGAATTGTTTTGAATTTTGGATTTCTGTTCAACATTTATTTTTTCGATTGTAGTGCATTATTTTTGAATTTAGACCATTTACAAAATTGTTTTTATATATTGTTTATCAAAACTTTGGTTCATAATAAAGTTTTGAAAGGCATCATTTCTATTGCATTGCATTTTTTTTTAAAGTGCAGTATTAAATATTCGGTTTTATTCGCATCATTTACAATATTTAAATTGTTTATCAATTTTTTTTTTGAGTGGTTTTTTTATAATGGAAATACCTTTTTTTTTGTAGTGTTGGAGAACAAGAAAGGACCGATAGATGTTGAGAAGATGGTCGGACTACCAAAATCATGACCAAGAATGAAATCTTGGTGTTTTTGAACATGAATTTGATTTGGTTTATGTTTTTTCTTGTAACTTCTCGAAACATAGGTTATATTTGGTTAGACAATGTTGGTGACATATTAAATTGGCTTTTTTGTAGTTGTTTTTTTTCTATTACTTAAAAAAGTTTGCATCTTAAAATTAAATCTAATTAATATCGTCACTAAATTATACAAATTTGTTATAGGGGACGGATTCATAAACCGGGGACCGGAAACTCGACAAAATAATTTGCGCAAAAAACACTAATTCAAATAGAATGCAACCCAAAAAATTAGTAAAGTAATAGATTGAAGCAAAAGTGCAGGTCAACTTTTTTTAAACTACATCGGGGAAAAAAATTATGAAATAAATGTAAACCCAATATTGGGATAATAACACCCAAATTGATTAAAAACCCCAATATTTAATGAATAACCCCGAAACATGTAATGTAAAAAATTTTATTAAAAAAGGTTTTAATTTCAACAAAATGAACCCAATTTCTACGGTCATGGTAACCCTTCTCCCATTTTTTACACGATGAATATTTCTTTTCTTTATCCCCTAATAAGTTGAACAAATAATGGGTGCAATCATTTCATTAAACTAAACGGAACGGTGAACCAATTCTCCACATTTTTTGTACCAACGTAATGATTTGTTGTTCAACTTTATAGTTTTCCTTGATGGACACCAAACGGCTAGCAAAATCACTTGTCGAACCTCTGGTCTTCACAATTGCTGGTGTATGTACTTCAACAACAACCGACTTTTCGATAAAATAGAAATCACAGGGATTGTGATACATAATTAGGTGAACGACAATATGTGATACATAAAACAACAGTTAATACATACAAAATGCATAATGCAAAAATAGAGTATTGCCATAAAATCATAGATTAATGCTCTGCATTACGCCTCATGAAAATCAACGTGATTTGTGTGAATCACATAAGAATAGGGATTTCCTATTTTACCCCTCAGCATTTTTTATGGGTTCAACATAATTATAATCAGCTGCCACATGGCAGCTTAATAATCACACGATTTCTAGATCCAACAGTATAAAATGGTGGTATGGTGTCATTATAATAAGTGTTGTCATTTTAACACATCCATATATATATATATATATATATATAGAGAGAGAGAGAGAGAGAGTTGCGCTAGCGTGCTAACTAATTTACAGTAATAACTAATAACTTTCAATTTAGTGTGTTAAAATTATCAACACAATACATAAGTTTATCAGCATAAGAATATTGATAAATTTGTGTCTTTCTGTTGATATTTTTAACATACAAAATTGATATTAGTCATTAGTTATTACTGTAACTTAGTTAATATTTGATCCTACACTTATATATATATAAGGATGTATTAAGATGACAACCCTCTTTATTGTAACATCATATCACCATTTTAGGCCATTGGATCTTAAAATCGTGTGCTTGTCATGCTGCCACGTGTAAAAACACGGAGGGGTAAAATAGGAAATTTCTAATTTTACGTTACCAGATTGCAGTGTTATTCATTGAATATTGCAGTCTTACCACAACAATATTGCAGTTTACCACGACTGCAATATCTAATACAGTAGACTGCAACCCATGTTCTATTCACGAAACTTAATCCTAGGCGTCCATAAATGAGATCTAACGGACTATATTGGTGGTATGGTGTTATCCTATCTATGGTGGCACCATAGTGCACCCCATTATATATATATATATATATATATATATATATATATGTATATATATAGGGTTTTGATCTATGAATACCAGATTTAAATACAGAAATGCAGAACACGGTCATACGTAAGATATTTTTAGGTCATAGTTAGTTTATTTTTAGGTCATGCTAACAAAGCATGACCTAAAATGATCTTAACATGACATAAATCCAAATCTTATAATATGACCTAAAACTACTTAATTATGACCTTCTGTGTTTTCTTTTTGGGATGTCCCACTATAAGTGAGTCATTTTCCTTTTTAGAAAAAAAAAATCATCTCTCTTACTTTATTCTCTATTTACTTCTCTACTTTTCTCTCTCTTATACTTTACTCTCTTTACTTTAACCCTTCAAATATAAATTCCTTAAATCTCATGCCAAAAAAAGATGTTTCACTTATTTTGGAATGGGGGAGTAATAAATAATTAAAGTGAATATAAAGGAAAGTAAGAAGCTCTCTTCTACATTATTATCGCTCTTACTTTACTTTTTCTTCACTTCTAAGTATTTATTCTCATTTTCGCAAAACAACGTAAAAAAAAAGAAGCTCTCTTCTACACTTAACTATTTTATACTTTCTCCGACACACTCTAAGTGTTATATTTTCCTTATTGGGATGTACCATCCTAAATAACACATTTCAAAAATTGAAAACATCACTCTCTCTATTTTTTCTCATTCTCTTACTTTATTCATTACACTTAACTCAAAATAATATGTATTACATAAAATCTTATGTCAAAAAAATGATCCACTTAGAGTGGGTCGTAGGGAATTGATGCACTATGTCTTAGCACTATTAATACCTGCAAGTATGACACGTTCAGATTTTGCACTATTTTAAGGCCATTATTTGGTCCGTTTTTTATGTCAAAGTCACTCTACACGTCCATTATTTGCATATTTTGTCTATTTAGGTATTTTGACGTGTTTTGTAAGAAACGTGCATAATTGAGCCGAAAAAGGGAGCCAAAACGCAAAGTTTGGAAATCTGGAGTCAGACGGTGACCGGCGACCGCCGGCGCCCGGTGGGCAAATCAATGCAGCGGTCCGCCTCGGAAAAATACGCTTGGAAGAGAAGTCTCGTCTCGCGACCGCCAAAGTCGTGCGGCGGTCCGCCGCCGAGGGAACAGACTCTCTGGAGTCCAACGCGGCGACCGCCGGCCAAGGTGCGGCGGCCCGCCGGAAAAAGGCGGTGAATCCGAGAAGCCCTAGATTTGCGCCCAGATTTACCATATTTTGGAGATCTTTACCTTCTACAACAAGGATTGGCTTTTCCCTATAAATAAGACCTCAAGCTTCACCAAAAGAGAGAGCTTCTACTTGCAAAATACTTCATAGAGATCAAGAGCTAGAGTACTTCACTTGTGCAAGGAGTTGGAGAAGGATTTCAAGAACATCAAGAACAACAAGGATTCAACCTACGGGTTTTATTTGCTTTAGTTTTATGTTCAAATTGTCTTTCATTCAATCTATGTTTTTAGCTTATTCAATTATGTGTAACTAAACGCATAGGATTCTAGGGATGTGTTAGTAACGACTTTGGTTATACAAATTCCTTTTTCTATTTAATATCCGTTTTGTTTTTATTTTGATTCTTCCATAAGTAGTTCTGATGCTGCATGATTGAGTGACACAATCTTGTATGATTTAATATAACTTGCTTCATAACTGTGACAGAGTTCTAGCGAGTTAGATTCACTTAGTAGACACTACAGTTAGCTTCCCTTAAAACGGCACTGTTAATTGAGAGTGAGGACTTTTCAAGGGTCTTAGGAGCTTTTTGGAGTTACGTGTTAGGATTGACAACCCTAACTTTGTAATCAACGTTTGTATCGCATGAGCATAAGCTAGGTGACTCGTCCTTTCAAAGTATAAACTGTGTTAGGGTATTGTAGTTGGAATTTTGTATAACCATAACTGTGAACACACATCCCTAGGATTCCCTTATCTCTATCGTCTTTCTCCGTGTATTATTTGCTCTTAGTTGTTTTATGCTTTTATTGTATTTAGTTTTTCAAAAGTTTTTTGAAACCTACTTGCTTTTCCAGATAGTAATTGAGTCTTAGTAGAGGATAGACATTTTGTGTTTGCCGTCCCCGTGTTCAATATCCGGTACTAACCTTTAGCTATACTATATATACCCTGTATACTTGCAGTGCCGTTTTAAGGGAAGCTAAATGTAGCGTCTACTAAGTGGACCTAACTCACTAGAACTCTCTCACAGTTATGAAGCAAGATATATTAAATCATGCATAATTGTGTCACTCAATCATGTAGTATTAAGGTTACATAGGGAAGAAACAAAGTAAAAACAAAATGGATATTAAATATAACCAAAGTCGTTCCTAACACATCCCTAGAATCCTATGAGTTTAGTTACACATAACGGAATAAGCTAAACACATATATTGAAGGGAAGACAATTTGAACATACACTAAGGAAAATAAAACCCGTAGGTTGAATCCTTGTCATTCTTGATGTTTTTGAAATCCTTCTACAACTCTTTGCACAATGACATACTCTAGCTTTTGATCTCTGGGAATTTATGTTGTAAAATGAAGCTCTAATTTGATGAAGCTTGAGGTTCTATTTATAGGGAAAAGTCATTCCTCATTGTAGAAGGAAAAGATCTTAAAAATATGGTAAATCTTGGAGCAAATCTAGGGCAGATCGGATTCGCCGCCTTTATTCGGCCGGCCGCCGCACATTCTCCGGCGGTCGCCGTGCCGCAGTCCAAAGCCTATGTCTCTTCAGCGGCGGGCCGCCGCATGTCCTCCGGCGGTTGCCGGATGAGACTCTTTTCCAAGCACGATTTTCCGAGGCGGGCCGCTACACATCACTGATCGCCGGGCGCCGGCGGTCGGCGGTCGCCGTCTGAACTCCAGATTTTCAGACTTTGCGTTTTGACTCCCTTTTTCGGCTCAAATATGCACATTTCTCACAAAACACGTCAAAATACCAAAATGTATAAAATATGCAATTATTGAACATGTATAGTGACTTTGACATCAAAAACGGACCAAATAATGGTCTTAAAAGAGTGCAAAATCCGAGCGTATCAACTCCCCCAAACTTACATTTTTGTTTGTCCTTGAACAAAACAACAAAGACACAAGAATAGATGCACGAAATTCACAAGGTCTAGACGTTGTAATTGCCTCAAAAGATGAAAGAATAGATTAAGTCTGAATTAACGCAATCAAATCAAGCAAGGCTTATTATGCATCATGCAACACCTTGCTCGTGGAACACCTTGAATTCATGCACTCACATGTGACAAACTTCCACAGATGGGAAGTGTTTTCTCACTCTCAAAGTGTATAAAGGTAATGTGTATAAGCACTCAAATCATGCATCATGCAAAGTTTATGATAGGCTTGCTCAAAGTCTAATCCCTCCTCTACTAGATGTGATTAAGCATAAAAAGTCCGAAATGTTTTTATGTTTGGTTGTAATGTAGGCTCCTTGGTAGGTGAGGAATATTTGGCTAATAAGGTGACTCAAAATAAAATATCCCAAGTAGAGTAAAAATAACTCCACTTTTCTAAACTCCAAGCCACTTTCAACACTTTATTTTTTTTCTCTTTCAACTCACTTTCCAAACCTTTGATTTTTTTTTTCTTTTTCTTTTTCACAATCTTTCACACTTTTCTTTTCTTTTTTCTTTCTTTCTTTTTCATAAGCATCCTTTCTAAGTTCAAGCAAATACTTGGAATTTTTCTATTTCACAACTTGTACTTTTCTACATTTAAGCACATTACTTTTTATACTTTCCTCCATATATCTCCAATTCCTTTACAAAATAAGATAACAAAACTAACTAACCCAAGTAATTGTCCCAATTTATTTACCTTCCAAAGAATAAAGTTTGAAGCGGCTCAAATTGCAAAAGAAAAATTTGAAAAATTGAGAGCCAAAATTTAGGTATA
>NC_062968.1:41127846-41156846 GCF_023119035.1 Salvia hispanica
CTTGCATTCACAATCAAGCTTCAAGATCTACACGTGGAGAAGTAGCAAGCCACTTCGATTCTTTGGAGAATCATTGTTGTAAGTATTCAACATCATAATTTAATTTAAATTATGTGATTAATTGCGCAATACTATGTCTCTACATGTTCAAGCATGAAATTGAATCAACCCACATAATCACCTAAATAGATTCTTTTGTGAATTTATTTAATTTGCATTTTCCGCTGCGATTATCCCCAACATGTATCTCCCCCGTAGAACTCTACGAAGGATTTAGCTACTCATGTTCAATACAAAAGTCAAAGAAATATTCAAAAAAATATTCAAAAACATTGTTTAGACAAGAATAAAACTAAAAGTAGAAACTCCTAGAATTGGATTGGGCGGATTGGAGGTCTTGTTTTCAATCTTGCGATGAATACTCGTCCTCTGCTCGTTCTTCTCTTCTTCCTAGGTGAAAAAGTGGTATTTTTGGGGTAGGAGGCGTTTCATAGGCATATATATACCTAGGGTTGACTTTGGGCCCATAATAAGCTACCCGACGAAGCTGGCGAGTCGCCAGGTTGGGTGTGCGTCGAAGCTGGCGAGTCGCCAGCTGCTTACGGCGTTTTTTTCGTGTTTTGCTGGCGGGTCGCCATGTTCGTTTGCATGCGAACCTGGCGGGTCGCCAGCTATGTCACTGCTCTGCGCAGTCTTGGTAAAACGGCCATAACTTCTTCTACCGAACTTCGATTGAGATGTTTAAGATATCCACGCGAAGCTCTTTCAAAGATGAAGAGAATG
This sequence comes from Salvia hispanica, assembly GCF_023119035.1. NCBI lineage: Eukaryota > Viridiplantae > Streptophyta > Magnoliopsida > Lamiales > Lamiaceae > Salvia > Salvia hispanica. The sequence continues at coordinate 41,128,630 of NC_062968.1, forward strand.
GTTGCATTACATGCGAATCGGACTTCAAAATCTCTAGAAAAGCTGTCTCGAACATTGAGCAGCCATCCACATATTTTGTACATTTTTCTACACATTCTTCACAAAATAGTCAAAATACCAACATAATAGAGTAGTAGCTATTACCATGTCTCAAAGTTCACAACATATGATCAAAACCAAGTAAAACTACCCTCTAAAACCATGTAAAATCTAAGTGAATCAATGGTCCTCCACTTCCTCTTCTTCTTCTTCATGATGATGTTGGGTGGCGGTGGTGGTGGCACTCCACTTCCTTGGGCATGCGAATGCTCTGCCTTTTCATTATAATTATCGATTAGCCTCAATGGCTCTTTGGTGGGCCAGAGTGTTGAGCTTCCAATTGACTTGATTCGCCCAAACATCGACCTTGGTCAATTGCGGGATCGGAACGGGAAAGTGATCCCCCTCCACTTGCAAAAAGTAGCCTTGACCAAAGTAGTCGGTCTTCAATAACCCCACCGAGAAGAGCACTTCATAGGTGATGAACCACTCCCTACCATCTTCCGTCAAACCGGCGAGAGAAATGCTCAAGTGTTCAGTAATCACCGTGATCAAGCCCCCACAACAAATAACACCTCCGTCTTTCTTCGTGATCCTATCCACATAAAGGGTAAAAAGGGTTCCATAGTCGAATCCCTTCTTATTGAGGAGGCACCACATCACGTTGAGCTTCGTTTGGGGGACACTTCCCCCATCAACCCTAGCAAACATGTGTTGGGTCATTGCTCGATGGAGGTACCTCAAGACGGGGTTGCGAATGGACGAGGACTTGGCATAACCCGCGGCGTGCTCCTGCTCATTGGTCATCGTGCCCCAAACCTCGGAGAAATCATAGTCATTGTCCTCCCCGGGGTTGGGTTCAAAACAATGGAACACCTTACTAAGCTTCTCCATGGTGAGAGCGTGCCAACGGTTGCCTAGGCGGAAGTCGATGCTTTGCTGAATATTGTAGCGACGGTCATTGATGACTTTTAGAGAACTCAAAAGTGAGCTTCCTAAATGACGGCCACTTTATTTGGAACATATAGACAAGGCCATTCCCATTGCCCACGTCGTACAAGCCCCAAAAATCCTCCATAATCCTCAAAGTTTGGAGAGGTAAATCATGGGGATATCTTGAGGGTGCCGTCTCCCTTACCGACACATGCTTCCACATAGCCTTTTGCTCCTCCGTGGCAAGGCTAATGCCATAGTTTTTCGCATTCTCGGGCTTTCCCTTGGACGCCATTTTCCTACAAAAGAAATTCATACTCTTAAAAGAGCACCAACGAACAGGCATACAAGGGTTCCACCAAACTTGCACTCGAGTAAGCATAAGTCAAAAACCAACAATTATGTGCAAGTTTCTACAAAATAGCATCCTAAATTGTAGCATGTTACATGTAGATCATAATCAACAATAATATGACACAACAATCCATCCCCCAACATGTTCATCCCTCATGCAGAGACATATCAATAATAATTGAAGACAAAACAACAATCTCTAATAATTCACAAGTATTGCAATTCATGGAAGTAATAATAGACACACAATGCTATGAACATGATTGCACATATAGACATTCAAAAACAAGAGGGAATCACTATTCAAAAATCAACAATTCATCACACTAGAGAAAAATCTAACCATGGAAATTCAAAAATAAGCACACGCAATCATCCCCCATCATAGAATAAGCATTTCTACCGAACAATTCACCAAAGAAAGAACATAACCCATGAAAGAATTGAAGCAAAACTCAGAAATTGAGTGTAGGGTTTATACCTTGTGTTAGGGAGAATTGAAGGAAGAAAACTCTAAACTTGGCATGGAATGAGAGAATGAGAGTGTGGGTATGTGAATTTGGTGATTTATAATGGTGGGAGTGTGTGCAAGGAAAGAATTAGAGAGTGTGCATTTGATACCTATGTTAACCATTAGCTATACTATTGCTAAAATGTATACTTATAGTAAGTTTTAGTACTAATAAATAGTGCATCAGTCGTTAATTTTTCTCAAACATTTCAGTCTTATTAATCTAGCATCTTATGATTCCGTCTTATGCAGTAATCCTCTTTCGATTTCAATAGCAAAAGAAAAATTAAACCAATACTTTGTTAGAAAATAAAAGGCATTATTCCAAAAAAGAAATAGATAATATAGATCACGGTCTCAATATCAGAAATAAGTAAATAAAAAGAACACATAGAGTCCACTACTCTCAAATCCTAGAATTCCTGTGTTTTGTGACTCATAGACATGTAAAAAAAATGTAATATTATTCATTAAGCAAGACATAAATAAACAACTGCATAAAACTCATAGGACGAATATTGTAGTTTTCAGTTTTCTTCTTCTTGCCTTGATCTTCAGATGTTATTAACTTAATAAATTATGCATTGGAATGAGGTATTTATATGGCTCTAAGTGACTCGATTTATTTTAAACACGAGAATTACCCGCAAGTGTACGGGGCTAGTGTAGCAATAAACAAGTACGAGTATCGTATCCACGGAGACAAATTGTGCAACTCAAGTACCACGAACCGATTTTGACTACTATCTAGAGAATCCGGAAAGGTTGGTTTTGATTTAGAAAAACAAATAAACATAAACAAGCTAAAAGCACGCAACAAAAAGAAGTTTCATATACGAGAACACGGTAGAGCCTTGGATCCAACTACAACGAACATGATACGAACAATTCAACAACTTCGATTACCCAATTAAAGTCTCTAGGATTACTAGGAAAGCCGCTAGTCTAGACTAAGCCCTCTCTCGAGTGCACTTAACCAGTTGATTAATCATTAATGTTGAAGTCTCCTTCTAATACGTCACAATTAACTCCTTAAAACGAAAGGCTCAAGCCCTCACTCTAGAATTCCTTCTCTCGAATGCAAATTATCTAGGTGTTGTTCATTCTTTTATCAATCCTAATTAGGTAACTCTCGATTACTCAAAACTAGGTCAGCAAACCCAATTGGTAGCTAAGCAATTGAATTGAAAAAGAACAAGAGTGAAACAATGAAATCACAAGAGCATAGGTAATCAAAAGTCCTTGAATTAATCAAAAGCGTTCATTGTAGTCTTCACCAAAACTCTACAAAAGATTTAGCTACTCATATTCAATGCAAATTCACAAGAGAAATCCATAGAAAGTGAATTGAACATAGGAAAACTAATAGAGATACTCCCAAAGGTGAATTGAATGGGCAAATCGTCTTCGTCTTCAAACTTATTGATGAATCGGACTCTTTGTCGCTTCAATCTGCTCTCAAATGTGGAAACTGCTTCTGGGGCGTGTGGAAAGTGTATTGGAGTCGAACCCTAGGTGCTATTTATACCCGGGTTGAAAAATAGAAGAAAATCAGTGCACGAGCTAATCGCCCGGCCGGGCGATTTTTAAGTGAAGAAACGCCTGACCGGGCGTTTTTCTTGAACCGCAACATTGCACAAAACGCCCGACCCGGGCAATTTCTGAATGAAAAACGCCCAGGGACAGTGGATTCGCCTGCTCTGGAGACACAAACGCATGGCCTTCTGTGAAGAAACGCCCGGCTTTATGTAGTGAAACCCCCGATCTCCGGTTTTGGTACCCTTTACGCCCGTTTACACCTGTTGTGACTACAAAAACTCGACAAACTCATCAAAACACTAAAGTAGGGGATCATAGATGAAAACTCAAGTAATGTGACATAAAACACTCAATTATGCACTTTCAAACATCCAAAACACTTGCTAAACTACGATTTTATTACTAAGTCATCACCTTTTTTTGGTGTATTCAAAGACTTCAATTACTTTGTTCAATCCTATTCGATTATGTTTTTGGTCGGTATATGGGGAAGCAACAGGTGATCAATATCTCTTAGGTTTATCCCTAAAAGGGTAAACCTAAGGAATTTTTAAGGTTGATATAAACTGTTTGGAGTTACTTATATTTTATTGACGACCTTAGGCTAATTAATCTACTTTCTCTATAAATCTCAGAGCTTCCAACCAAAAATTATGGGAATAATTGTTTGACTCCCCCAAGTAACCAAATCTCAGAGCTTCCAACCAAATCTACACATAAATTCATCCATTTTCCATAAGAGCTTTGATGATCTGGGAATAATTGTTTGACTTCCCCAAAGTAACCATGTAATTATGATTTGAATATTTTAATTGTTACTTACTCCCGCCGTCCCACAAAGTTCGTCCAAATAGTATATGATGTCAAATACATGGTAGCCAATTGTAAACTTATTTCATATGATCAATATGTCGATAATGTCATTTAATCTCTACACGTTACACTTGTAGTGATTTTAGTGCTAATAATAGTACATCAAGGGAATGAAGTGGTGTCGTGCGTTTGTGTTTTATTTTCATTATTTTTTGTTGATTTTTATTTATTTAGTTGTTTTGTTTATGTTTTAATAATTCTTAGTTAGAAATCTTTTTGACCTTAACATAGAGAACTTAGAAATTTATATGTTTAGGGACATTAGACCAAGTTATGTAGACCAAAAAGTTCTTGAATATTTTTTATTTGAGTCATCTTGATATAATGATGTAAAAATTTAGTAAAAGTGTATAATTAATGAATTGTTTGTTTATCTTGAATCATACTTTACCATGTGATATTTAAGCTTTAAATTTATTTCTAATGTGATTTATTTGAACTTATATACTTATTTTTAGAAATTGCTCTTAATCTATCTAAATCTAATTATTAATTATATTGATAAAATATGAAGTTGGGATATTCTTTTGAAGTTTTCTTTTACACTCAAAATTGATTTACTGTTAGTATAATTTTTGGGATACCTAGAATATTTTGTGAAAAGGAGTTGGAAAGATAAAAAGAAAAGTTGAGAAAAATAAAAATTTCAATGCAATAAATGCCTAAAAATGTACTCCCTCTGTCCAAGTAAAATTGGAACTTTTTTTCCTTTTTAAGTTATCCCATTAAAAATGAAACGTTTCCTAAAATGGAAACAACGCTCTCTCTACTTTTTCCTCTCTTTTACTTTATTCTATCTTCATAACTCATAACACAACACTACATAACATCTCGTGCTGAAAAGCAAATGCTTATATTTGATGCACTATTTTTCAGCACTTTTTGGAACGTTATATTTTGATTTTATTCACGGGTTGGGGGTCTGCCTAAGTCCCCCGCCCACACGGGTTTTCTTGATTTTAAAAAAAAAAGTATACAAGGCAGAAATAGTATAGCTAAAGGTCGGTACCGGGATATCGAACACAGGAAATAAAATTACAACTGACTATCATGTGCTAAGCGTCATATACTATCTAGAGAAACAAGAGTTTTGGGTTGGATTGATTAACTAGGCAGAAATAAATAAAACAAATAAAGTAAAACATTCAAATTACCAAAGTGAATCAGGCAAAGAGTGGAATTCCAAGGATACAGCTTTCACAATTATGGTTTACACAAAACACAATTATGATACCCTAGCACAGTTCATGCATTATTAGAATGAGTCACATAAGTATTGCTCAAGCGGCACAAAGTAGGTTACACACTAAGGTCGTCAATCTTAGATTGGTAACTCCCAAAAGCTCAATTAGACCCTCAAGATGTCCTCACTCTCAATTAAAAGTACCGTTTTAGTGGAATTAATTGTAGTGTCAACTAAGCTCTTCTAAATCGCAAACCTTCTCTCACGATTATGTTGCAAGTCAATAGATCATCATAAAATGTGTGACTCAAACATGAAGTAATTATCCAATCCTTAGAATAGAAGAATGCAATGAACAAAACGGATACCAAAAACTGGAATTATATAAACCAATAAAATTTACTAACACATCCAAAGAATTCTTATAGTTTAGCTACTCATTGACAAGTAACAAAAACTACAAATTAAATTACAAAACATAAAGAAAAAACAAACAAAACCCAATGATGATTTTTTGTGCAATCTTTAGTCCTCTCTTGCCTTGCTCCAATATCCAAGAACGGTGGATAGAATGATGGATGGAGGAAATAGGGTTTGAAGAATGGAGGAGGAGCCTTGGGGGCTCCCCAATTTTGGAGGCTATGAATATGTGTATATTATGAATTAGGTTATGGGGTATATATACGCTTGAAAAAGATTTAAACTTAGTAAAAAGTGTCATCCAAGTTGGAAATTTCGTGCTCCATTGGTTAAGGAAAAGATTTGGCTTCACAAGGTAATAGTTTCTTTCCTTCCGTGAATATCCGCCTAGATTCAACACTTTGATAGCAATGCGCGACTTTTGTATAATGTCTATAGCTTTCCCCATAGAACTCCAATTGAGATGATAAAGGTACCAATGCGAAGCTCTTTCAAAGACAAAGAGAATGGTATATAGAACGCTCTGATCGGATTTCAGATTCGCTGGAAAAATGGGTTTGAACTGGGACTGCAGAGCGTGAACAGGCCAGCGGGCCGCTGGACATCTTCGGAGCTCTCTGGATTGGACATGTAATGCAAGTTTGACACTCAAAACGGACCAAATAACAGCGTTAATACAGTCAAAATCCGGGCATATCAATATTTAATAGGATGAAGAGAGTATATAAAAAGGGGATGCATAAGTAACATTGAAAGATTGAAAGTTAAAAAGAAAAAGAAAAAATTCAAGGAATTTGGGAGAAATCTAGACAATCTTGTATTTACTGAAATTTGAAGTATTGGAAATAATACTAAATCAAAGTGATAGGGTTGAATTATCTTTGCTATACTTTGAGAATTTTTGTCACTTCAAATATTTTCTTTTATCTTACCAAAGAGCTTACATTTTAATCAAAATAAAATTATTTTTTATTTTTTATTTTTAGTACATTAAACAGAGAATAGATTATAATTTGAGCAAACTTATAGTTAAATTTTGCATATTACACGATCGGGGACATACAATTTTCTACAGACTATGAGCAATAAAGAAACGTCCAAACATTTGTCAGTGTGTATTTTTAGGTGATCAACGAGTCAGTAATGAAAGTGCAATAATAAATTTGCTTGATTTGATTTGTGTCTTTATTAACTCATTGCTTATTCATTTTTCATGAAGTAACAAAGTAGCATCCGTATTTCTTTTGTAGTTTCTCTCTTGCTTTATTTGATAACAAACAAACATTTATGCTTGGTAGGTTTATAAAGATGGATTTTGCATGCATTTAATAAGACTTATATTTGGCTCGTTATAATTGCATAGCATATGTATTATAATCTTATATTGCATATTTTATATATTGTGTATTTTGACGTGTTAGTTTTATATTTATAGAAAAATACTTAAGTAAAGAATTAAATGCACAAAAAAAATCATCATTGTTTCATACTCCATCCGCCCACCTTAGATAGACACATTTCTTTTCGCACTTGTTTTAAGAAAATTATAATAAATAGTTAAAGTGAAGAGAAGTAAAATATGAAAGAGAATAACGTAGAAGAGACTCTCCTCTATATTATTATCTTTCTTACTTTACTTTCTTTCAACTTTATTATTCTCTTTCTTACTTTACTTTTTTTACCACTTTAACTCTTTATTACTCCATCCTTCCAATAATAGATGGTATAGTTGGAGAATGACATGAGATTTTAGGCGATGTTGTTTTGTGTATTAGGAGGAGAGATAAAACAGTATATATATAATAATGTGAGGGAGAACTTTCTCCAAAAAAGAAAATGTGATAACTTTTGTTGGACAAACTAAAAAGGAAAGTGTGACATCTATTATGGGACGGAGTGAATATTATTTCCAAAACACGTACGAAAAAGAAATGTGTTATTTGAGGTGGGACTGGAAAATTCTACTCCTTACGTTCCTTAAAATTTGGCACTATTTGACCCGGCACGAGTTTTAAGAAATGTAATAGAAAGTGAGTTAAAAAAGTTGGTGGCATGTGAGTCCTACTTTTATATATTAGTTTTAAAATAAAATGTGAGTGAGAATGAGTTAGTGGAATATGGGCGCACTACCAAAAAAGGTAAAAGTGAAAGGTGACAAATTTTTAGAGACGAACGAAAAAGGAAATAAGTGACAAATTTCTGGGACGAAGGGATTGTTATTTGTTTATCACATAGGCAAAGAGTTAATAACATTAAAAAATACTCCCTTTGTCCGCGAATAGGAGTCCCGTTTTTCCATTTTAATCCGTCCGCGAATAAGAGTCCCGGTTCACTTTTACCATAAATGGTAATAGGGTCTCACCTTTACCTAACTCATTTCACTCACATTTCATTTAAAACTAATATATACAACTGGGACCCGTGTTCCACTAACTTTTTTTCCACCCACTTTTCTTAACATTTCTTAAAACCCGTGACGCCAAGGAATGAGACTCTTAATGGCGGACGGAGGGAGTATATAACAAAATCCACTAAATTGAAACATGATCAAACTTTTACTACTCCCTTTGTCCCATTACGTATGAGACATTTTTTATCGGACGCCAATTTTTAGGAGTGAAATAAAATAGAAAGAAAAGTAGGTGAAAAGATAAAGTAAGAGAGATAAAATGTTGCTTTTTGCCATAAAAAAATGTCTCGCTTATAATTTGACGGTCTAATAAAGAATACACCTCACTTATAATGAGAAGAGAGTATAAAATACTCCCTCCGTCCCAATTTAAGAGTCACATTTTGCCATTTAAATCCATCCCAATTTAAGAGTCACATTTAGAATCTACCATATTTGGACATAAAATTTAACCTCATTATTGATAAAATTTACACTCAAATGTCATTACTTTCATAAAAATGAAACAAAACAAAATCCTAAACACACAAAAAATTAAAAGGGTCCTACTATCCAGTACCTCATTTCAATTATTACACACTCCATCAACCATAACCTAACTTCATTTATTATAAACTCCACCAATTTTTTAAAATCTGTTTCATAACTAAATCTGACTCTTAAACTAAGTCGGAGGCAGTAATTTGTATAGATTGTTCAAAGCAATTACGGCCGGATAATATGAAAAAAGGTTTTGAAATGATGAGTGCAAAGAAAACGTTTTGATCTGATCTGGGTGACATATACAAATAGAGATGGCCAAAATTTTTTATGTCAAATATTGAAAAACATACATTGAGAAAAGTACTCCCTCCGTCCCATAGTAGATGTCACACTTTTATTTTAATTTGTTCTATAAAAAATGTCATATTTCTTTTTCTTAAAATCTTTCATATTAATATAAATATATTATTTTCTCTTTTTACTTTACACATAAAACAGAATCTCCTAAAATCTCGTGTCAATCTCCAGGTGTGATATCTAAATATAGGACGAAGGTAGTGTTAAAATAAGGGCAACATAAACATGGTCGTGTTGTGCGACATCGTTAGCCGGCCAAAGGAGACAGTTAAAAAGTAGAGGATTCGATTTTATTTGAATAAAGTAAGTGGTAAAATTACTGAGATATCTAGTGCGCGAATTGAAACTCATAAAAATGAGTAATTATAAATTTAAAAAAAAAAAAAAAAAAAGGAAAATGGGTAGCAATCACATGCGCGTTGGTGGTATGGGCCCACAGACCTTAAAAAACAGTAAATAAATAAGTCGGGCCCAACTTGCATTGTCAGCCCACATGTGATGCTGTGCTTCTTGCGACCCTTTCCCTTCCACTCCATCAAAGGCAGCAAAAAGACAGACCCCACTCTCTCTACAACTATACTATGTTAAATATCTCATTTTTTATTTTTCATTGTCTCTCAATAAATACTTTCTCCATTACATTATAAATGTCGAATTTTTTTGAACACTTAATTTAAATATTTTATATATTCTGAGTTAAAATAAAGAAAGTAAACAATAAAAAGTAGGAGAGATAAAAAGAGAAGAAAATAATAAAATATTAAAATTTTGTTTTTAGCTAAAAAAAAAAAAAAATTCATCACTCATGGACAATTCAAAATGAAATATTAATCACTTGTAATGGGACAAAGGGAGTCTTTTGTTTCACTTTTATTATTTTTAGTAAATGAATGCAAAATTTTCATTAACTAATTATACAAATATTTTATTATAAAAAATAGTAAGATCTACTTTATATATCAACTTTATTTTACAGAGTTAAACCATTTTTTGAACCTAAGCCATCGGTCAACTATAGGACACTTATGGATGCAGGGAGTATTTATATTTATAAAATAAGCTGCAGCTAAATGACAAATTCATACGATTATTTTATTGAATTATTAAATCATTTTGTCAGTCTCTAATCAAACTGTGAAAGAGACATCAATCAGACACATTAATCTATGTACTCTCTGTTATCACATGATATAAAAACACACACAAATATTCAAATACTTTGTTGACTAAAATACCCCTGTTGGCCATCTAGTAGTAATGCTAATTTTTTAACTGCTATAGATCGAACATTAACATATGCTACAACAATTAAAAACAATTTATTACATCCTTAACTTTTTGTCAGAAATTACATTATCATGTGTCGTACATACACGTGTTGATTAACTTTTTTTTAGGGGAATTTAATGTGTTGGAACAAATAGTCTTAATTTGAAAAGTCAATTCAGATCCACGACTTTAATTTGAAAACAATTTCAAATCTTCTTCACGCAACAATTTGTACAATAATTTAAATCGGATAATTAACACAACAATTTACTAAATGTTCATTCCTTTACTTTTCTCATAATATACATGGTATTGGACTATTAGTACAATGATATTACAATGATACCACAAGGCAAACAGTGCCTTTTCTTCACATTGTTACCTAATAAAATTACTGGGCAAGGCATCAATGAAAATTACAGCCCCTGGTGATAGACATGTTTGATTTTTCTTTTTTTTTTTTACTATTCACTATTTTCTTCTTTAAACCTGTGGTCCAACAAATTTCAACTACAGATGTGAAAGGAGATAAACAGTACAAGTGAGAGAAAATGAATGGCTGACCCACTCTTCTTTACTGCCTTTTTTATGTATGCAACTTGTATGGTAGTAACTAGTATGGTATTGGACACTAATCCTGCTTCTGGTGTGTGACATTAATTGCGTCGAGGTAGAGGTGGTGGTCATGGCTCCTGCGGTGGTGGTGGACTACATGTTTCAATCATCGGCCTGATCGGAATAAAAATGTGCACAACTAACATTAATAATGACATTGCAACCACTTCTAATTATTGGACACAAGTACTATATATGGGCATAGATGATGAAAATAATATAGTTGAGCTAATTAGCTTATATGGGATGTGAAATGGTCCAATTTACCTTTTCATTAAGAGTTGTTAGGAAGGCCGAAAAGGGATCTAGTGCTACATTCCAACGGTCTCGTGACCTGAGGCAAACCTATATCGAAATCATGTAATTAATGCTTTTGATTACGAACAATAATAATAAGTCTTGAGGAGAAACAGATGTAAACATACCTAGGAACTTGGAAGTAACATGATTTAAAAGGAGCTATGTCTAATGAAGCGGAGGTAGGGAACAGCGATGGGCTGGTGATCAAATCATTGTTAGTGGATGTCGCGGAGACCTTTTCCGCCTCCATCTTGTGGTTGGAGAAGGCTGTGGCCAAGTCTCCACCCGCCTTCGGGGAAGCAAAGGGGCTTTCGGGAAGGTTGTGCTCCAAGCTACAATATTCATTGTTGCCGTTACCAATGATTAGTTTGTGCATTTTCGTTTCATTTGCCAATAAAAATGACAGTACATACCTTTCTTGTAAATATTCACTTTGTTTGAGGGAGTTATTGTTGCCAATGCCTGGCTCACTTTCCTCCTTTGCATTTGCATTCGCATTTGTAGCCAAATGCGCCTCACGATTGGAAGCAGCAGCAGCAGCAGCATAGGATCCAATCGAGCCATTTTCTGCAATCACAAGGCCATGTGTTTAAGTAGTCTAAAACTTTTAAAAATTTTCAAACGCGATGGAAATGAGAATGTGAACCTTCATTGACTTCAGGGCTGGTGCGACTGAAGAACGTCGGGGAGAAGGTCATGGGAGAAGATATAACAGCGCCACTAGAGAGCGTGCGGTGGTGGCTATTTCTCTTGACATCGAGAAGCTGAAGACCCATGAGCCGCCTGTTCTGCAGCTCAATTGCTTGCTGCAGATCAGCTTGCTCCTCCAATTTCCTCCTCCACAACAAATCCTGATTGTTGTACAGCATTCTTGCCCCTAAATCAAGAAAGGAATGTATCAAACAAAACAAGATCAGTTAATCATCTTTCAAGCAAGTGCTAAATTCCCCCACTTACCAAGGTGAAGATCGTAAGGATCTCTTGACTCAGGGCTGCTGCAGCCGGGGAATTCCCCTCTTTCCATTTGTTGCTGTTGTTTCCTACATATACACACAATGTCCCCACAAACACTATAAGCAAAAGACCAAAAACCATAAAATGTTAAGTATGTAATTAACAACAACCTATGCTTGTCCGGGATCTTTCCCTTTTCTTTGTATGGCTTGACCAGCACTCTAGCGTCGCAGACGAAATGAGGATTGCCCTTTGCGAGAATGAGCTTCACAGTCTCCGGGAAGTCGAATGTGACGAAACCAAACATCCTCTTCTGCTGATAAGGGATCCTTACATCTTGAACCGGCCCGAAATTACTAAAAAACCAACCCCAAATTAGAAACACACAAGAAAAATACCATACTACCATGACAACAAAATGCACCTAAAATAAGTGGACACATCCTCCTCCTTGAAAGTGCTATCCGCAGGGAAGGTCAAGTAAATCTGCCTCGACCCCGGATTCATAGCAAACTCGCCCCGCCCCCGCCCAAATTTGTGCATCCCATCACCCATCACCAGAGATCTAAACACATTGAATCATAAACATTAAATCTTGAATTATGATAGTTAATAAAAATGAAATCTTGAATCATGATAGTTAATAAAAATGAAATCTTGAATTATGATAGTTATAAAAAATGAAATCTTGAATTACCGTGGACTATCAGGTGGCTGAAAATTGATGCAGCGGTTGGGTGAGAAAGGGAAATTGAGGGGCTCCATCATCTCCCCCTCGCCGTGGAGGAAGCGGCAGCTCGTCCCGTTCTTGCAAAAGCCTCTAGCGTAGAACAAGCAAGGCTTCCACCCAAAGCCACCGCCCAAATCATCCGTCTGCAAGCAGATATCGCTGACGGAGCAGCTCCGGCGGTGGGGCGGGGCGTCGTTGAGGAAGGAGAGCTGATCTTGGAGATGGAGCTCGTCAATCAAGTCAACCTCAGCTCCGACGTAAAAGGGCGCTGCGGCGGAGTTCATCGTCGACGGCGGCGAGCTGCCATTGTAGGTGCTAGGACTGATCAAGTCGTCGGAGAAGTTGCTGGAGTTTGTCCAAGAAGAGGAGTGGTTAGTGATGCTGAGAGGGGAAGGGAGGTTCACGCCGCCAATCATTCTTGAGGTGGAGTTTTGTCTAGAGAGAGAAAAGGGTGAGGATGGAGATGGACTTGAAGGAGTTGAAGGTGTGTTCAAATTCAGGTCTTTCTTGGCTTGGATGATTACGGTTTGGATAAGGGATTCTGGGCCAAAGGCGAGGCGGATCATCTCTTTCTCACCATGATCTTGGATTAGGAGAAACCCCATGATTTTGGAAGCGTTTTGAGGGTCCAAATTTTGGATCCTTTGGAAAACAATCTTTGTTGCTTCGTATGCATCCATGTTTTGCTACTCAAGATTCCACTCCAAATCTATAATTGTGGTGAAGTGAAGTTCCTTTTTTTTGAGTAAAGAGTGCACAAAAGCTAATCAAGAAAACAGCAAAAAAGAAATTCTCTTTAAGAAAAAAAGCAACTCTCTCTCTCTCTCTTCTATCTATCCAACCATCTATTCTCTCCTTTTCTTGTTTCCACGGCCACACCTACCACAGCTGTAGTAGAGTAGGAGGAGTAAGTTCACTTCATTTTGCCACTTGCTTCTGCACAAACCCCAGAAAAAGGAAATGAAAAATTAACAAAACCTCAAAAAAAGAAGAAGAAAGGGAGAAGATTGATGAACCCTGAAAGTTCACTAACTCAAAATATTTATTTTGAATTTCTATGCATAGAAAGATGGAGATATGCTAAAAAAGATTTATAGAAACAACACACGCGCGCGCACAAACAAGGGTTCCAAGTTCAACTTTCAAGAAAACCCATAAAATTTAAAAAAGATGGAATCTTTTTCACATCAAACACAACAACTACTTTGCCCGAGAAGCAGAAACACTAGGCTCGATTCTTACCGGTTTAAGTGAAGAAGATGGTAGTAGATTTCAGATGGGAGACCATAACATCAATCTCTCTCTCTCTAGAAAATTTTCTTTTCCTTTTTCTCACAGGACTCAACATATGTTTGTTAGCAATGGAAGTTGCTACAAAAGCCAAAGCAGCACCTTCTTTCTATGCAGCTGCCAGCCCTGCAGAATTTTTAGCTGCAGTTTGACAGCAACAACAGAAGATGGCAAGGACCATTTAATTTATTTCATCGCTGTCAATTTTTTTATTTCACTTTTTAATTTTTTAAGTTGGGGAAGGGGCTTGACGATATTCTATGCAATAATATGTAAAATATGATAAAGAGTGGGACATCGTGAAAGCAGTATGAGTGAGCGTACTCTTGTAGTAATTATTCTGACACACATCCACTAACTATCATCTTGATCCCACTTATTTTACTATTTTTCTAAATTATTAAATTTTGTTCCTTCTTTTAGCATTCACAGTGGATGTCTTAGTGGAAGTCCTATAGAGAGCCCTAGTAGTTGCGACATCAGCATGCATTATTTTTCTGTAATGGTGGAATCCTAGTGCATGCCCTATCTATTATTTATTTCGCATTTCAATTTTAATTTTATTTTTTTTATTTACCAATTATAAATAGTAAAATTAAACTCCAAATTAAAAGAACTAGCAAAAAACATACATTACATAATTTTAAAAAAAAAATACAACGAAAGAGGTTCAAGTTCAACGACCACTACGTGTTCAAACTTCTTCAATCATGTCATTTATTAGTTGAAGATAAGCTTGTTGGTTGCGCATGCTCTCCTGAGCTTGTAATCTCTCGCTGACTCCACAGGATAAACCTCGAACGACCGGCGAGGTTACATGACCTGCGTTTGGAGCGGCTTCATCGTCGGACCACTCGCTAGCTGCACGACCTTCATCGTGAATAATCATGTCGTGCAAGATGATGCACGCGTATGACATTGGCGATATGATGCCTGTACCAGGAACGAGCCGGGCCTTTCACTATTCCCCAACGCGCTTGAAGCACACCGAATCCTCGCTCCACGTCCTTCCGTGAAGCTGCTTGGCGAGAAGCAAAAAACTCTCTCCTGGAATCCGTTGGGCAGGAGATCGTCTTCAAGAAAACTGGTCACCTCGGGTAAATGCCGTCGGCTAAGTAGTACCCTATATGATGCTGCCGTCCATTGGCAGTGAAGTTGATAACCGGACCGTGGCCATTGCATTGCTCGATGAAGAGACTCGACGAGTTCAGCACAATGATGTCGTTGTTTGACCCTGCCACGCCAAAGTGAGCATGCGAAATCCAAAGACTGTGGTCAACGATGGCTTCAAGGATCATCGTTGGGTGGGTACCCTTATACCCACAGGTGAATTGGCCTCTCCATGCTGCAGGACAATTCTTCCACTCCCAGTGCATACAATCAATACTCCCTAAGATTCCAGGAAAGTCGTGCATCCGCATCAGCTCTTGGCAATCTTGGGCATTCGGCTTGCGCATATATGTGGCGCCGAAGGCGTCAAAAACGCCCGCACAAAAATTACCAGACACTCTCGGCTAGTTGTATCCTCGACGTGAAGATACTCGTCGAACATGTCCGCCGTAGTGCCGTATGCCAACTGACGAAGCGCAACCGTGCACTTCGTCATCGGGGACAGACCCTTTATGTGGGCCGCATCTTCCCACTCCTGGAAGTACTCGTCGCGCGTCTCCATCGCGTGAATAATCTGGAGAAACAGCTCTCGCTACATCCTAAACCGTCGGCGAAAAACCGCTGGTCCCCACCGGGGCTCATTGACGAAGTAGTCCTCGAACAGACGTTGATGAGCTAGGACATGCTCTCGACGGAAGGATGGGCCTCGGGACCTGCTCTTGGGCTTGCTGTTCGGCTTGCTCTTGCTCTTGTATTGCACGAATACCTGCGAGAATCTGCTTCCCGAAAAAAACATTGCGCGTTCCATAGACCGACTCATATCTTCCCCGGGAAACATTTTGAAAAGTGAGCGAAAGATAGATATTGCAATGGAGAGAGATATGAGAGAGAAAATTATGGAGAAAATTATGATCATTCTACGAGAGTCGCAGTTAAATGTAGTCAAATGTTGGCGGGAATTTAGGCGGAAATTCAAATAAGGAAAGAAGATATTGCCTTGATGCACTCTTTTTTAGCACTATTAATACCTGCAAGTATACAGAGTATGAACAATATAGCTAAAGGTCAGTACTGGATATCAAACACTGAGAAAATAAACACAGAATGTCTATCTTCTACTAAAACTCAATTACTATCTGCAGAACCGAAAGATTTTTGAGAATTTTGAAAACTGAAAGCAATTGAAAGCAGTAAACAATTGAATGCAAATAAATCACTAAGATAAAATATAGAGATAAGGGAATTCCAGAGATGTGCGTTCAGAGTTATGGTTATACAAATTCCAACTACAATACCTTAGCAAAGTTAATACTTTGATAGGACGAGTCACCTAGTTTATGCTCATGCGATGCAAACGTTGGTTACTAACATTAGGGTTGTCAATCCTAAATATGTAACTCCCAAAAGCTCCTAAGACCCTTGAAAATCCCCACTCTCAATTAACAGTGTCGTTTTAAGGGAAGCTAATTGTAGTGTCTATTAAGTGGACCTAACTCGCGAGAATTCTCTCACAATTATGAAGCAAGTCGCTGGTCGCCGCCTGAAACTCCAGATTTCGAACTTTGCGTTTTGATTCCTTTTTTCGGCTCAAATATGCACATTTCTCACAAAACACGTCAAAATACCAAAATGTATAAAATATGCAAATAATGGACATGTAATGCGACTTTGACATTAAAAACGAACCAAATAGTGGCCTTAAAACAATGCAAAATCCGAGCGTATCAACTCCCCCAAACTTACATTTTTGTTTGTCCTCGAATAATATAGTAAAGACACAAGAATAGACGCACGGAATGCATAAGGACTAGACGTCGTAATTGCTTCAAAAAATGGAAGAATAGATTAAGCATGTATTAACGCAATCAAATCAAACAAGGCTCTTTCATTACTAACTCGTGGAACACCTTGAATTCAAGCACTCACATGTGGCAAACTTCCAAAGATGGGAAGTGTTCTTTCTCTCACTCTCAAAGTGTATATAAGGCAAAGTGTAATCTCTCAAATCGTGCATCATGCAAAGTTTACCATAGGCTTGCTCAAAGTCTAATCCTTCCTCTACTAGATGTGATTAAGTATCAAAAGTCCGAAAGGTCTTTATTTTTTGTTGTAATATAGTTTCTTTGGTAGGTGAGGAATATTTGGCTAAAAAGTGACTTAAACATAAAAGTATCCCAAGTAGAGTTAAAGTGACTCCACTTTTCTAATAACCCAAGACACTTCTAGAACTTTATTTTTCTCCTTCTTCTCATTTTCCAATCCTTTGATTTTTTTTTCTTCACAACCTTTCTTTGCTTTTCCTTTTAATTTCTTTTTCTTTATCATAAGCATCCTTTCTAAGATCAAGCACATATTTTGAATTTTTCACTATTTCACAACTTGTACTTTCTTTAAATTAAGCACACTACATTTATACTTTATTCCTTATCTCTCCAATTCCTTTCCAAAAGATATAAAATTCTAAACTAACTCAGGAATTGTCCTCATTTAATTGGCTTGCAAAGAAATGGCTTAAAGGGTCAAAATTGGCTCCAAAGGGAAAACTTTTAAAAATTTGAGAGAGTCAAAAATTTTTGGTATAAAAGTAGCTATGAAAAGATGGCCTAACATCTTCCCTTATCAACTTAAGCACTATGTAAACTTAAGCAGACTAGGAGCAAGTTCTAGACACATATACATGAATGCAGATAGATACACAAGAAAGAAATTATGGTTCAAATCTCACAAGGTATAAGCATGAATCAAGGCGAACAAGCAATTCACTAATTATGCACCTTTTTACTGAACCATCAAATCAAAACGTCAAGCCATACTTAAACATGGATGGAATTAAATATCATTGGCAACTCGGTCTAATGTGTCCCTAAGCATGCGTGTTTCTAAGTTCTTTATGTTAAGTTCATGACATGGATTCAAGAAAATTCACCTACGGGATTTTTGAAAACAAAAACTTAAACTAAAACCTAGAACGAAAACCTACACTCACGGTCCACCACTTTATCCCCCAAACTTATTTACAACAAAGTGTAAAATAAGTTTGTAGAGTCGGTAGGTCGCCAGGAAGAGGTAACCTACAAAAATTTTCAAAGCATGAAAACTAAACCAAAACCAAAAAGTACTTAAAAACTCAAATAAAAATTGTCAAAACATGAAAATAAATTGTCCCAAAAGAAATTAAACATATGATACAAGTGGTCATTTAAAGTCATTTAGCTTGACTTCTTCAATCTTGAGGAGGAGGAGGGAAACGGGCGTTGAGGTCGTAGAATGCGCCAATAAGATAGGTGATGTTGCCACTCATGGTTTGGCGCTCTTGTCGAGCCTCGGCGGCCATCCTTTGGACCTCTTCGATTTGTTGACGTTGATGAACATCTTCAAGGCGGACCGCTGCAAGGTGTAGGTCGCCAGGCGCTGGCGGTCGTCAGACATGTTGCGGTGGTAGCCGGTCGCCGCCTGAAACTCCAGATTTCTAGACTTTGCATTTTGACTCCTTTTTTCGGCTCAAATATGCAAATTTCTCACAAATGACGTAAAAATACCAAAATGTATAAAATATGCAAATAATGGACATGTAATGCGACTTTGACATTAAAAACGGACCAAATACTGACCTTAAAATAGTGCAAAATCCGA
Source organism: Salvia hispanica (assembly GCF_023119035.1). Taxonomy (NCBI): domain Eukaryota; kingdom Viridiplantae; phylum Streptophyta; class Magnoliopsida; order Lamiales; family Lamiaceae; genus Salvia; species Salvia hispanica. The sequence goes on from NC_062968.1 coordinate 41,147,633, forward strand.
GCATATCATACCTTGTGAAAACAAATTTTTTCTTAACCTATAAAGTACAAAATTTACTTTCTACAAACCTTTTTCAAGCTTATAAATACCCCATAACATAATTCATATTGTTCACCAATCTTAGTTACACATAAATTCCTCCATTCCTCCATTTTGTACAAGGAGCAAGTAATTCAAAGGAGATCAAGCAAGAGCAAGATTAATTTTTTCCGGGTTTTATCTAGTTTTTGTTAGATTGAACATGTCTTATTTTGCTTATATTTATTTAGTTTATCTGTCTATGGATAGCTAAATTTATATTTATTATTTTTAATGTTCAGAACTCATTTTACTTTAATTATTCATTGGTTTAAATTTAACTTCTTGGTTGTTACCTTGATTTTTGTCAATCTTTGATCGGTGATGACTTTGATTAGTTTATATTTTATGTGTCAATGCAATATTTGTGAAAGAGTGTTGATACACAATAAGAATAACTCCTAGTAGAGCTTAAGTTGGATGAACATAAAACTAAATAATTAGAATTACTAATGAGTTGATGAAACCACTACCCTATGATTCCCTTGTCTCATCTACTTTCTCAAACCAAGTTAACTGCAAACTATAAAACTGTTTTCACTGTTTTCATTCAATTACTTTTATTTACTTTTTTTCTTAGTTTAATCAAATCCCAACTGTATGTCCAAATAGTATATGAGACTGAGTATGTGGTAGACAGTCTGTAAATTTATTCCCTATGTTCGATATCTGGTACTCCCTCCGTCCCAAGGTATTAGACCAACTTTCCTTTTTGGGATGTCCCAACATATTAGACTCATTTCCTTTTTTAGCAAAAAATATCTATCTTATTTTATTCTCCACCTACTTTTTTCTCTCTTCTCTCTCCTACTTTTTCCTTCTCTCATACTTTACTATCTCCACTTTAACTATTTAAATATCAATTCCTTAAATCATGTGCCCAAAAGAAGTGAGTCTAATACTCCGGGACGGAGGGAGTACTAACTTTTAGCTATACAAGATCTATCCTATATACTTGCAGGTGTTTTTAGTGCTAATAATAAATGCATCCGGTGGCAACATCAACATTTCTTAGTCCAGCCAACCTTCCCAAGGGAGCCGGACCCAGAATTGAATCCCCCCGTTAACCAAGTAAATTTTACATTTCAGTCATTTCATTTTGTTTTCTGTTTTTGTATATCCGTGTTGTTTGTGCTGAGCATGTTTAATTGTTTTCTTGTGTTCTCCCACATAGCCCAATCTTTGGTCTAAGTGTGAGAAGTTTATATGTTTCTTCAGCATGTTTTTTTTGTGATTAGGTGTTCATCTCCCACTTAGCCCAATTCTTGGTCTAAGTGTGAGAAGTTGTGTATATATTCAGTATGTTTGTTCCTGTTATGTCTTTGTTGTCTCTCACTTAGCCCGTTGTTCGGTCTAAGTGTGAGAAGTTTTATTATGTTTTATTTTGATTGTGTGCACCAACTCCCTCATTTCCCCCCTTCACTAGGATAGCTTGGGAACAAGCTGGAGTGAAGTGGGAGGGGGTGGGAGAGATAGTGCAGTATGTGCTCAGCATGTGAAGAAGTTCTTAGGTCCAGGAGTTCTAGTTTTTTTTAGGTTATGTGTTTAAGCATGAATTAACAAGGATAATAAACCAAGATTCACTAAGGGAGAGTAATTGAAGATAGGATGCACTACAACTTTGAGGTCTCTTTCCTTGATAAGCTAAAATCGGTTTGAAGGAGGCAAGAACGATAGAAGGTGCCTTAGCTGACCTAATTGTGAAGCCCCACTATTAATGTGAGTTAGAAGCCTTAACATTGAGTGCTAACATAATAAAAGGGGTTGCTACCTGATGCTTAGGGAGAAGAATTTAGAGAGGAGATATTAAGAAAATAAAAAAAGAGAAAGAGAAAGAATTTCAAACCTGGAGGCATAAGCTGGACAAAGTCCACAGGAGGAAAATATATATAAAAAGAAAAAAGAAAATCTGGAGGAATAAGCTGGACGAAGTCCAGGAAAAGAGGATGTATAAGCTGGACGAAGTCCAAGAGAAAAGATTAGGAAAGGCGGATACAAGGAAAAAATTCTCATAACCCGAACCATCAGTAGCAAGAACTAACTATGAGCGATTGATCCTAACATCCATGGTGAGGAATGAGTGATCGAGCGAATCTAACAATTAGCAGGCTAATGGCTATCTGGATGAGCTGACAAACCGATTAGGTCGAAGAAGGGAAGGGGAGGATTTGGAGAGTGTAGATTATTGGATTGACCTTAAACTTGTGGGGACAGCTGCCCAAAATCTGCACTAATTCATGCCTATGTGCTTTATTAAGTGTTATTGTCTTTTCTTTTTCTTTCATGATTAGTGTCTAGATCTAGGAGTTCTCTCTGGTCAGGGAATAACCATGCATTGAAATTCGCCTTATTTCTCTTTTCTTGTCTTTATACTTGAGGACAAGTATGTTTTAAGTGTGAGCAATTTGAAAAGGCTAATTTAATGCATTGGTTATAGGGATAAATTCTGTGATTTCCTGGTCTAACAAACAATTTTGAGCCAGGTGTGTAGAGAAAATCGCCAGCCCCAGGAAGAAGACAGAGATTGCCTGGTGGAGGAAGCTGGCAGGAAAAATAAGCTGAATAAGGAAGAGCGCTAGACAAAAGAGCATTGAATCGAAGGGAAAAATGGGCATTACAAGAATAGTCTTGAAGCTCTATCCATTATAAAAAGGAGCACGCAATCAAACTGAGAAAAACTATTTCCAGCTCCTAGCTTAGTTTTCTACTTTTTCTACACACTCACACACTTGGGGGAAATCGTAGGAGGGTTCTCATTTCATCGGAAATTTGGGTGCAACACCGTCTCCACGGAGGCGAAAAAACAATTGTCTTTTATTTTTCTGTCTACTTTTGGTATTCGCCGAGCCCTCGCTGTTCGAGGCTCGGCCTTGTCTATTACTATCGTTGGATACTTTGTATTTTGCTATGAATATCACTGCTTTTGTTTCGTTTATCTTATCGTGATGTTTGGGTTTGATTTGTTGATTATTGTTGGTCGATCTGAGTTTGGAGTTGTTTTGCAAGAAATCTGTTGTTGATCGGTTGAATCTACGTAAACTTGTGAGGATTGGAGATGGAAATGATGTTTGGTTGTTGCGGATGGCTTGGATCCGGAGTGGATTAAGCATCCCGTGAACGGATCTGATTGTTTTCTCTTGACTTTGTTGTTTAAATTCTGCATTCTTGTTTTACCTCGTCTAGTAGCCGTAGATCTGCTTTAGTTTGAACTGTTCTTCAATTTGTCGGTTTAAATTTCGTTTACTTTGTTTCGATATTCGTTTTACTCTGTTTTAGCTGGTTGTTTCGTGAAATATATTGGAGAAGATGATGTCGCTGTTAGTTAGTCCTTTAGTTAGTTATTTTGCAGCTTTTTAGTCGTACTCTACCTTTTCAGAAAATGGTCCCCACGTCTAGTTTCTTTCCCAGGTCTAGGTTAATGTAGGAAACTGTTCGTTCGATCTAGCAATTGTCTCGCTCTATTTCGGTTAATATGCATGCTTTTATGTCTCTGCCTAGATCTATCTGTTAGAGTAGAATATTTCAATTACCAAGTTTAGGAATTGAATCTCAACCCCAAAAGTTGCGTGGCAGCAGCCAAAAAAATAGTCCGCGAGTCATCGAACATGTTTACTTGCGCATTCATCTCTGTGGATTCGATCCCTACTTCCATGTATTAGTTTTCCTAGCTAAAGCGGGTTGAGGGTTTTGAAGAGGGAGTTAAGGGAGTGATTGTGTGCCCAACGACAGGTAGCTCAAGGTTCTCTGAGTTCCTAGACCTAGTGCCCAGCGGATTTCCTGGACCGAGGGTTTTCTTCATTATTTTTTAGAGCACGCTTTCGCTAACCATCATTAGCTTCTAAGTCAGCTCTTCAAATGGCGCCGTTGCCGGGGATGGATGGCGTAGTTTATTTACGTGTTTGATGATTTGGTGTATATAGTATTAATTTCTGTTATTTGTTTATTCTTGGTAGTTTATGAGCAAGGGCTTACGATTTGGGAACTGGAGTAACCCGTCTGGGTCAAGGGACGTTCAAGTCAGGTGGCAGGTTAAGGAATCAACGTCTACCATCACCACCAGATCAGGGTTTAAGACAGTAGACCCATTCCCATTCGAGTCAGAAAGTGAAAAGGAGTGGAACTCATCAGGGGGAGAAGACCCGAAGTCGTCTATAGAGACAGACCACTCCGAAACCGAGAAAGAGAAAGACGTGGATATGGCACACTTGGAGGATCCCGATCCGGAGATAGGATCACTCACCGCACATCTGGACGGTGAGCCCGCCCATGCCATAGTCTCGAACCAGCGCCAGAGGTCTATTGCTATCAAGACAAATGTTCTGGGTGTTTTACCTACATTCTCTCTGGGCGAAGGAATGAATGTCCTTACGAATTCCTAAACGAGTTTAGTAAGCTGTGCAGTATCCAAAAGCGACCCAACGAGGCTACTGAGGAGGAATACCGTTATGCGTGCAGTCCCGTTTGCCCTTAAGGGGGAGACTAATACTTGGCTGCTGAGGCTCTCACCAGACTCGATCAACACATCGAAAGATTTCAAGCTGGAATTCATGGATTATTTCTTCCCGTCCAACAAAACAAATGCCCTGAAGAAGGAGATTCAGGAATGCAAGCAGGATTACGATGAGTCCCTGAGTCAATACTGGTCTCGATTTAAGGGGCTGCTCGATGCCTGTCCCAACCATAGGATGATGGAGGCTGAGACCTTTTACCTGTTCTATGAAGGAGCTAATCCTGAGTCGAAGGACTTAATGAATTCCTCGAGCGGGGAGAATTTTACAAAGAACAAGGCAAGTGAAGCACGAGAGATTTTGGGAAGGCTGATCGACGCAAAGAAGGCCTATGATCACCCGCGTATCATGAGGAGAGGTTCAGCAAACGTAATCAAGGAACAAGAAGGCGAAGGAGTTGGGGACATGATAGATCGATTGGAGAAGGCACTTCTTAGTGCGATTGAGAAAAAGAATTCCCCGACCTCACAGGAGAAAGAAAAACTGCCAGGTCCAGAGGAAAATCTACTCCAGCTCTATTACGGTCCACCGCCCGATGGAGAGTTCCAAGCCCAGGTAAATGCAGTAGGGAATTGGAATCAAAATAATCAGAATACAAGCTGGAATCACCATGGAGAGACAACCCTTGTTTTAGATGGGCAGACGGAAACCAACAGCTCCAGCTACAGTACCTAGGTCCAGCAGAGGCCCAGCAGAACTGGCCTAGCCGTGGTCAGGACAGACCCCAGCATAATTCGAACTGGTCAGGGAAAAACCAGGAAGGACCAAATAATTGTAGTTATCGCAATCAAGGGGACCAATCCAATTGGAACAACATGAACCAGAGTAATCAAGGGAGCTCTTATGTGCCGCCACATCAGAGGAACGCCACCGGAAACAATCAGAATTTCCAGCATGCACACCAAGGAAATCAAGGGTCAGGGAACCAGTTCAGCAACAATCAAGGAGGTCAGGGTAATTATCGCCCAAATCAGGGGAGCGGACCGAGCCACAATCAGGGGTCAAGTTTAAATCAATCGAACTACAAGCCTCCGAGGAATCTGGATGAGATGGTACATGACCTAGTCAGCTCTCAACAACACATGCAGAACAATATGCAGGCAAACAATGATGTGGTACACAAAATCCAAGATGCTCAACAAGAGCATAAGTCTGCTATGGATATGTTGGCCAAGCAAATGTCGCAATTGGCCACTTCGTTGAATGAGATGAGGGGACACGAAGGAAGGATACCAGCTTCAGTGAAACCACCTGACCGGGCAAATATTAGTCAGATAACTTTGAGGTCAGGACGGGGCTATGAGGGTCCGGAGATGAGAAAAGATGAGAATACACCTCTATTAACGAGCAAGGAAGGCAAGACCCCTGACCTAGAGGGCCCTGAGGTAAGCAATGTCAGAGTAGAAGACGGTCTTCAAAAAGGGGATCTGGAGAAACCACTACCTCGGATGGCCGATCCATTTTTCTTAGACCCGGAGCCTGAAGTGGAGATTGAGGAAGGAAGGAAAGAAGTCGGTGAGTCATCCGTCTCAGGTCTGGCAGGGACGTTGAAGCGTACGAAGCCATTCCCTCATCGAGGGGAAGCCAAAAAGAAGAAGGACGACACCGAAGACTTCATGGAGATTTTCGGCAAGCTGGAGATCAACCTGCCCTTCCTACAAGCTTTGAAGCTGCCTACATTCAGTAAATTCATCAAGGAGTTCATAGCAGGAAAAACCAAACCCGACGGGAAGATAGTAATTGGAGAAAATGTGTCAGCTGCGATACAGAAGAGGAGGATGTCATCAAAATGCACAGACCCAGGTGTGTTCACTTTTCCTATTTCTCTGGGTGACATAAAAATTAAGCATGCTATGTGTGATCTAGGAGCTTCGATAAATGTGTTACCACTTTCGATATATAAGAAGTTGATAGGAGTGAGTCTGGTGATAGTGACATGCATTTCACCCGAAGGTGTGTTGGAGAATGTGATAGTGAAAGTGCATGATTTTCTGTACCCAGCTGATTTTCATGTGATAAAAATGAGTGATAATGAATCTGCTGAGTCTAGCGGAGTGCTATTAGGGAGACCATTCTTACGCACCGCTAAGACTATAATAGATGTGTTTGATGGAACAATATGCCTGGATTATCATGGGGAAAAATACACGTTTAACATCGATGAAGCCATGAAAAAACCATTGGATGTTGAGAATTTGCATTCTGTCGATGTCATTAATGTTGGGACTACCGCAGCGGAAGACACGGAAACCAAACAGGTCCTAGAACGGATCTATTTAGGTGATTATGCATTCGACTCCAATTTCATGCAATTAACATAGATCTATAGATATAACATCAAATAAACACATAATCATGCAATTTGATGTAGATTCGATTGTTACCTCATTTTGATCCATCATAGGATCGAAGTTGCTAGCTGCACCACCCGGAGATCCTTGGTTTATCGACCGTGAATCTTCCAACCTATTCCCTAGTCCTTGATTCTCCATCCGTGTGGGCGGATCTTAGATAATCAATAATAGTCTTGAAGAGATCTAGGAAAACCCAATCACAAACTCAATATTGTCTCGATCTAATCCTATGAATTAGGATAGAACAAGAACAAAACAAAACCCTAATCTCCCACGTGCTAAGGCACGAAAATCGAGGCAAGAAGGAGAGAGAGAGGCCGGCGATCGGCGGCTAGGGTTTAGGGAGGAGTGTTGTGAATGAATGGTGTGCTAGGGTTTCCACATCTCATCACTATTTATAATGGACTTGTTGGGCTAGGTTGGGGATCCATGGAATGACTTAAGTGTTGGGCTCACCCATTAGATAAATTACTAATTAAATCAAATGACCCATGATTTAATATATTATCAATGGAATATTATTTTGTTCCACTAAAGAATAATATTGCACTCCCACTTAAATCACCAAATTACAAATAACTTGGGTCCATTTTATTTTATAATATTTCCCGCGTTTAAGATTATCTTGATCCATCAATTTAATTCTTTTGTCTGCTATGTGACTAGAATTAAATTAATTCTCCAAAGAGTTTTTCTAGTTTGAAACTTTATTTATTATTCGTGGAATAAATTCCAACTGCGCAGATTTCTGAATAATAAATTCCTCTTTCAAACACCTCTTGGGGATCACCCCTTAGGGATTTAATCATACCACACTGGGCACGCGAATTCTATGAAATAATATTCCAATACCTTCATGTTATTCAATTACTACCACCCAAGATATCATGAACTTGAGTTACGTACAAACTCTCACATATTGATAAGTCAAAGTGGCGTTTGATTGAATAAACAATATTGATATTAATATCATAGACTAGAAAATACTAAACTTTCTTGAAATATATTCTTTCAGTAGATAGCAATAAAGAATACATTTCGGATTAGATCCTTTCAGTGCTTTACCACACCGGTGTTACTAATCTCATCTTAGGTAAGAGAGAATTATCACAAACACCGCAACCGTTCCAATAGGTAGCCAAAGCCTATCTAGGTTGTGAATACGTTTTTCTTCTTACTAGATCTGGCCAAGTCCCCTACTGGAAAACTCATGAGGAGATTCATCGAATTTCCCTACTTGACCTTCTTAGTAAAAAGCCTTAGACTTGTTTATCATATTTCAATAATAAACCATTTATATTATATTATTTATTCTCATAAATAGGTAAACAAGTGGACGTGGCGTTTCTCGTATACATGCACAAGCTGACTGTACAAAGGCATGTACGCTCGAAGCATCTTTTAGTATACAAACCCCAACACTTTGTTTCTAATTCATGTCGAATATGATTCCCAAAACTTTAATTATATAATACCAACCTAACTTGGTATTATCCTTGCTATATAACTTGTGATGTAAATTTATGCATGAACATAATTACCTCATCACAATGACTAATTGGAAATTAGTCCTTATGACAAAATAAAACCGAATGATTGCATTCTTTGTTTTATAGTCATAAATTCCAAGAGTTCATTTATTTAACCATTTGTTGTGATCTTTAGAAATACTTTCTTTGGAAATCCAAAAGTAATTCTAATTTAATAGCTAACTTGGAAATGTCTTTTAATGTTATTAGAGTCTTAGAAAGTGTGCAATTCATCACTTCTTTCATTCTAGGGTGTGAACCCTTTTAACTCTATCAAACATTACCTTAATTCCATTTATGAATATTCTATGAGACAAAATTTAGCTCCCACTTTTAAAAGTAGAAAAATACTAGTCTCAATATTCTTTAAGGCTATTAAAACAATTTAAATAGTGCTTGGAGTTAAATTCATCCTAGTTTAATAAAATGAGCTATGAAGCTCTTATTAAACACTTAGAATTTAATCATTCATTTAAGAAAAGCTCCCACTATTTTAATTATCACTTTCACAACAAATTAAATAAAACAATAACTAATCAAATAGTCAACTCTAGGCTTGGAACATTAAAATAAATTTAATGTGCACACTATATTTACTACACAAGAATTTCTAGTATTTATAATAAATACTTATCTTGTTTCTAGTTGAATTTAATTTACTTGTCTTGTAATCAATTATTGTGATTATTTTTCTTACACCTTTATTTGAACAAACGCGATCATAAGATCATTTTATTTTGTATTG
>NC_062968.1:41156946-41215331 GCF_023119035.1 Salvia hispanica
GCATCTTTTAGTATACAAACCCCAACAATTAACCCCCTGGTCCAGGAATATCTTGAGACTGAATTAATGCAGGAATAGTTTAACAATTCGGAGCTGAGCCAGTCTGTTGATAAGGAGGTGGCAGGATGGTGTGAAACCCTATTAACTCGGAACCTGACAGATGAACAGATCAATGAAGCGATCATGGCATTCTTCCACCAACCACTGTCATTCGAGTCTACGGGGTCTGTTCAGGTTAAAGGTCCAGACGAGGGAACAAACTTGGATGAGATAGCAACAAAGAGTCTGGAGAAAAACCCCCTGCCCCAGGAAGCCATCACACCAAAGAAGGAGTTGAAGAAACTACCCGAGACCCTGAAGTATGCCTACCTTGGGGAAGATGAAACATTCCCAGTGATAATCAACAGCCACTTGACAGCGGAACAGGAGAATGATCTATTGGAAGTAATCCGGAGGAACAAGAAGGCCATAGGGTGGATGCTCTCCGACCTGGTGGGAATCAGCCCTGATCTCTGCATGCACCACATCCGACTGGAAGAGGGGGCGAAGGCGCGTAGAGACCCACAACGCAAGCTAAACCCAAACATGAGGGAAGAAGTTCTGAAGGAAGTGTTGAAGTTGCTATCCTTGGGGATTATTTACTCCATTCCAGACAGCGAATGGGTCAGCCCAGTTCACATGGTACCAAAGAAGTCAGGAATACAAGTTGTGGAAAATGATAAGAATGAATTGGTGCCTACTAGATTGGTGACTGGATGGAGAATGTGCATTGATTACAGGAAGCTTAATGAAGCCACTAAAAAGGATCATTTTCTTTTGCCATTCATTGACCAGATGTTGGAAAGGTTGGCTGGAAAGCAATATTTTTGCTTCCTAGATGGATACAGTGGATACTTCCAGATATATGTGGATCCGGAAGATCAGGAGAAGACAACTTTTACCTGCCCGTTTGGTACTTATGCGTATAGAAGAATGCCGTTTGGACTATGCAATGCACCGGGAACATTCCAGCGCTGTATGATGAGCATCTTCTCAGACCTGTTGGAGGTATGCATTGAAATTTTTATGGATGATTTCACGGTGTATGGAAATTCCTTCGATGCATGCTTGGCCAATTTAGATCTACTGTTGAGAAGGTGTCAAGAGAAGAATTTAGTCCTAAACTTTGAAAAATGCCATTTCATGGTACCTGAAGGAATAGTCCTCGGCCATGTAGTCTCCGAGAGAGGGATTCAAGTGGATAAAGCCAAGGTGGATGTAATCTCGAAACTACCCTACCCCACGAATCAGAAAGGAGGTTAGAGGGTTCCTGGGTCACGCAGGTTTCTATAGGAGGTTCATCAGGGATTTTGCAAAAATTGCCCAACCGCTAACGCATCTCTTGCACAATGATGTGGAATTTGATTTTGATGAAGGATGCAAGAAGGCGTTCCAGATGCTGAAGGATAGACTTGTCTCCGCCCCGATAATCCGCGCACCAGACTGGAATTACCCCTTCGAAGTAATGTGCGATGCGAGTGATTTTGCAGTAGGAGCAGTCCTAGGTCAAAGGATTGACGGGAAAAGCTATGTCATTTTTTATGCCTCGAAGACCCTCAACCAGGCTCAGAAGAACTATGATACCACAGAGAAAGAGATGCTGGCAGTGGTGTACTCATTCGAGAAATTTCGACCGTATCTGCTAGGGTCGAAAGTAATAGTCTACACTGATCATGCTGCGATTAAGTATCTCCTGGCCAAGAGGGAGTCTAAGCCAAGGTTGATTAGATGGGTGCTGTTGCTGCAAGAATTTGATTGGGAGGTAAAAGACAAGAAAGGGACGGAGAACAAAGTTGCAGATCATCTGAGCCGAATATTCCAAGGGGATACGGATGAAGCCATACCGGATGCCTTCCCCGAGGAACATCTTTATTATATATGGAAGTCTGCTAGGTCTATTGACTGGGAAGCAGTGTTCACAGCAACAGGTCTAGGAACATCAGACAGGGGGAAGCGTCCGATGAATGCAGAGCCATGGTTCGCTGACCTGGCCAATTACTTAGTCACTGGAGAACTACCAGGGTCCCACGAAATTTCCCGGGCCCAGAGAATGAAGCTGAAGAGTGAAGCCAAATACTACTTCTGGGATGATCCCTACCTCTGGAAGATGTGCTCAGACCAGGTTATCCGACGATGCATCCCGGAGTGGGAACAGAAAGATGTTTTGAACCACTGCCATGCTTTAGCCTGTGGGGGGCATTTTGGGCCTAGGAAAACTGCCAGGAAAGTTTTGGACAGTGGATTTTATTGGCCGACTCTGAACAAGGACTCTTTTGAATTTTGTCAAGTCTGTGAGAGATGTCAACTGACCGGGGGAATTTCTAGAAGAGATGAGATGCCGCAAAATCCGATAATAGTTTGTGAGATTTTCGATGTTTGGGGCATGGACTTTATGGGCCCTTTCCCATCTTCATATGGGAATACATACATTTTGGTTGCGGTAGATTACGTATCCAAATGGATAGAAGCAAAGGCTACACCCACCTGCGAGTCAAAGGAGGTAGCTAAATTTCTGCGGGCCAATATTTTCAACAGGTATGGGGTGCCCAGAGCCATCATCTCGGATCAAGGTACGCATTTTTGTAACCGCACAATAGAAGCTTTGATGAGAAAGTATGGTGTACATCATCGGTTATCCACACCCTATCATCCCCAGTCGAATGGTCAAGCAGAGATTTCGAACAGAGAAATCAAAAACATCTTGGAAAAGATGGTGAACACCACAAGGAAAGATTGGAGTAAGCACCTCGACGATGCTCTCTGGGCATATAGGACTGCTTACAAAACGCCAATCGGGATGTCACCGTACAGATTGGTGTTCGGGAAGATGTGCCATTTGCCCGTGGAAGTGGAGCATAGGGCTTACTGGGCTGTGAAAGAGATGAATATGAAGGCACAGGACTGTGAAGAGGAACGGAAACTGCAGCTACAGGAATTAGAGGAACTAAGACTGGAGGCATTCGACTCGGCCATGTGGTATAAAGAAAGAACAAAGCTCTGGCATGATAAGAATCTCCGAGTCAAGGAACTTCGTGTAGGGCAGAAAGTACTCCTTTTTCAATCCCGGCTGAAGCTAATGCCTGGTAAGTTGAAATCCAAGTGGATAGGGCCATACACGATCATTGGCCTTCGAGCAAATGGAGCTGTAGAGATTCAAGGAAGCGCCCCAAACTCAGTTCCTTTCCTGGTAAATGGGCACAGAGTGAAGGTATACAGAGATAATACAGATATGCATGTGGTGGAAGAGACGCCACTACATGCATCTGCTATTGTTTCTTAGGATGGTCAGGCAAGTGGATATCCTTAATGAATTCCTAGGTCAGGTAAAGTGGGAAACAAAAATTTATTTTTGCACTGACCTAGGAAATCTTGAGGATACTCATTTGCTATGTAAATAGTTCAGTTGCTTTCTAAAAACAAGAAAATCCAAACAAATTAAAATTTTAATCTTCCAAAAATATTTTTCGAAGCACCAAACTCCTTGGAGAAATTGCTTTGTCACTCATGATCTCCGACCCAGGAATTTGGTGTTTCATTTCTTGTGTTCTAAATTGCTAGGGGAGGAAGAGCCTTGCAGATAGGAGAGAAGGCGGTTGCCTTTTGAAATTCGAATTCCGCTTTTCGAGGAACGTACAGTTGCTTGCATCATATTGCAACCGTTCGCCTGCCACTCTGAAAAAGGCTGGAGATATTTGATTTTCAATCAGAATCAATCGTTCACTTTTCCCTCTACTCTCATAATTCTCTCTCTAAATAATTTTCCCTCAAATCGTTTCTAACCCTAACCAAATCTACCCCAGAAAATTGTGAGTCTGCAGGTAACCATGAAGAAAACACAGGCAACCACAGGGAGACCCAGCCGCCAAACAACCGCCGGCTCAGCCGACCTTCTCGGCGCTCGATATACTTTAAGAATGGAATCCGACTTCTGTGCCAGATTCCTCTACCATCAAAAGTCCCGATGAGGAGGCATTCTTGAAGGAACTGGAGGAGAAGTTCGGGAGTAAGGAAGAGGCCGAGAAGCTTTTCTCCCGTTTCTCGATGTTCCGCCAGAAACCGCCGGAAATTCCTGAAGAATCAGTGGCCCAACCACTGAGTTCAAACCCAGAGGACTCCAAAACCCCAGATCCGACTCGTGCAGAAACTGGGCCGAACCCAGACATTGCAGAACAGGGTAAAGGTGGCATCGAACTCGAGGAGGAAAGCGTCAGCGGATTTGCAGACGAAATTGACAGGATGGCGGTGGATCACTCTTTAGATGGAGTCGCAAGTGAAGGTAAAGCATCTGATTTACAGTTGATGGAGGGGGAAACCCCTGTGGTTGAAATTGTGGAGGGGGGGGGAGAACCCCTATTTCTTAGAATGTGGAAGGGAAAACCCCGAGTTTATATGTGGAGGGGGGAACCCCGTTTGATTCTGAGGGGGCAACCCCGACTTTGCTTGTTGAGGGGAAAACCCCAGTTGTGTCCGAGGGAGAAATCCCTAACAAACCTGAGGAGGAGACTCCTATTAAATTTACGGGGAAACCCCAAGTTCACCATCTGCTGAGGGAGAAATCCCTAAGAATTCATCGGGTACAATCTGATGGGCACGACCAGCTCCAGCATCACCACCACCGAGCTATACTTTACTGGGTGCATGTCTAAACGCATCAAGGTTCACCTTGGATATTGGTTAGCCCAGGCCTGCCATCAGATGACTGCCAACCCCTCCCGCCACATGTACACCTGCCACCTTCTAGGCGCCTACATAGAGCGCAACTTCGTCATGAAGATTGGGAAGGCAGAGTCGAGTGTCACAATGTGTGAGCCCCCGGAGCTATTCAGCATGGAGTACTTTTTCAACAAAGGGCTCTTACACATGGAAGGGAAGGAGTTGTGTTTCTACAACATAGGGGCCAACGTGGACAAGGTAAAGCGTGAACCGGAGCTGGTGGAAGACGTGGTGAATGAGGACGTGACGGAGCTGCGGAAAGAAATGGCCGTGGTGAGAGGAGATATTTGGGAAGTCAAGAAGGCGCTACAGGAGATCAAAGGGAGTTTGGATACCCTGGCTGGACGCTCATCTGCCCAGAATGAGAGGATGACCGAGGCGGTCGAGCTTATGCAGAAAATGACAGTATGGTTGGGAGAGATGTTTCCCCACATCAAGGAGAACCGACAGCCCGGTCCGGGAAGTTCCTCCCAACAGCAGCTTCCACCCCTCTCCAAGCCTTCGGTAGCCCCACTCGTGTCTCCATCCTTGGCGTCTGTCTCTGTGAAGAAACCCCTGTCGAGACCCCGTTATTACTGAAGAGGAAGCGTCGGCGTCGCTGGCAAAGAAGAAAGTGAAAGTGAACCGCCCCAGCATACCATCCAAGTCTGGCTCCCAAGGGAAATTGACCCAGAATTGAATCCCCCCGTTAACCAAGTAAATTTTACATTTCAGTCATTTCATTTTGTTTTCTGTTTTTGTATATCCGTGTTGTTTGTGCTGAGCATGTTTAATTTTTATCTTGTGTTCTCCCACTTAGCCCAATCTTTGGTCTAAGTGTGAGAAGTTTATATGTTTCTTAAGCATGTTTTTTTTTTTTGTGATTAGGTGTTCATCTCCCACTTAGCCCAATTCTTTGTCTAAGTGTGAGAAGTTGTGTATATATTCAGTATGTTTGTTCCTGTTATGTCTTTGTTGTCTCTCACTTAGCCCGTTGTTCGGTTTAAGTGTGAGAAGTTTTAATACGTTTTATTTTGATTGTGTGCACCAACTCCCTCATTTCCCCCCTTCACTAGGATAGCTTGGGAACAAGCTGGAGTGAAGTGGGAGAGTTAGTGCAGTATGTGCTCAGCATGTGAAGAAATTCTTAGGTCTAGGAGTTCTAGTTTTTTTTAGGTTATGTGTTTTAAGCATGAATTAACAAGGATAATAAGGCAAGATTCCCTTAGGGAGAGTAATTGAAGATAGGATGCACTACAACTTTGATGTCTCTTTCCTTGATAAGCTAAAATCGGTTTGAAGGAGGCAAGAACGATAGAAGCTGCATTAGCTGACCTAATTGTGAAGCCCCACTATTAATGTGAGTTAGAAGCCTTAACATTGAGTGCTAACATAATAAAAGGGGCTGCTACCTGATGCTTAGGGAGAAGAATTTAGAGAGGAGATATTAAGAAAATAAAAAAAAAAAAAAAGAAAGAGAAAGAATTTCAAACCTGGAGGCATAAGCTGGACAAAGACCAGAGGAGGAAAATATAAAAATAAAAATAAAAATAAAAATAAAGAAAAAATCTGGACGAACAGGAAAAGAGGATGTATAAGCTGGACGAAGTCCAGGAGAAAAAATTAGGAAAGGAGGGTAGAAGGAGAAAATTCTCATAACCCGAAACATCAGTTGCAAGAACTAACTATGAGCGATTGATCCTAACATCCCTGGTGAGGAATGAGTGATCGAGCGAATCTAACAATTAGCAGGCTAATGGCTATCTGGACGAGCTGACAAACCGATTAGGTCGAAGAAGGGAAGGGGAGGATTTGGAGAGTGTAGACTATTGGATTGACCTTAAACTTGTGGGGACAGCTGCCCAAAATCTGAACTAATTCATGCCTATGTGTTTTATTAAGTGTTATTGTTTTTTCTTTTTCCTTCATGATTAGTGTCTAGGTGTAGGAGTTCTCTTTGGTCAGGGAATAACCATGCATTGAAATTCGCCTTATTTCTCTTTTCTTGTCTTTATACTTGAGGACAAGTATGTTTTAAGTGTGAGCAGTTTGATAAGGCTAATTTCATGCATTGGTTAGAGGGATAAATTATGTGATTTTCCGGGTCTAACAAACCTTTTTGAGCCAGGTGAGTAGAGAAAATCGAACAGAGATCGCCTGGTGGAGGAAGCTGGCAGGAAAAATGAGTTGAACAAGGAAGAGCGCTAGACAAAAGAGCATCGAATCGAAGGGCAAAATGGGCATTACAAGAACAGTCTAGAAGCTCTATCCATTATAAAAAGGAGCACGCAATCAACATGAGAAAAACTTTTTCCAGTTCCTAGCTTAGTTTTCTACTTTTTATACACACTCACACACTTGGGGAAAATCGTAGGGGGGTTCTCATTTCATCGGAAATTTGGGTGCAACACCGTCTCCACGGAGGCGAAGAAACGATTGTCTTTTATTTTTCTGTCTACTTTTGGTATTCGCCGAGCCCTCGCTGTTCGAGGCTCGACCTTGTCTATTACTATCGTTGGATACTTTGTATTTTGCAGCTTTTTAGTCGTACTCTACCTTTTCAGAAAATGGTCCCCACGTCTAGTTTCTTTCCCAGGTCTAGGTTAATTTAGGAAACTGTTCGTTCGATCTGGCAATTGTCTCGCTCTATTTCGGTTAATATGCATGCTTTTATGTCTCTGCCTAAATCTATCTGTTAGAGTAGAATATTTCAATTACCAAGTCTAGGAATTAAAGCTCAACCCCAAAAGTTGTGTGGCAGCAGCCAAAAAAATAGTCCCCGAGTCTTCGAACATGTTTACTTGCGCATTCATCTCTGTGGATTCGATCCCTACTTCCATGTACTAGTTATCCTATCTAAAGCGGGTTGAGGGTTTTGAAGAGGGAGTTAAGGGAGTGATTGTGTGCCCAACGACAGGTAGCTCAAGGTTCTCTGAGTTCCTAGATCCAGTGTCTAGCGGATTTCCTGGACCGAGGGTTTTCTTCATTATTTTTTAGAACACGCTTTCGCTAACCATCATTAGCTTCTAAGTCAGCTCTTCAATGATCATTACCCAATCTATCAGGATTCTTAGGCAACGAAATACCCTCACCATTTGATAAGTCAAAGTAGATTTCAATTAATATTGTATGATCAATGTTATGTCAACAATGATTAAGAAACGACAATCACCAAGACCTCGTCTTTCACTAAATAGCCAAGAAAGACTTATCTCACTGTTTGATCCTTTCAGTGCTATACCACACCGACATTGTTCATTTCCTTAGGTAAGGAAACTTTCGGACTTACGTTGCAACCTTTCGCGATAGGTGGTCCAAGCCTATCTAGGTTGTGAAACAATTTTCCTTCAGCAAGAACCGATAAGTTATCTACTGTGAACGCCGCTCACAACTCGTCTACTATGCAGAAGACTTAGACTCATTTTGCTTCTTATTTATTTAAATATTACGTCTTTCTCGAATTGCACACACTTAATTGATCATGATTGATAATCAAAAATTAAGCAAACCGCTCAAGAGGACATCGACTAACTGATCCAGCAGACACGCCTTAAAATGTTAAGCGAAAATTTGCAGACGGATCAAGCGGCAGAAATCTAACTGATCAAGGCGAATCCTAAAGGTCAATCTATGTGTCGTCGGACGTGCAATCCTAGAACGAGGATCCTTCAAAGCCTTAACCCACAATACTATTAGCTAGTAAAGGGAAGTAAGGGTCGAATCCCACAGAGATGAAAGTGTTTCAACATGTGTCGCGGGCATTTTGGGATGGCTGTTGCCACGCTTTAAGAGTGGGTTAAGATTTTGTCTACTTGACTAGGGCGGATTCAAAAGAAGCTAATCTAGTTGATCAACTAAACTAGCTGCGCAAGGACTGATTGATCACTTATGATTTTTGACTCATCAACTGGACTGAGCTATGCTAAGGTTTGATCTACCTACGATAACTCCTAACTGATCAACTGGATTAACAAACGAAAACCACGCTATGGGACGGAAAAGTAACTAGGACTTGAATTTACGCTAACTACTAAAAATACGACGAAAAGAGAATCATATTGAAAACTTTCCCGAAATGGCTAAACAAAAGGTAAAAGCAAGTGGGGACCAAATCCCTTAACTAACAAATTCTGCAAAAGCTGCCGAAATGCAAAGGTGGTGTAAAAGCTGCAGATCTGGACCCTAACAACTAATTACTTCATCTTCTTCATGTGATCGACGAGAAAGAGCATATACAGGATTCCAGACATCATTAAACATAGCCAATTAGAAAGCAAGTGTAAATGGGAAATTTAAACCATAACCCCCAAATCTAATCTACTTGACCAAGTGAAATCAAGAAATGAACGGTAATAAACCATAATCTTGCAAAAATCGAACAGAGGACTCCTCATCAGCTCAATCTAACATGGATCTTCCGAAACTAACAAAAACCAAACTCAGATCTATGAAATAGAACGTAAATAAACTAGGTCTCAACCTCCTAAAACTATCAATTGCGAAAAGCATCCAACAAAATGTAAACGAGCTACACAACGCAAAACACAAACAAAAACATCCATGATTTAAAATTCAAACAACTTCAGCAAGATCAAAAGACAAACATTCAGTTTCGGTAACAGCAATCACACAAACGAACTACGAAATATCCAAAATGTAGCAATTGTCTCAAAGTATGAAATTAAAACTAGGCAGAAATTTAGGATTGTTTCTTCGCCCTCGTAGGACGGTGAGACACTATGACAACAACGTACAACAACACCAACACCAGCAAGAATTACTTCCTTCCAAGTGCGTAGATTTATAAACTCGATTTGAAGTGATGTGAGCTAAGAGCGAGCTAAGAGAAGCTCAAAAATGAGCACCCCCCCTCCCAAACTCACTCATTTCCTTTTTCACCTCATCCCTTTATATAGGGAGGCCGAGGGCTCTAATCCCTAGGGCACTCCTTCCTCGGATTTGAGGCTTGTGCCCTCAACAGGATCTCTTGGAATATTCTCTCTTCACTCTAGCTCAGGCCGCCATCTTCATGATTCCACTTGATCAGTTAGGCGACTTAAGGTTTTCACTTCAAATCTCCATGATTCTCCGTCTGCCGGTTTGATTTGCACATTCTTCGAAACCTGGCAGATTTCTACGCACTTGAACTCAAAATCACACATTAGTTCCCAGATAGTATAGAGATTCACCCCAGAACCGATGCATAAAACGAGCCTTATCAATATTCTGTTTGGACTTGTACTAACTTGATGCTCAATTGAATCATTTATAGTCAAATAGATGAATAGGCAAACATATAGACATTAGTCTCATAAAATTTTCGTCCCTCCCCTGGTACACATAGGGATTGAAAATTCCTATCCCTCTTTAAGTATGATTCTGCCTCTTCTCCATTCAAGACCTATATATTTTGATGGGTTTAGCTCACTCTAAAATCGAGGTACGAGTTTGAGATAAAGTCAAAAGATTTGTGGTCCAGTATTCAAGATCATCACATGGAGAATGAACAAGTTATCTTCTATTCTTTTGGAAAATCATTCAGATACATGCTTAGGTTTTAATTAATCAAAAGAATGATTAAATTTAAGTTCTATGCAAGATACATGTAGTTCTATGAAAGATACATGTTTATTTACACGAACGATTTACTCTAAATAAGCTGCTTAATAGATCAAACTCCAATTTATTTGTTTTCCCATTGTAAACCCCATTAATTGGTATCAGGGCCTGTTTTTAGGCCCTGATTATTTAGATTTAATTTCGTTCTTTTGTTGCATGCATGATTATTTGATTTCAAAGCGTGTTTTTCAAGTTAGATTTATATTTATGTATCAAGAACATGAAGAACATTCGAACTCAAAACGAACTTGAATTTGAGAGAATACGAGAAGTGCGATCCATCGGCGATTGTACCGAGACAGATCGCACTACGTATGATCTTAGAAAAGAGATGACAGCTCGTTGTGAGCTGAGGGACGACGATGATCTGGGGCAACACATAGATGAGCGAGAGCTTGAAAGCCGGAGCCCTAGCGTGGCACACACGAGGAACGGAGATGTCGGGATGGGCATGGCTGGGCTGCTCGTTTGAGAGCAACTATCTTACCCGCTCTTTCTAACGATAGAGAGAATGGTTGATCACGACTGAGGAGATTTAAGATTATGTAAGTTTAATGTATCTAAGAGCAAAAGCAACATTATTCGAAATAACTAAAAAAAAGTCTTAGCGGAAGCATTTAAGAAAAAGAACAACGTCATGAAGAAATGACTCATTCGATACAAGACATCGAGTAGACTTCAGAGGCTCCACTCAACACTCACCACGACTTGTCATATTGAACCTGCATATTTTTAAAACACATGCATGGATGAGTATTACTCAGTGAACACATGCCAAAATAATTTCATAAAATAGATCCGTCGAGACCACATTGAGTGATGTCGGTGTTTTAGTTTAAAAGGCTCAAATACACTAAAATATTCATTTCAACATCTTAGGTAAATATTGATGGATCAATCACAATTGGCACATCTTAGGTAAACAATGATGTATGTCAACATTAAGATCCATTTTCGTTACATCCCTAGAATTCCTTTTTTCACCTGAATTTAAACCATTATTTTTACACTATTTTTTATTTGTTTCTTCTCGAGTATTAATAAAACCAAAACCAAAACTCGTGTTTCTTATTAGTATGACACTCAATGATTGAATATCTTGGTACTGACCATTACTTTTAGTACGTGGGCAAGACAACAATGCCAGATTACTTGCTTCTCCTCCCAGATCAATCTTTGAAGTTAGTTGTGGCGTCTTCTTACCTCAAACTACTATCATAGCTCACTCAGCAATCTTCCAATTACTACAACCAAACGTCACAGTGTACCTTCCACATCATATTGTCCAATTGAAAACAAATTTTATCTTTAATTCAAGGATATGTCAGACTCAATTCAGTTATATCACGGATCCACTGCATGTCACTACCTTCACATTTAATTTACCCGCACTATCGAAGGGATCTTCATCAACCAGATGGACCTTCCCAAAATCACCAGAAACAGTTTTCCACTACGTGCACATTGCTGCATTAATATAACGACGCTCCATAATTGAATTCACATTATACCATCAGACGTATTGTACTAAAGACTAAAGCCTCTCCATTATCATCAGACATGGTAGCATTTTATGTCTTTTTGTCTTTCTATATTTTGGGCACCTCACGCTAATTTTCAAACTACAAAAAAACATCACAACTCCATCATTTAACTTGATCCAAATTCATACTCGATTTTTATCTTGCACAACTCTATTTCCCTTTGATATATCTCTATGTTCCATACGTTGTGCGACCCCGAAGCAGATGATTTTGGTTCTCTGTGTTGTCAACCATCATTTTTGTCTCTACGGCACTGATAACTATAACTGTCACTATACCAATCCAAATTTTTTGGCAAAGACCATAGGAAAATTAGGGAACAAATTTCATTAGTGAATTTTACACTCACTTCGTCACTCCGTAGCTGAGTCGTATTCTTTTTTGGGTTGTTCCTATGTAGTTGAGTCATTTCTTTTTTTGGAAAATAAACAATAAATCTATTCTCTTTTACTTTATTCTCTCTCCATCTCTCTACCTTTTTCCTTTCTACTTTATTATCCCTTTACTTAACTCACCTAAAATAATTTTTCTCAAATTCCGTACCGAAAAGAAACATCTCTATTATAGAGGAACAGAGGGAGTATTAACCAAGTCCATTTACACGGTAATAATATTGAACTCTATCTTATTGATGGTTTCTAATACATCTCCTTGAAGATGTTCATCATCTCCTTTGTCGATGTTGTTGTAGTCATGTGATATGCCACATCTTTGGACAACAACAACTGAAACGTACTTTTCGCTTTTGTTAGGGTTTATAGATTGTAAAAATGTTTCGAGTTATTTTGTATATATAAAACTCTACCGCTTTTGTTAGGGTTTATAGATTGTAAAAATGTTTCGAGTTATTTTGTATATATAAAACTCTACCGCTTTTGTTAGGGTTTATAGATTGTAAAAATGTTTCGAGTTATTTTGTATATATAAAACTCTACCGCTTTTGTTAGGGTTTATAGATTGTAAAAATGTTTCGAGTTGTTTTGTATATATAAAACTCTACATTCTTTTTACTCCATTAATGAGAATAATTATGTTTCTGTCATGATGTAGGTTATTCATATTAATATATATTCGGTTTTATAAATGATAACTTTAATAAGTAAACAAGTCAAGGTCTTCTACATTGTAGACTTAGTAGTGGAGAGGTCGTAACATAATGTTTTGAATAGGTCATCACAGTGATATACTTGGTTTTTCCATATGCTTAGATATTTGATATTGCTCGATTTACTATATATTTGGCCAAGACGTAGCAATATTATGTCTTTTTTTATCTATTTGTTTAGTATTTTGACCGTTTAGTGCTAGATGCGTAGAAAAAGATAGCTTAATTAGGTGAAAATGGATGAGAAAGTGGATCGCATGATGTTTGTCCGACTGGAGGTCCCAGCGACTCGCTGGGATAACACCAATCGACTCGCTAGGTGCACTCCAATTCACTCACCGTAACTGCCGATGAACCAGAGTTTCTGGCAACTCGCTAGGCAGGGACGGATCTAATGTGCAAGGAGGAGGGGCAAATGCCTTCCCTCAAAATTTCATATCTATGTATAAATTCTATTGTAGAAAAAAATTAATATTAGTTTCTTCTTTAAATGCCCCTCCTCAAGCACTTCGAATATCCCCATATGTATTTTTGCCCCTTCTATGATCATTTTCTAGATCCGTCCCTGTCGCTAGGTGCACATCCAACGACTCGCCAGAATGTTATGATGCCCCATAACGATTTGAGCAATTCATTGGAATGCACCGTCTTTTTTCAGCCCTAAATATAAAAGGCATTGGGCACGTTTTTCAGGTAATTTTTCAGCATGATGTTTTCATCCAAGAGCAAGGAGAGAGCTGTTGTGTAGAATTTCATCATCAAGACGGAGGATTATCACTGCTCGATTCACCTCTGAGATAATTAGCAATAGTTTTTTTCACCTATGTTGAACTTGATCTTAATGAATATATTTCGTTTTGGACTTGTGTGGCAAAGCATTTTTTGTGGAGATTTTTGTTGAAGACTACTATTATTATATTTGATTAATTGATTTGAACTTTTTCCTATCTCTTTTTATAATTTTGATTGTTGTTTTGCTTTTATTATTCTTTTGTTTTGCCAGCTTTAGAATTATGATTGTGTGTCAATGTTAATCTAGAGATATGTTGCTTTTCGTGGTTAAATAAACAATCATAACTTAGATTATTAGCACTCAAGAAAGGGGATACCTTAGTGAGGTCTTAAGTCTTAGAAGCTATAGGAATTAGATTCGAAATATTGAAAGGAAACTTTAATATTAATCAACTGTTTAGGTACACTTAGAGAGAGCTTATTCTATGATAACGACTTTTATAATAAACCTAGAGACACAAAGGTACAGATTTGTTGATATAAAGCAATACTAAGTCGTTGTTGTTGGATCCTAGAACTCTATATTTTTTCTCATATTTTCTAAACACCAAATCATCCCTTCTTTCGTTCTTATCATTTTTCTTAAATTAATACACCATCCATCTCATAAAAATATGTGCACATTCTATTTTCGTCCGTCAAACAAAAATATGTACATTCCATTTTTGGAATTAATCCCAATTTGTTAACCCATACATCAGGTTATTTACGACTTATACCACCATTAAAACACTAATAATAATGGGGTCCCACTATCCACTAAGACTACTTTAACTACATTTCTCCTCTTCTCTCTTAATTTACCAATTTTGTCTTAATTCTCATGTCATATCATATGCCATATTTTTATGGGACAGATGGAGTAACTAATTAAGATTTTAGAAACCACACTCACATTTGAATTGTCTAAATAGTAAAAGATTATGATTCGAGGAGCTAATTAATTTTGTAGATACGATACTCATGCTTGTTGTTACCATAATAACCTCGTACACTTGCGGTATAATTCATTGCTAAAATAAAGGCAAGTCACGCATTTGGTGATGCAGTTGATTTCTTGCGGAAGTAAAACAATTTCAACACCTAGATAAGATTTGACTATCTACCGTGAAATGTTGCAGTTTTTGTTCCAAAATTTTCTTATCTAACGAAACTATTAACATTGGTCAGGTATAGCACTGAGTGGATCAAAAGTTGAGATGTGTCTTTACTATAATCTACATAAATACGAAATCTTGGTGATTAGTATCTTAATCTTTGTATATATACGTTTTTAGTTATACACTACTTTGACTTATCAATAGGTGTCACGACTGCCCTTTCTATAAGTTCGGTTGAATCGTGACTAGTGGAAATTTTAAGAAGCGGGGAAGAAAAAGGGGAAACAATCAATGAGCTCGCAACATGAATCAACATGCAATTTTAACCATTCAAATAGAGTATCCAATCTCAATATTTCAACAACTGAAAGAAACTATATTCAGCAATACCAAAACAAAAATGAAACAACGTTCAACGAAAGCATTTGAGAGAAGAATAATACTATGTATGAATACATAATATATTCAGAATATTTTATTTGCTACTCCTTCCGGGCTCCATTAAATATCTCATATTTCCTTATTTGGACGGTCCCCAATCAATGTCTCATTTCACTTTTACCTTTTTCAATAGTAGACTATGTCCATTAACTCATTCTCATTTATATTTTATTATAAAATTTATATATAAAAGTATGACTAACATTTCACTTATACTTTATCTAACCACTTTTACTAATATGGAACATTTAATGGGGACATGAGGGAGTATCTTCTTCAATGTTATGCTGAACGTCCACCGCACTCATCTCCCTCTCGCGGCTGTCACCCGTTCACCATTGCTTCTGTCACCGTCCTTGCGTCGCCGTTCAGAGCCCGATGGCATCACCGCAAGCCCGCTCCAGTTCAGCGGCTGCTGCTTCTCCGCAAACCATCTCCTTGCGCCCTGCTGCCCGACTCCTCTTCCCACAGCGCCGAACTGCCCCCTGGTGAGCAGCTGCAACTCCGAACTTACTCCTTTCTACCCTCTCTCTAATTTCTCTTGTTTTGTTTTGCTGCTTGAGAGCGAATTTGTGCACAGAAAATTTTGAGAATGGCGTTATGGAAGGGAAAGAGTGAAGTTAATTGAGTTTTTATATGGTGGCCTTTTGTATACGGGTTGGAGAAAATCAGAAGTCTTCTTTGAGCTGATTGAGAGACGCTGCTGGTCCTGGAGAAGAAAATACGCCACTCTTTGTGAAGGAAGAAATATTTTGGGCTCAACAAATATAATTGACGTATTGGGCTCAATATGATGATTGTAAGCTAAATCAATTAAATGGCCCAACTTTTGTAGTTAAATTGGACATTGGACTTTAAGCTCTTCACTTGAGTAGGCCCATGTTAGTATTTCATTTCAAGTGACGAAACATATTCTCTCGTAATAACTTGATGTTGTTCCAAGTGAGTCCCACGGTTCAAAAACCGCCGGTTCCGGTTCGGCGATTGGTGGAACTGTAACCGGCCCGGATACCGGTTATCCGGTTTCGGTTTAACCGCCGATTACCGCCGGTTCCGGTTCCGGTTTATAACTGCCAGTTTTTCAGCGGTTCCGGTTCAATTTTTTTTTTTTTTTTTAAATTTTATAGTTATAACTTTTAAATTCTATAGTAAAATCCAAAGATAATTGATAACGATAAATGATAACGATAAAGAATTGCAATTTTATTGATTTGAAACTTTGAATGTATTTCTATAATACAATTACAAGTTACAACTTACAACTTACAAGTTACAAAATACAACAATACAACTATACACTTGAATTTAAAATTTAAATACAAAATTACAATTTACAAAAAACATATTAAAAGTAAAGTTGAAACAATTAGAAAAAAAAAAAGAAATAAAAGGAAAAGGACTTGAGCTCAACTTAAATTTAAAATTTAAGTTGAGGTGCCTACGTATCCTTAATGCTCAATTGCATTGTGGAATCAAAGTCCACGTAGTTCTCTTACCTTGCTTACCTTGTTGGTTGGCGGTTGACGGCGGTTGGCCTTGATTCTTCACCTTCATCCTCGGTGTCGGTGAAGGTTTCCTCACTCTCTTCACGAGCATCCCAATCTGGTTCTTGCGCTCTGTTTGCAGCTTTTCCCTAATCATCAAGTAACATCACAACTTCCATATTTCTCGCGGAGAGTTTGCTTCTTCTCACGTCCAAGACACATGCTCCAACACTGAAAGCGGACTCGACGGCAACGGTGGAAGCCGGGACTGCAAAGATCTCCTTAGCCATTAACGCAAGTATGGGATAATCTTTCTCGTGTGTTCCCCACCACTCTAGGACATCGATTTGGGCGGGTGTAGGACCTGCATCACTTAAAGTATGGTGGCGTGCTTCCAAATAAAAATCTAACTCGCTTACCGATCCCATTGAGGTGTGCCTTGAGCTTGAGCCTGTGCCGTAGCCGTATAAGTCGGCTAATTGTGATAGAGCATCGGGGTCATCATAAGCAAAACCAAAACCGGTTTTCTGACACGAACCGGCGATTAACCGTCCTTTTTCAGACCTACGCCTGCAACCCTACGAACCTACCGGCGAACGGCTACATATTCCCGGTTAACCGGCGGTTCCGAATCGGCGGTTAACCGCCGGTTCCGGTTGCTTACTTTTTGAACCGTAACCGGCCCGTAACCGTAACCGTAACCGGATTTCAAACCGGAACCGTCGTCCGGTTCTGGTTCCGGTTCCGTACCGCCGGTTGGAAACCGGCGGTCCGGTTTGGTTTGGCCACCTCTACAAGTGACAAAACACATTCTCTCTTTGCTCAATCGATCAACAACGCAAACACATCATCTCCATCCAATAAGCCACCCAATGAAACATGTTTCTTCAAACAAAAGACAACAGATAACATTGTACTCGATCATTCCCACAAAACGAATTTCTCTTGCTCATCCATAAAAGTAAAATTTTTCTTTTATTCGACAAAAGAAAACAAACGCGAAAGTCGTCTTTAACAAATGATGTCCTTTCTAGTGCAATTAAAAAGTCGGGGTGTTACCATAGATGCTAGTTTTATGTAATCTAGTATACCTAATATATTGGAAGATGTAATTAATATCTAGAGGTGCTAGCATTGTTATTGCACTAAATTGTGTGGTAGGGTCCCGATTTGATAATATCCGGATAAGGAGTTCAAGAAAAGATTTTATTATTCAGAAACCCGACCAATTGGAATTTATTACATGAGAAATAAAATTTAATTTTGAACTAGACCACTCTTGGATATATATTAATTAAATAAAGTCCGTCGCAGACATAAATTAATTCATGCATATATTTTAGAACACGAGAAATTTATTAAGTAAAGTGGAAATCCGGATTACAATATATAATTGGGCGGACAATAAAAATTATTTTTTATGATGGTACAAAATAATGGACTTCATTTAATTGGTGAAAGTCAAACAATTTTAATCCATCCAACCTTCGTATATCCCTAACCTAACACATTATTATAACTATATAAATATTAGACTAGATCAACGACAAAAAGAGAATCAGATTTCAGAAACCTTAGCTTAGTTTGGAACTTAGATTTCTTTTCCCTTTTAGATTAGTTCCGATATTTTTTTATACGCTTCATCCACATGAAAATCAGAATTTGAGTTTGGGATTAGGTTAGAAGATTTGTGGTAGAGTACAGAACCATGGAGAGACGTAGCGAGCCAACTGTAAGATCTGGATATGTAAATACATGTCATATAATTTAAATTTCTTTAATTACTAATTGTGCATTAAAACCCGTTCTCTACCAAAAATGCATACTCATACTCATGTGTGACGGAAGAGGTATAAGGATCACAATGCAAATGCAGGGTCATGTTAATAGAAGCCAACTAAAAGAAGCAAACCAGAACGCCAACCTCAATAATGGACGTCTATATACATCTACAACATTTTTTAAAAAGTTAACACTTGGAACAAAAGTTTGTTGTACATAATTTCCTCAGCAATACAAGGGTTGTATCAAAAGTTCAAACTAACGTTTATAAGCAATCTGTTTACTCAAAACCAAAAACAACTCTGCACACTCTAGTCTCTACCTATAAGCTCTTAAGCATGACCACATTGTAATGTACCTTTACTCACCCACTTGAAGTGACCATTATCAAGATAGCTCAATGTTAGCCTCACATTGAATCATGGCACCAGCCAAGCTGCAACCTAAGTTATTCACACATTCTGTCCCCGCGGAACTATTCATTGAGTTGCACTGATCCGGAAAGGGGAACTTGCTCAACTCGTCGTCTACTTTCCCTTGTATGCCAAGCAAAAGAGTTCTAAGCCTCAAGATTTCCGCCTCAAGAAAGGCTCGCTTCTCCAACTTCTCCATCAAAACCTGGTTCATGAGCCTCAACTTCTTTGCTTCTTCCTCCAAATGAGCGGCTTGTGCCTTCTTCTTCTCCCTATACTTCCTCACAGCCTCCCGATTCCCCAAATGCCTCCTTTGCCGAGAAATTGGGATCTTCTCATCCTCCTCGGAGGGGATGACACGAGTGTGTGTGTGGTAACATGTGTGAGTATGTTTAGCATCCGGGCCGGGAGGATTGCAAGTGTGAGTGTGGTTGCAGGTTTCGTAATTTCTCAACAAATCATCAAGAAACGGATCGGATGAGAGCGATGCTTGGAAACTACTAGAAGAATCTGAATTTGGGCCTAGTACATGCTCCGAAACCTCGATCTCTCCATCACCATCCATTATTTCTTCAATCCCTAATCGAAGACTTCTTAACCAACTTTAAGATTTTAGAAATTCAAATCTAAATTTTACAAAGCTTCATCAAGCAAGTAATCATCCATATGACCAGTATTTTCACTAATATAAGAAAACCAAAAGATAAGTAAAATTAACAATGAATCATAATTTTATCAGCAACAAAGGCAAATCAATCCAAAATTTGCTAATATCAATTATACATAATGCAGAATAAATAATAAATTTTTAAAAATCTTTGCTTTCCTAGATAAAGAATCGAAATTGAAGTTAAAATTTTTCCAAATCTTTACCGATCAACAAGTTTTAACCATTGTTTCATGAACTTTTGTCATTCATCACAAGGAACCAAAAAAAAAAAAAAAATAGAATCAAGAACTAACTAAAATATCAGTACCAGAATTTGGTTAGCTACGTAGAGTAGAAACCAAAATATATCAATCAAAAAGTTTACTAATATTATTCATTTAGAATGAAATTTTTTTGTTTTACCATATACAGAGAAGCCCGCACAAGAACTGAGCAGCTGAAGACAAAATTCGAGCTTAAACGCAAAGACTATACAACTTTTATTGATCTCATCAAAGTGGTAAAGAGAATCAGAATTCTTGTAGCCTGTGGGACAAGAGAATACCACAAGGATGCCATCTTCCACTAAACAAAAAAACTACAAATAAATTATCAATTGATTTGCTTTTGTCTGTGTCTTGCGCACATCGACACTGAAATCTGTCTTCATTTCTTGATTTGCGGAAGCATCAAGATCACAAGAAAAAGAAAAATAAAAGCCTATTTCATGCCTTCTGCATCATTTTATAAAAATGTTAAAGTCAACTTATACTACTCCCTTCTTCCCATAACAAGAGTCACTTTTTGTCACTTTGATATGACCTATAATAAGAGTCAACTTTTATATAAGTAGTCTCACATCTCAATAACTCACTTCACTCACATTCTATTATAAAATCAATTAAAAAAATGGACTCATATTCCACTAACTTTTATAATCCACTATTCTTTAAATTTCTAAAAACTTGTATTCACACTAAATGTGACTTCTATTGTGGAACATAGGGAGTACTATTTTATACTCTAAGGTGGTGTTCAGTTTTATCTAGTACCAAGATATAATATAGGATTGAGTTGTGAGATTATTTTAGTCACAAGGGGTTAGTTATGACTAATTATCTCATGATTGTCATCTATAATTAAATTGTGAGATTGAATCTCATGAACCAAATGTACTACATATTTATTCCGGTATACAATCTTACAAATCGAACACCCCTAATACTTCGAATGTGCCTACACTTATTAATCACCATAAAACATTTATTATACATGTAGCGGTTATTTGTTAGATCTAAGTCGATCTTAGCTTATCTTCTCATACTTTATTTGATTAGTTCTGGCTGGATAAAAGAAAACTAAATATTGAACACGATTTGATTCCGTCCTTCCGCAGCAGTTTTCGTCTTTCGATTTGGGTTTCCCCAAATCACACTATTAAAATTAGTACCACTCCCTCAGTCAACTTATATTACACACTTTCCTTTTTAATTTATCTCAATAAGGATAACACATTTTTATTTTTGATAAATTTTTCTCTTCAACTAACACATTCAACCACTTTTTCTCTTTTCCAGTAAATATTCAACTTTCTTTCTCTTCATTTAATACTTACATCTACTCTTTCTCTCTCCAAATAACTATATTAACCAATAATTTTAAAAATCTCGTGCCGACTAAGAAATGTATCATCCTAACTGAGACGGAGCCAGTAATATTTTTTATAATGGTCCCTAGAAAAGATTTGTTTTAGCTTTTAAGTTTTTTAACTCAAAACACCATTTTAATTATCTATAGTACTATATTGCTTTTTAGGGACCTTTCAAAAATGCTGTTGCATACCTATACATATATTTACAAATATTTTATTCATACCATGTTACCTTTTGATTGATACTCTCTTATCCTCACTAAATATTCTATATTAATGAGAGTCTTCAAAATTGCCCAGTACTTATTCTTATAGAAATATAATAAAAATTCTAATTAAAATTACAATCTAAAAACATTATAATAAACACTACAATAACAACGTAAAACACATTACATAAAAACACAAAAAGATACAATAAAATAGAATTGATGGGATTGAAACGGAAGAAATTGAGAAGTGAACAAAAGACCTAGACTACTTTCAACAATTTATATTGACTATCTTGCTAGCTACATGAGGTTAGAAATTTGGGCTTCCACATGACTAATTTAATGTGTATGGCTATCTTTCAGTTGTTCAATTAAAGTGATCTATTAAAGATTAAAGTTTCAGCTAAAAGTGTATTTATTTGTTATGGAAATAAGTATAGATATCATATGAGATTTTCTATTTGATGAGTGACCAAATAGAAAATAAAGGGGTTTATATTTAATATAAATATAAGCTAGGGTTATGGCCCCAGACGTCAGAAGAACATTCGATATCTCTGTATTCTCTAGGCAGACTATTGCGAAGAATGTCTCCGATCGTTTGGAAGATAGCCGCTGCAAAGCAATTCCATCATTCAATTCGTCATGGATCAAGGTACGCTTCCGCTCTACAGTTTATGCTCCTTCTCCGTCGTTCTCGGTTAATCATCATAGAGAGCTTTATGTAATTGTTCACTCAATTATTTCAACAAGTGGTATCAGAGCCACTCTATTGATGATTTTCTGAGAATTGGGAAAAGGAGAATTAGGGTTTTGATTTTATGAATAATACTCCCTTCGTTCGACAGTAATAGAGGCATTTCATTTTGTGCACTCATTTTGAAAAAATAATTATAAACAGCTAAAGTGGAGAAAAAGTAAAGTAAGAGAGAGAACCTCCGTTCCACAATAATAGAGGCATTTCATTTTGCGTACTCATTTTGAAAAAATAATTATAAATAGCTAAAGTGGAGAAAAAGTAAAGTAAAAAGAGAATATTGGAGATAAGACTCTTCTCTACATTATCTTTCACTTACTTTACTCTCTCCACTTTAACTATTTAATATTATTTTTTCAAAATTGAGTGCAGAAAATAAAATGCCTCTATTATTATGAAACGGATGGAGTATATGCAAGAGTGTTGGCGGCGTGTATAATATACCTAATCAGGTTCATGAATTTATGTTTTAATTTCTTAATTATGCGCACCGATTTATGCTAATGAATTGAGATCCATGTGAAATCTATTGGATTATATTAGAAATCGTTGAGAAGATGGTTTTCTTTTGCGATGCCGAGAATTGAGAATTCAAATAAGGTGTTGCATTGTAATCTTGGTGAATTCACTGTGATTATGCTTCTGACAATTTACTTATGTTAATGAATTCTTCCATTATGGTAAAGAATGAATTTTATAATTCAATTAATATTATGCACCTCCTACAGTTCATGTTTAGTTGATGGATTAATTCTCAATTCACAGTTTAATGATTATAAAAACGGGACCTTCTGTTTGGCAACCTTTTTCATTTATGCTTGTCTCGTTTGTTTTGGTCAACTGTAATTCTTTTGAGGAATTGAGATTTATGATTACATGTGTTTGATTATGCGTGCATGTTAATATGCATATGTTGATTTTGGGGAATTCATGTATTTATGCTAGATGAATCCACAAAATATAGGGTTTGAATTTTTTGGATTTGTTTAGTTATTTATTTTGAGGTTGATGTTGTTTTTGGTCGTTATGTTTGTTGCTTACGATCTTGGGAACATCAAGATTCAGAATTTTTGTAAATTTTGTGAAAAAATTGAATATAGAAAAATTATGCAAAATTTCGTCAGGAGTCAACAATTTGCTGGGGAGTTATTGGACTGGCCGTCAGGATTCAGCGACTTGCTGAGTTCGCGAAGTACGCGAACCCAGTGACTCGTTGGCTAGCCACTGTATTCCGGAAAGTTAACAACGGCTTGCTTGCAAGCGTTTGTATTCGGTTTTAAAATTTTAAATTCAATAATTTTGGTGCATCTCATGTTCCTTTTATTGATGTGTGTATTTTAATGCGGATATTAGTCGGCCCAAAGGAAGATTAATATTTGGCACGAGATACACATACATTTGGTGATAAATACGTGACAATTATTCATGTAAATAGTGTGATGTCCAAAGGTGGACACTATTTGACATGATTTTGTTGTTAGTGTTTGATCACTATAAGGAGGTTGCCACTTGCAAGTTCACATTACTGTCAAAAGACTTGATGTGGATGTTGTGCTCGGAACCTCGTAATGTTTTACTAATTTTCAAAGTAGATTAGTCGAAGCAAGACGTTGCAAAAGTAACCTCTCTTGTCTAGACTTCTTTATTGCGAATATTAGGACGGTGAAGTGTGTGTGTGTGTTTTAATGCGTATATTAGTCGGCCCCAAGGAAGATTAATATTTGGCACGAGATACACATATACTCGTGGTGATAAATGGGTGACACTTATCCAGTTTTCGTGTAAGTAATTGTGATGCCCAAAGGTGGACATTGCTTGACATGATCTTATTGTCAGTGTTTGATCACTACAAAGAGGTTGCCACTTACAAGTTCGTATTAATGTCCAAAGACTTGATATGAATGTTGTGCCGGTACCTCGAGATGTTACCATTTTATTTGAATTTTGTGATTTGAGCATTGCAATTAATTTGGTTTTGTTCTCTATTCAATTATGATATCTGCTTCTGCAGTTTCTTCCAACATGAACAATATGTTAGTGTTGAATGGGTCAAATTTTAAGGATTGTGAAGATTATATTTTGATTGCTCTGGGTTGCATGGATCTGGAATACGCGCTAAGGATTGAGCAACCTACTTCTCCTACAGACGGTTGTACTTCTTATCAAAAGAGAAACTACGAGAAGTAGGAATAATCGAATCGTGTAAGTCTACTGATCGTTGGGTTTAGCATCCCAGAAGCCTTTCGAGGCACTGCATCTGAGTATATCACTAAGGCCAGTGAATATCTTGCCAAAATTAAGGAACGTTTTGTGAAAAACGATAAGGTTGAGACAAGCGTGCTTGATCTCAATAAATAAGGGCAAGGGCAACATAAGGGATCACATTATGAAAATGTCTCACGTTGCTTCACTTAAGATTGAATTCTAAAGACTTGTTTGTGCATTTGGTGTTGCACATCTGGTCAGTATCTCAAGAAATAAAGTAAAGGGCATTAAGAAAAAGTGTATTGAGAATGCTGCTATGGATAAGGGTTAATCACAAAGGTAACAGCATAAGGACAATGATAGTTGTTTTTTTTTGTGGTAGACATGGATATAAAAAAGAAGAATTGTGACAAATATCACGCATGACGTGCAAAGGAAATTACAATTCTTGTTTTGGTCTGTTCTGAAGTTAATTTAGCTTTAGTCCCTAATGATATTTAGTGGGTAGATTTTGGTGCTACTACTCACATAAGGTTATCAATGCAAAGGCTGTCTGAGCTACCGAAAGTCAATTAATGTTGAAAGATACATCTAAGTGTGATATGACAAATCGGTGCAAGTATAAACTATTGGGCATTATAGATTGTTATTAAAGACTAGAATTTTTTGGTTTTGAAGGATACTTTATTGTACTGTCTTTTAGACAAAATTTGGTTTCTATTTCTGCTTTGGACAAATTTGGTTTTTCTTGTTCATTCAGAAATAGTAAAGTTCTTCCTTCAAATAATGCTAATATTATGGGCACTGTTTCCTTAAGTGCATATAACAATCATTGTATGCTCAATTATGTTACTTCGTATTCAAAAGCTTTACATGTTGAATAAAAATGGACTAAGAAAATTAAATAATGAAAATTTGGTTAATTTATGACACAAGTGTTTTGGTTATATCTCAAATAAAGGATTGTGAGACTTGTGTCAGATGTTATATTGAATACACTTATCTTTTCAGAACTTGATTTGTGTATTTAATGTATCAAAGGAAAGCAAGCCAAACATAAGAAATTAGGTGCCAATAAAGCTATACATTTTAGAACTGATATATACAGACATTTGTGGTTCATTCCCTTCGGTTTCTTGGAATGATCAACAATATTTTATATCATTCATAGGCGAATATTCTTGTTTTTGGCACCTATATTTAATCTATTTAAAATCTGGGTCATTAGACAAGTTCAAAATATTCAGGGCTGATGTTAAGTTCCAACTCAACAAAGGCATTAAGAAAATCAAATCTGACCGTGGTGGCGAATACTACGACAAAAATGACTGTTCAGGTGAACAATGTCAAAGACCTTTTGCCTTCTATTTGGAAGAGTGTCGGATCGTCCTTTTGTAGACCATGCCGGGATCGCCTAGCATGAGTGGTGTAGCTAAAAGACGAAATAAAACTCTTAAAGATATATGAAGGAGTATGATTTATCATTCTTCCTTGTCACATGCTTTGGAGAGAGGCATTAAAGACTGTAGCATACATTCTCACTTTGGTTATTCAGAAAAATTTAGGGATTTTTAAATTTTATGATCACACAAAAGGAACTAATTTTGGGACGAGAAATATAGTATTCCTTGAGGATGTTGAGTTTTGGGTGAAGAATGTGTTAAGGAACATTACTTTTGAGGAGGAGTCTGCATAGACACCTACTACTGCTTCTGACAATGATCAGGTATCAATTACTATCTTTGAAGAAGAAGCATATTAAGAACCTCAAGATGATATTGTTGTAAACATTCAATCTCATGTGGATGATATCATTTAAAGTCAATCTCAACAACCTCAATTAAGATTCTCGTCAATGATCACAAATTTTATGAAGTAGTTCTTTCATTTGGATTCAGAAAGAATGCTATTGATGGTTGTGTGTATCACAAGTTCAGTGGGAGCATATACATCCTCTTTTGTATTTGGAATTGAAAGAAATAAATTTTGATTATCACAGAAGGAATATATAGTGAAAATGTGCTTAAAGTATTTGAGATGCATAATTGCAAGTAAAGAAGTACCCCTATGACTAAGGGAGACAAACCTAGTCTCATTCAGTGCTCTAAGATAAATCTTGAGATTTAGAAAATGCAGAAGGTTCCATATGCTTTGGCTATTGGGAGCCTAATGTGTACTCAAGTATGTATTAGACCCAATTTGGTTTTTATTGTTAATATGTTGGGCAGATATCTCGGTAACCCAATATGGATCATTAGGAAGCAGCAAAACGGGTTATGAGATACTACAGAGAACTAAGCATTACATGCTCACATAAAGAAAATCAGATCATTTGGAGAGATCATTAGATATTTTGATTCTGATTTTGTTAGATGCCAATACAGTAAATGATTCATTTTAGGTTACGTATGTCTGTTGGTTGTGGAGCCATTTCGTGGAGAAGTGCTGAGCAAACACTTATAGCTACTTCTGCCATGACAACAGAATTCGTAACTTGTTTTTGGGGCATCTAGTTATTGAATATAATTGCAAAATTTTGTCACTAGGCTGCATATTGTTAAAGGTATTGAAAGACCACTTAAGTTATGTTGTGACAATAACTCTGCAGTATTATATTCTAAAGCAACAGGAGCTTCCTGGTTGTTAAATAAAGGGTCCGGAATGGACAAATACATATAGAGCATAAGGGAATGGATTTGATGATTACAAATCTAGTCATTAAGGGACTATCACCCAAGGTCTTTCATGGGCATGTAGCCTAAATGGGTGTTATGTTGTTTAAGGATACTTCCGATTAGTGGGAGTAGTTTTGGTTATTGCTCTATATTGTGTGTTGGACATTTGTTATAAAACTCATGTTATTCTCTGCAGAAATAAAGTATTATGTTTTGTCCATTATTTTTGGTTTGA
This sequence comes from Salvia hispanica, assembly GCF_023119035.1. Taxonomy (NCBI): domain Eukaryota; kingdom Viridiplantae; phylum Streptophyta; class Magnoliopsida; order Lamiales; family Lamiaceae; genus Salvia; species Salvia hispanica. The sequence goes on from NC_062968.1 coordinate 41,184,342, forward strand.
TCTCATTTCGGGAGGACTAGTTGGAAATAGGCATGTATGATCACCTTGCATGAAATTTTCATGCTACACTCCATAATTGATCTGTTGTTGATTATATTTGCATATGTGATTACTGATGGGTTTAATCATGAAAAAATATGGTGACTGCCCCTTTAGTCCTATGTCGATATGGTTGATAATAAGATTGTTCGGAAATTCACTATGTGATACTAGCATATTTGAGCGCTCATTCGGTTTGTACACATTTATTTGGTGTCATGTGTTGCCCAAGTGGGAGATTGTTAGAAATTTGGGCTTCCACATGACTAATTTAATGTGTATGGCTATCTTTTGGTTGCCCAATTAAAGTGATCTATTAAAGATTAAAGTTTGGGCTAAAAGTGTATTTATTTGTTATGGAAATAAGTGTAGATGCCATATGGGATTTTCTATTTGATGAGGGACCGAATAGAAAAAAAAGGGGTTTATATTTAATATAAATATAAGCTAGGGTTATGGTCCCCAGACCTCAGAAGAACATTCGATATCTATGTATTCTCTCGGCAGATTATTCTGAAGAATGTTTCTGATTATTTGGAAGATCCATAGCCGCTGCAAAGCAATTCCGCCGTTCAATTCGTCATGGATCAAGGTACGCTTCCGCTCTACAGTTTATGCTCCTTCTCCGTCGTTCTCAGTTAATCATCATAGAGAGCTTTATGTAATTATTCACTCAATTATTCCAACACATGACACTATTGTATATTTTCATTTGAGCTCTTTTACTAGAGGTATACTCCCACTCATGCTCCGCCACTATTAAATGGTGCTAGTTGTGAATTTTATTAAGTGGCTAGCCCCTGAACTAACTACCAAGCAAACTATAGCCAGGCCATGGATTTTCCAAATATTTCTCTCACCCGACATGGGAACGGATGCTCGCAAAGGAGACTCTTTAAACTCAACTCTCCAATCTCAAAATTTGATTTCTAACTATTACAAATGGCCCCAATTTTAGATGTAGGGTTTGGGAGGTAAAAAGGATAAAAAAAAATCCAGAATCCAATAGACTCCCAAAGAAACGTTTCTAGTATAGAAGGACGGAGGAAATATTTTAAACAGTTCAATACCTTAAAAATATTAGTCACACACCTAAAAATATAACAATTCAAAACAAAAAAAATCAAAATCTAACACAGTACTGTATTCATTACTTAATCCCTAAAATTTCACTAATCCAATACCTTAAAACTTAAACAATTCAATACCTACAAAAATACAACACCTAATAAATTAAGTTAAATACCTGGAAATTGAAATTAACACACGACAAAATACAAACCAATAATATTTAAATGAAACAAAGCAACAATATTCATTATAAAGATCGAAAGCAAATAATAAAAATTAAATCAACACACAACAAAATACAAATCAAACAAGCAAATAATATTCATTACAAAGATCCAAAGCAAATCATTTATAATATATCATTCCTCAGCTATTAGGAGTCATGATTAACTTTTATTGTAAATGTTATGCAGCCCCCGACATTCCACAATCTCATTTCACTCACATTTCATGGGATGGGATCAAATTAATAAGTGAAATTGTCAAAAATCAAAGCAAATCTCAGTCATTGGATATTGTGATGTAACCCGTTAGATTAATGTCACGTTTCTAATAATATAGTTCGGCTAATAATGTAACGCGTTTTTGTCTAATAATGTAGATGTGTAGTCTAATAATGTAGCTCAGCTAATAATGTAACGCTTTTAGTGTAATAATGTAGCTCGGATACTATTATCACAACTATCCAATCTAAAGATCCAAAGTCTGAGATTTGCTTTGATTTTTGACAGGATTTCACTTATTGACCATAGTGCACCCCCACATTTTATTATAAGAATGGGTCTCCCATTTAACTATCTTTTTACACTCACTTTCCTTAATATTTCTTAAAACTTTTGCCGAACTCGACTGGAACACCTAATGAGAGATGGAGGTGTATATTATACTTTTATTTGACTAAGAACAAATTAATGAATATAAAATTAAAATTGAATTTTAATACGATTTCTTGTTAAAATTGATCGCTTCGTCTGTACAACAAAAAACAGGTGAAGATAAAATCTTTTAACTGAACCCGACCAAAAACCGGTCTTTTAGTTCTCCATTCTTGACGAAACTGGTTAAAAATGATTCCCTTTTTGAGTTAATGGAGACTAAAAAACCAAAAAAATGGGCTTACTAATATGTAGTACTCTCTCTGTCCAAAAATCGTCTCATTTTCCCATTTTGAAATCTCAACAAATAATAGTGTCATTTTTTAAAATGAAAAGTTTACTCCTCCTGTTTAATTCACTTTTTCTCCTCTCTGTCATTATTTTATTCACTTTTTCTCTTATCTCTCAAACGTTGCCTGTTTTTTCTCATCATCTCTAATTTTACCAATTTCTCATTAAAACTTATAATATTCACAAATTAGACTATTTTTTTTAGAGTGAACTATATAAATAGTACTCCCTCTGTCCCAACTAAGTTGAGTCAAAACTTTTGGACACGAAAATTAAGAATTGTGTTGAAAAGTAGGAGAAAACAATAAAATAGAAAAGATAAAGAGAGAGTAAAGTAAGTGATGAAATAAAGTAAGAGTGATTGGATGTTTTATATTTTGTCAAAGAAGGAATACGACTCAACTTAGTTAGGAAATCTCAAAAAGGAATACGGCTCAACTTAATTGGGACGGAGGGAGTACTCCCTGATCTTTTACTTTTGCACAAAAATGGTACCTGGTCTTTGTTTTATATCGTTTTTGGTACCTAAAAGTCACATTTTTAGTACCTAATGCAAATTTTCACCGCAAAATACCCCATAAGAATCACATTTTTCACATTTTTGCCATGGAGGGCATTTTTGGGCATACACAAAAAGTGAACCTAAAATGAAATATATATATATTTTCTTCTATACTACTATTATTATTAATTATTATTAATATCATTATTATGATATTATAAATTAATATTTATCTTTTTTTCAAGCAATTCAAATTATGTCTCGTCCTTAATTATACTTAATTATTATTATAACACTAATAATTCATAATTAATAAATAATTATAATCAAATTATTTAAATTATGAATCATATAATAAAAAATTATAATAATAAAAATTATTATTATTTGGTTTTATTAATAACTAATCAATTTAACTTTAATAAAATTTAAAATTATGAATTATATTTATAATGATATAAAATTATTGAATATTTTTAATTCGGTGTTTTAGTCTATATAAAAAATTAAAGTAAAAAATTTTATTTGACTTAATTAGTTTAAACAATCGATGTAATTATATATTATTTTTCTTAATTTATATTATGAACGTCAATTAGGTGCATGTATAAAATACACTAAAAGAAGAAGAAAAAGAAAAAAAAAAGAAAAGTAGATAAAATAGAAACTAAGAAGAAAAAAGGAAAATAGAAAAAAAAAAATTCATATTTTTTAAAATTTCTAAATATACCTTCTATAACTCAAAAACCCATATGATTTTGTAAATTGTATTTAATAGAGATATTTCGTAGTCCACTCCTATTTTAGTTTCACCTCCAACGACGGTGAACAAACAGGGTCACCGAGATAACTCAAGAGAAGAACCCGGCCACCACTGCCACCGCCCTCTGACCTCTCTTCAGCATCCAGGTTATTTTTTTATCTGGTTGAAAACAAATTTATTAAGAGCATTTACTGGCTACAAATTTCTGGTTTGAAACCACTTTTGATGATTAAATTCTAGCGGCTTCAGATGAACTAACTTTGCAATAATGTTTGTGTGATTTTACTCTCTTACATGAACTGACCTAGCTCAGTAATCATTTCCAATTCAATTTCCTTTAGTTGTTGATAACTTGCTGAGTGCACCCCAGGTGTTTGATTAAATGCTCAACTGATCAAGAAAATGGCAGCTCTAGCGTTTGCTCCATCTGTCTCTCCTCCGTGGCACCTCGATTCCGTTTCACTCGGATCCCATTTCGTGCCTAAACTTGAACTTAGTGTGAGCACAAGGAGACGATGCATCGAAAAACCCGTTGTTTCGACCTCATGTTCGGCATCTCCCCACAAAATAATCCGTGATCCGAGGCTAGACAAGCATGTGGTGAAGCAGAAAAAGATACGATTCGTTCAAAAGCTTAAGACACTTCTCCTTTCTAAACCCGAGCACTTCATGCCTATTCAAGTTCTCTACAAATGCCGCGGCTACTTGTCTTTGCCCAAATCCCGCTCCATCCTACCAATGATTCGTCGTTATCCCACTGTGTTCGAGCTCTTCTACATTCCCACTCCTCCTACTCCGTTCCATGCTGCTGGCCCTCTCTCTCAGCTCTGCGTCCGCCTAACCCCACCAGCTGCAGCCCTTGCCAAGAAAGAATCAGATCTCAAGAAATCTATGGCTATTTCTTTGGCAGCTAAACTCCAAAAGCTGTTAATGCTCGCCTCCCCATATCACCGCCTTTTGTTACACAAGCTCGTGCATTTGGCTCCCGACCTAGGCCTTCCTGTCAACTTTCGCTCCCGTCTCTGCAATGACCATCCGGATAGGTTTAAAGTCGTGGACACTTCTTACGGTCGCGCTCTTGAGCTTGTTTCGTGGGACTCCAGTTTGGCCGAAGCGTTGCCATGGCGGGAGGAGGACAGCAAGTCTCGTGGTCTGATAGTTGACAGGCCGTTAAAATTCAAACATCTGAGGCTGCGGAAGGGGCTGAATATCAAGAGGTGGCATCACGAGTATTTGATAAAGTTTAAGGATCTCCCGGATGTGTGCCCATACACTAGCAATCCGGAAGAATTGGCGAGAGAGTCAATGAGGGCAGAGAAGAGAGCTTGTGCTGTGGTGAGGGAGGTTTTAGGGATGACTATGGAGAAGAGGACGTTGGTGGATCATTTGACGCATTTTAGGAAGGAGTTTGGGCTGTCGAACAAGGTGAGAGGAATGTTGGTAAGGCACCCGGAGCTGTTTTACATAAGCTTGAAGGGGCAGAGAGACTCGGTGTTTCTTGTGGAGGGCTATAGTGAGAAGGGCAGACTGCTGGAGAAGAATGACATAATCGCGATAAAGGATGAGATGATGAAACTGGTGTTACAAGGAAAGAGGCTGCGGCGGAACGAGGTTATGAGCAACAACTCTGATCATCATCAAAATTACATCCTAACTGTGGATAATCAAGTGGATGAAGATGATGAGTATGATGATGGACTAGATGATCTCTTCCAAGTAGAAGATTTTACTTCTGATGATGATGACGACGATGGTGATGGTGAAAGTGAAGGGCATCAAGAGATAGGGGAATTTTGGAGCGCTGAGGAAACTCCATTGCTACAATATCATAATGCTTGTGATTTAGAACCCTGGTAGTGTCATCAAGTTTTCCCCCAAATCCATATAAATCGTGTATTTTATCTACCTTCTTGTATATTACTAATGAAATGACACGAAATGAAACCAAAGATATAGTAATTAATTCATAAAAATTGATATCAAAGGGATCATTTCAATATATTAGATAAGTAATTTCCATATCAATTCTTCTGTATTTGAATTATATGAAATATTTCTGTGTATCAAGATTTCGGTCCAAAAATATTCTATATTTCGGCCACCTGGGATTTGGGAAATTTTGATCCAAATATTGCAATTCCGATCCGGAAGCGCTTCCTATCGGAAAGTGCAAATTTAAATGGAAAAGTTGGAGATTTAATTGTGATGTTGATTTAATAACACGACTGTTCTTTCATACCAAATTTTAATAGTCACATTATGTTGATTTTATAAGCATTTGTCTAGTTAGAGTGAAATAGCTAATACTCCGTCCCAGATAATTTATCCCATTTTTCCATTTCGGTGCTTCTCACATAATTTATCTCATTTCACTTTTTAGCATTTTTGGTAGTGCACCTCATATTCCACAACTCATTCCTACTCACATTTTATTATAAAACTAATATATAAAAGTAAGACTCACATTCTACTAACTTTTTCAATTCACTTTTCATTATATTTATTAAAACCCGTGTCTGGCCAAAGTGAGACGAATTATCTGGGACGGAGGGAGTAATAAAGAGTGAAATACAAAAATAGTCTCTGGACTATCAGTTTATCTCGCCAATAGTTCATGAACTTTAAAAATTTCTCTAGTAGTCCCTGAAATAAGTGTTTATTTCAAAATTGGTCCTTTTGCACTGTTTTCTTCCGAAATGCCCTTTTAGGCTGCTGAGCAATTTCGTCTTTTCACATTTTAACTGTTTCAAATGATATTATTTCAATGATGTACTATATCTTATATTATTTCAAAATTATCTTCTTCTTCCCTTTGTCATCCTTCAAAATTAACTGTTTCAATGATGTACTATATCTTATATTATTCAAAATTATCTTCTTATTTCAAAATTAACTGTTTCAAATGGAAGAAGAAGATAATTTTGAAAAAAATATCAGATTTAGTAAATCATTAAAATGTGTAAAGACGAAATTGCCCAACAGCCCAAAAGGGCATATTCGGAAGAAAACAATGCAAAAGGACCAATTTTGAAATAAACCCTTAGTTCAGGAACTACTAGAGATATTTTTAAAGTCCAGGAATATTCTGGACCAAATTTATATTTCGGTCATATATTTATGACCAAAATTGTACTCCCTCCGTCTCATAGTAGATGTCACACTATCCTTTTTAGTTTGTCCAATAAAAGATGTCACATTTCCTCTTTTGGAAAAAATTTCCTCTCACATTAATTATAAAATTATATTTTCTATCACCACTTAACATACAAAACAATATCTCCTAAAATCTCGTATCATCTCCCAAGTGTGCCATTCTTTGGACCGGAGGGAGTTCTACTTTGCTCTAAATATTATCTGAATCCTTCATTGCTTCTATTAATTCCGACTCTTTCAAAATTGATTGATGATTTTGCCACTAAAAAGAGTGAAGGAAAACATTTAACAAATACTCCCTCCGTCCGCCAATAAGAGTCCCGTTTTACCATTTTCGGACGTCCGCGAATAGGAGTCCCGGTTGCCCTTTCCATATTTGGATAAATTAAATACCCTTACTCATTCACTTAAATTACAAAAATGGCATACCCAAAAATAATTCAACAATTAATTTTCTCCCCTCCATACTCTATTCTCGATTTACACATCCACTTCCTCACCCTCTCTCCCCCTCATCTCTCACTACCGATTCTGTCTCAAGAACCCTAAATCGCCGCCGCCTCCTCCTCCCACCCAAATCGCCTCCTCCTGCGCTTAAATGGAACCACCCACGCCATCTCTCCTTTCACCCATTCCTCCGATTTCCCCAAATCGGAAAATCTATTGGAAGACATCATGGGATGATATCCCAGTGGAGATGGAGTCCGAATTCATGGGCCTTCCCTCAGAATCGCCAGATCTGGAGGATCTAGACGCCGATTTGTTGATTGTGCCCGACACACCAGACTATAAGCTGGGCTCTTGGTGGGAGAGCGATTCTGTCTCCACCATTGTCCCTGAATCTCCATTGACGGAGCTCGATCCGTTCCCAACTGTAGTCCCTGAAACTCCGGCCACCAAGCGACGGAGGAGGCATCCAGTAGAGGAGGAGGAGTGGTTCAAGAGCTTCTTGGTGATGCTCTTGCCTGGCATGGCGGATCTTCTCTGAATTTGTGAGTTTACTGAGAGCCACCCTCTATCTAGGGTTTGGAGGTTCTTAGGTTTGATTGCTTTGGGGTTTTTATGGGCTATGGTTGTCTTGTGTTTGAGCCACCCCCAATTTGGGTTAGGAGGCACTAAATCTGTTGTTTTATGTGTATTGCCATATGATGAAATATTTTCTGAGGTTAATGTTGCTGCATTGAGGTTGCTTTGATGGATATGTTGGTGTTGCCTTGTGGATATGATTTTGTGGTGCTTGATTTGTGTCTGTCTCTGCAATATGGTGAAGTATGCAATGTTTAGCCACCCCCAATTTGGGTTAGGAGGCATTAAATCTGTTGTTTGATGTGTAATGCCATATGCTGAAATATTTTCAGAGGGTAATGTTGATGCATTGAGGTTGCTTTGATGGATGTGTTGGTGTTGTCTTGTGGATTGATAAATATTTAGCCACCCCTTTAGAGGTTTGGAGGTTGTTCCTGCCCCATGATGAAGCTTTTCTGAGTACTTGGTTGGGGTTATTTTGATGGTAATGTTGGTGCTGCTTGTGATTTGATTTGGTGGTGCTTGGTTCTGTTGGTGTTGCCTTGTGGATTGATTTGGTGGTGCTTGGTTCTGTTGGTGTTGCCTTGTGGATTGATTTGATGGTGCTTGATTTGTGTATCTATGCAATATGGTGAATTATGCAATGTTCAGCCACCCCTTTAGAGGTTTGGAGGCTATTCCTGCTCTATGATGAAGCTTTTCTGAGGGCTTGGTATTAAACATCAGTGAATATGTGCATTACATGTTCTTTGCACTATTTCTACATACAAAACACAAAAAATCAGCACCTACTACCCAAAAATATAAGGCCTGATTTCAAAAACACATCATTGCATCCCCCTATCTATTTAGAACCCAAAAGCAGTAGACAAAGGTCCGATGTCATATGCACCACCTGCATTGTTCTCTGGTAGCTGTAAGTACTCCAGCACATCTCTCACAAGCTTCTCATCCACATCCAATGCATTAGGCAGCCCCTCTGTTCTTTCCAACCTGTCTTTGTTAATGTGAGGGACTTTGTAGTTGTTCTCACCCCTGAATATCAGAATTTGAGTAAGGCAAGCCTGCAATGAGAGGAAAACCTTGTTTAGGGTCTGTGGTGATAGCTCTTCATAAGAGCTATACACATTTCCCAACAATTCATCAACAGTAGAGCATGGTTTCTCATGCTGCAGTGTTTGAATAGCCCGGAAAAAGCCAAGGTCTAGTATGTTGGTGTCAGGTGAATTGGCTGGTTGACAAATCAGTTGGATTTTAAATCCATCTGAATTTGCTACATCCTCAAATTCAGGATCCACACTATTTATGTGGGGTGTGGCATTGTCTTGCTGGATGAAAATTTCTTTGCTTGCCTAATCTGGCCACTTGGCCTTAATAGCTGGTACAATCTGTAAACCAAAAGTAAATATTCCTAGATGATGATCTTTATATAAACAGGTAAGATCTGATAGGTTGGGAAAAGTAGCATACCTTGTGGACTAGGCAGTCTCTCATCACATTCTTATTGACTGCTGGAATTGGTTTAGTCTCAAGTGTGCCTCTAGGCCTATTCTTTGATTTTCTTTTTGCTGGTACCACTTCAGTGAAAGGAAAAATACCCAACTTTCCATCAAATTTGGTCTGGCCATCCGGGCCAAATACAGGTCTACATACTGCACACATGAACATCACTTTGGTGATAAACCTCTTTGACTTGCATGCACTATATGGCTCATCTTCATCCGACAAGAGGTAGTACCTGTCTGTTGTCTTAGTCATAAAGAACCATTTTTCATCTATGTGGACTATATTGTGCATGCTTTGAAACTGAACTCTACCAGCAGATATGGTAGGTAGAAGTTGACTAAGACACCATTTCAACCTAGCTAACTTGTTCACTTCAGTCAATGCAGGTTTTATAGCATTTGTATGTGGCTTGAGTTTACCCTCCTTAATCCACTAACTAACTGTACTCTTACTTACTGACAATTTATTTGCCATTTTTCTAATGGAAGACCTTTCAAGCACAGATAAATTTCTAACCTTTTCTTCATCTAGGTCCAACTTGTCTGAATTTTGATATCCTTTAACTTTACCTTCCATGTGTGCAGGTTCCTCCCTTTGCATCTGCTCTTTTGCTGCCTTCCACATCCTGTAAACAGTCTTTCTACTGATGCCAAACTCCTCTGCCACCTCCGTCACTGCCCCTTTTATGAGCACTCCATCAGTGCTATGCTTAAGGAGGAATTGCACCACCAAGTTCTTCCTACTGCTGCTTAAGTGTAGACTCTGTCTTGACCCCTCCTCCATCCCAATGATGAAGCTTTTCTGAGGGAAATGGTAATGTAAAATGTTTGGGTTTTTTGTTTTTTTGGGAGGTTGGTGGAGGTTGTGTTAAATGCAGCCTTGTTAATGTATTTATAGGGGTACTGCAAATTCTGAAATTTAGGGTAAATTTTAGTTCAAATTTTCCTCTAAAATGTTTAAGAGGGAATCTGAATTTTTTTGTAATCCCTCCTTGTAATCTGAACAGGTTTCGGTACATATGTGAAATGGAAGACAACTTTTTGTGTTAATCCATCTTATTTTCAGTTTTTCAGAAATTTAAATTAGGAATAATAAATCTAAAACTAAAAATAATTAAATTTAAAAATTAAAAAAAAATATCAAATCTGTCCCAGAAATAAAAAGAATAAGCTTTGTAATCAACAAATACTTTAAGTGGGTCCCAAATTCCACTATCACACTCCATTTATTACACACCCAATCTTTTCTTAAAACCCGCGCCGTTGGTGAATGAGACTCTTATTGCCGGACGGAGGGAGTATGTAACAGCAAGGAAACAATCGTCTATATCACATGTTTAAGACAGCAAAGAGTTGAATATAAATTATTTACAAAGCAACATTATTTTTGGAATCCCAGTCAAACGTAGTGTGCAGTAGAAATAATATATAAAGGTTGACAACTCCCTATAATGAAATATGAGTACTTAAATGCTTAACTGGATATGATGCCTCATAACAAATCTATGTAATAAAGTGACAACCATATAAATCCGTATTTTTTCTACGAATCCCGAATTATTGTATGATTAATACCTTTAGATTTTAAGATCTGATACAAACATATGACAAATAACTTCAATAAAAAATATTAACACAACGTCAACATTATCAAAATCTATCGATCCAGATCATTGTTTGGAGTTTATACAATATATAGAGATTGTATTTGATTACATCTCTAGTCCCATAATGTTAATTTCCAGTAACTCTACGAATCAATAGGGAAAGTCCGATATTTTTTACCACATTACGTAAATACTCCATCTGTCTCATTAGAAATGAAACGTTTTCTTTTTGGTTTGTCCCATTAAAAATGAAACATTTTTAAAAATGGAAACAATCATCTCTCTACTTTTTCTTCTCTCTTACTTTACTCTCACTTCATTAACTCACAAAATAACACTACATAAAATCTTGTTTTGAAAAGCAAATGTTGCATATTTAGTGGACAGATGGAGTATATAAGATTTCTTGTATCCGGAAGTTCCCTTAAATTCAATTTTTGGCTACCTAAAAACTGATTCTTTAACATCATAAGTTGTTTTTATTTAGATTTTTTTAACAAAAGACGATGTGTAAAGTTCATAGTAAGTTTTTTTTAATGAATAAACGACTTTGTTTTGATACTCCATTAAAAACAATATTTTGTCTATTCAAAAGCCACATCAATTTTGATCTGAAAAGAATTGAAATTCGGTAGAAATTCCAAAATCACGAGAGTTATGAAAAACAAAATTCACTAAATGATAAACAAACAATCATTTTAATATTAAGGAGAAAATCTCAAATTCAAATCCGTTATACCAATAGCTCCAGAAAATGACAGCAAAAAATCAATACAAAAGTAGAAGTACCAAAAATAACATGAGAAAATAGAAATGAAAATGTTGAGAGCATCTTTGTGTGTTAGGTGCAACAATGACCTTGCAACAGTAAAAGGGAGAATTGGACACCTTGCTTACAACTTACCTTCTTCATATAATTCTGCTCTTCAATGGAGATCATTAGACTTATTCATGATGTATATGCAGAAATGAGAGAAGCTACAATGGTATAACTCTTTCATATATAGTGATCCCATAAAATCCAGATACATAAGAATGCCATACAAACTTCAAACTGGGACACAAGATAATGCCCGTTGAAACGCTATCACATACAATTATTCATCATTCGCAACCAAAAATTGAAGAACACTCACAGCTAATGCACCAGCTGTGCACCAGCATAGAAACTTGATTTGATAATTGTAAACACAAAGCTATTCAATCAAATCCCATCTACAATCTACAACAATGTGGAGAAGCTACAGAAACATTAGACATTCGAGCTTTGCTCACTTTCAATAGGCTCTATCAATTGTTTGCCAATATGGAAGGTATGGCATCACTAGTGTTGCCAAGTACCATAGCGCGAATACTATTTCTCCCTACAAACTTACCACTTTCGAACCTCAAACTTGACACCCTTTTCTTGGATCCGGACTTAGATTCACCACCCTCCTCAACAAGAAACCTAGACTCGCCATCAGGGCCGGACATCAATTCCATCAGATTGCTTCGGACCCCCAAGTCAGAGTGCACTCTCCGTGGGGTTGACAATGGCGTTCCATCTTTGGAAACATCATCATCAACACCCTTGATAGCCTTTCTTGTTGGCGTTTGCACCGGCTTGCCAACAGTATCCACCATCAGACAAGGATTAGCAATACCATTCCAAGAATGAAGTGGGACTAATCTACTCAACTCACTCAAACACTGAACCACCTCCTTCATCGACGGCCTCCTCTCCCTACAAGACCTCACACATTTGGCAGCCACCACAGCCAAGGTGGAACCGTCCTTAGGCGGCATAACCCTCGGATCATACACAGACAGAAATTTCCCCCTCCTAATCAACGGTATAGCCCAATCCACAATGGAAGGAGGCGAATACGCAACATCAATGGCCTTCCTCCCACTAATAATCTCAAGAAGCAATATCCCAAAACTAAAGATATCAGTTTTTGTGCTAAGATTATCAGGGGTTACATAGCTAGGATCAAGATACCCCATTGTCCCAGCAGGTGGAGTTGATTTCAACCTAGAATCATCCACACACCTCAAAGCCAGACCAAAATCCCCCAATCTGGCATTGAAATTTCTATCAATCAAAACATTAGCAGATTTAATATCTCTATGAATTACAGGCGGATTCAAAGAATGCAACACATCGACAGCTTTAGCAATCTGCAAAGCCAATTTGATCCTCCTCCCCCAATTTGGGGGCCGTGAGGTGGAATGCAAAACATCAAAAAGTGTACCGTTGCTCATGAATTCGACTACCAAAAGGCGATCTTGGGAGGGATTTTTGGTGAATCCGACGAGATTGACTAATCTAGGGCTCTGCAGCTTGGACAAGATATCGAATTCGTTCTCGAATTCGGTAGAATTCTCGGGCAGTCTGTGAGGGGCTCTGGAGGGTTTTTTGACGGCGACGAGGCGGCCGCTGCGGAGGACGCCTTTGTAGACGAGGCCGTGGCTGCCCCTGCCGAGGAGAGTGGCGGCGGAGAAGTTGTCGGTGGCCAATTCGAGATCTTTGTAGTTGAATTCTTGGAGTTTGATGGGTTTTTTGAGAGTGGGGTTATCGTGGGAGGATGTTGAGGCGAGGTGGGAATCGGTGACGGAGATGGATGATTCTGCTTTACAGGAAAGATAACCCATCGTTATTCCTTCAACTACTGTTGTAAGTGATGTTGAATTCGAGCATATATGTTTGCTTTGCTACTGAGGGGAAAGGGAAAGGGAAAGGGAAAGGGAAAGGGAAAGGGAATGGGAAATGGAGAGGGAGAGATGGTTGGTGGTGTGGAGCTGTAGATTGTAAATTGATCGATTTGGGAGTTGACTGAATGGATAAGGAGATCCAAGACTAAATCATTTGGAATTGGATTTATGAAATTGAATGAAGAAGAAAACTAATCTAAAGAAGATTAGATTATCATGTGGTGCTTCAATTTGAAGGGATCAAATGTCCAACTATGTTTGTTGATTCCCGCATTTCAAAGGGAGTAGTACGAATTTTCAATGCTTAAATGAGGACTTATTCATTTTCAGCGCGTAATAAATCGGGCACGGTGCTCGCCCGGTCTTCGGTTTTTGTCATTTTACTAGTCAATAAACTTAAATTACAAAATAAGAAACCAACTAATAACAGAACATTTATAAGTACAAACTTATACTCGTCTTGTCCTTTGAAATTAACCATATTTCATTTTTTTAATTAGAAATGGCCGATTTATTTATATTACTCTCTCCGCGTCTCATTCAAGATGTTCACATTCTTAGCATTAAAGAATATTAAGACGAATTGCGTCTCATTCAAGATGTTCACATTCTTAGCACTAAAAAATATTAAGATAAATTGTTAGGTGAAGTAAATAGAGAGAAAAAGGTTGTTGAATATTTAAATAGGGAGAGAATACTTAATTTCCTAATATAGAAAGTGGACATCTTGAGTGAAACTGATGGAGTAACTTTTTTCTCCTTTTTTAGTTACGCATTAAAATCCGTGCCAACCTTAAATGGCCTATTTCTATGGAACGAAGAAAATATAAAAGAAACTTACTCATTTCATCCTATTCAAGATGTCCACGTTCGTGAATGACATGGAAATTTAGGTGGACTAGTTGAGTATAATAAAGTAGAATGAAAAAAGATGATTGCATATTTTTAATTAGGAGAGAGGAGGAGAAATTTTGTTTCCAAAAATGGAAAGTGGGCATCTTGAGTGGGACAAACTAAGAGCACCCGCAATAGGGGTGCGCGATCAGCGAATGCCACCCCAGCGGGCATTGTTGAGCGTGATTTTCCATTACTTTTTTACAATTATCCCACTCCTATATACACCCTCCGGTCCCCATTAAATGTCTCATATTTCCTTATTTGGACGGTCGCCAATAAATGTCTCATTTCACTTTTACCATTTTTAGCAGTGGACTTCACATTTTATTATAAAACTAGGACCACATTCTACTAACTTTTTCTACCCACTTTTCTTAACAAAGTCAAACAATTTCTTAAAATCCGCACCGATTAAACATGGGACATTTAATGGGGGGACCAGAGGGAGTATACATCTCATTATTCTCCATTTCATCACACCTCTCTCTCAATTTTCTCTTTTTCCAAATAATGACTCCCTGAACACCGGAGAGTCAACATTCCCCAATGGGTCCCAGTTTCTCGGTGGTTCCTAGTTCCTGAGCCGGAACTAATTTCCCGGCGGCTACACTCCCTTCTAAGGTTGCGACTAGATTTTTCCAAGGTTTACCGAACCGGCGGTTAAACTAAAATCGTAACGGGCGATTACAGTTCCGAACTGAAATCGTTAGAATTTATTCAAACCGAAACCGTCGATTTTCGAACCGTGGTTCGGTTCAGGTTCAAAAATTTTTGAACCTGAACCGTGCCGGAACCGCGAAGAACCGCGAAAAACCGCCGGAAAACTGTGAAACCAAGTTGGAACCGCAAAAAACTGGCGGTTTGGAACCAAAACTGCTGGAAAATCGCCGGTTCAAAACCAAAACTGAAACCTACGGTTTTGGAACCGGAACCGCAAAACACCCTCGCAGTTAGGTTCCGGTTCGGCAATTTCCAAAACCGAAACCGGCAGTTTCGAATCGTAACCGCCGGTTCCAGAACCGTGGGCACCTCTAGCGGCGACTACCCTCCCTACCCCAGCGGCTACCCTTCCTTCCGAGGCAACTACGCCGATGTCAACAGACCGCTCAACCCCATCGTTGTACGGGGACAATGTCTATCGGCCCAATATACGGGATCGTCGATCCTGGTGGCCTATCCTATATTCAGTAATGACTCCTTGTCGCTGTCAAACTTAGATATTCTCCATACAGGGAGAATCCTTAGCCGAGGGTAGGGAGAAGGGGAGGGGGAAGGGAAGGCAATGGTGTGCGAGCCATATCATCCCGAGGGTCTGTCCAAGAGGATGAACTACACTCTCTAGAGGCACTTGCTATTGCAAACTGTTGGGTCGATCCTGGGCCAATAGGGATAATGGGGATGATAGGGTTGCCTGATGCCGGTCGGGGCTGATGGGGATGTTGGGGATGATGCCGACGAGTGATGGAACGAGCTTGTAGAATTTTTTTTAATTGTAGAATTTTTTTAATTTTAATGAATGATAGTTTTTTTCTATATTTTTTTCTTCAATTAATTTCGTTTTGTTATTTCATACTCCCTCCATTCTCAAAGAATATATACTTTAGGTTCGACACGAGTTTAAATGCAAAATTGATAATGTAAAAGAGAGGTGGAAAGAAATATTAATTAAAGAATTGTTAGTGGGGAATGAGTCCCACCTCATTAGAAAGAAAAGAGTTTCCAAAATTAGAAAGTGTATATTCTTGTGGGACGTGCTAAAAATGGAAGAATGCATATTTTTATGGGACGGAGTGAGTATTTGATAAACACCAACAGTAAAAATGAATTATAGAAATCATGATGTGGAAATTGAGATAGGATGGGCTAAAGATAGGTTGGATGATTAAAATGCTGACGTGGCAGGTGGAAATTGGAGATGGGTTGAAGATGAATCGTTTCGGGTAGTTCCTTTAGAATGTGGAACATGCATGCCCTTTATAGTTGATAAACACCAACAATTATAATGAATAATTTCGGTAATAGTAGATGTAAATAGTTCCTTTTTTTTAAATATAAAAATTTCTACATTTTCAATAAAATTGAAATATGGACTAAAATACAATTTATATTTTCTATATCATGAAAATTACTACGTTTCAATAATTAATATGGTACCGAGTGGATTTAAATATGTCATTAGTTTAGTCTTGAAAAAAATCAAAAAATTAGGGTTTCTTTTCTTCAGCTTCGCTGCTTCTTTGTTATGCTCTGCTGATTAAAAATAAAGGTTATACTCAGCCACTCTGCTGCTACAACACTCCAGCTATAGCTGCTATTGATGTAGTTGTTATTGCTACAATTGTTCTATTCTCCCGCCGCGGCTCTCCCATTCTACTGACCTTTGCTAATGTGCTTAGCATTTGCATCTACTCCTTATTATCATGTCTAATTCTAGATCATCTATAGGAACCACCATTAAGTTCAATGTGTCCAGCCATTTGCTTTGGTCTTATGCTTTTCTTCTATATTTGGGATCACATACGAGAAAGTCATGTTCGAAGTCTACCAGTCGTACCAAATATAACTCTTTTGATAATTCAATTGTTTGCTGACGGTCGAGGTTTGTATGGTGGGCGTGGTTGTGGCCGAGGCCAAGGTCGAGGTCGTGGGTTTCATGAACGGCCATGCAATCATCGTGGTCGTGTGAACCATGAGTCTGATGAAGTTGGAAGCAGTTTGGCAGACCAAATTGGGTTAACAACACAACGTTTACCACACCAAGTTCTTCATTTACTACTGTCGACTATACCTCTAGAGATGTGTTTATTGTGTCTACTGGTAAGTCTTATATGTTAGGTCTGAATGCCTCTACCCATATCACTGGTAGAAAATCGTGTTTCACATCTTTTTCTCCAGCCTCTCTTCCATTTGATCGTCTTGCTAATGGAACATATTCCCCGGTAAACGACAATGATGTTGTAAAGTAGAGGCACTTCTTTTTGGCACAAAGTTATTTAGTGTATTAAGTGGGTAGGTATTAAAGTAGATAAAGTAATAGAGGAATAGAAAAGTGGAGAAAATAAAGTAGAAAACTGAATAAAATAGTGAGAATAAAGTAGGAAAGAAAAAGTGAGTGAAATGATTCAACTATAAAGGAAATTCATGAAATGAAAAAATGACTCAACTACCAAGAGACGGAGAAAGTAATATGGAACTATTTGCATCTACTATTCCTTTTAGCGGTCAATTACATAAATTACATATAAGATAAAATGAAATTACAATTGTATACCAAGAGAAAAATACAAGATGAAATGTTATAATTTATCTACGATATTAACCTTACAATTTCACATAGACTGGAGGCTGGTTATGGCTTTCAGGTTACAATGTTGACGACACTCTACAGGAATACCTCCCAAGGGTTATTCCTGAGAATTAATTATAAGTTATAGTTCAACTAAATCTGTTTAATCCAGAGTGCAAAAGTACCTCCATATTTTGACCTGAGCTGTGGTGTATCTGAGCACCTAACTCAACTTGAAGTTTGTTAGTGTCAATAGACTCAATACACTCACATTATGTCGGATCCAAGTGCCAGCTGATTTCCAATTCACTGCAATTAATGAAATCCTTGACTTGATTTAGAGCTGCATATCGATGTTGTAATAGCAAGTGCTGCGAATTCTCTGCTTGTTCCTGGTTCTTGCCACTTCTTTTCCGCGGCAATTTTTTTGAGATGCTTTTCCACTTTGCTTCAAATTGATAAGCTACATCAACATGTGTGGAAATGACCGTGTTACAAGTCAATACATGATAGGATGCCATACACACATGCTTACCAAGTCGAATAAAAATACAGTGATTGAGATGGCAGAGATAGAATTAAAGCATCAGTATGTTACATAGTTAAAGAGATTTTTCTAGGAAACCTAAATTGTAATGTGTCCTATTAAAACTCTAAAATACTTTAAGGGTATGCATGTTCTTCCACACTCTAAAAGGCCACTTTTAGCAGTTAAAACTATATTTAGTCGCAAAGTGCTAGCAAGGAGTTTATGTTGAACATCTTTATACTCCCTCCGTCCCAAAAGAATATGCACTTTTGGTTGGAAACGGGTTTTAATGCACAATTGGTAAAGTAAGATAGATGTAGAAAGAAAAGGTAATGAAAGTATTGTTAGTGGAGAATGGGTCCCACCACATTAGAGAGAAAAGAGTTCCCAAAATTAGAAAGTGCATATTCTCGTGGGATGGACTAAAAAGGAAAAAAATGCAAATTCTTGTGGGACAGAGGGAGTATATGACAGAAGTGTATGTGATAAATGGAGAAATTTAGACATTACAATGTGATAAGTCAGGAGACTGCATCACCCATCTTGTCTGAGTTATACATTGGACATACAATAATTCCCCAGAACAAATAAAGATAGTAAGTCAAACACACTCTTCACTAAAGCAGTACATAGTGTTGACTGCGCAAGTGATCGCTTATGATGAAGGAACATTATAATTCATCATACTTTTTTCTCATGAAAGTGAAATGGTCATTATTGTTATTTGGTTTGTAAACACACGTATCATATGTTGATATGCTTCTTGTTATTTCTAAACCTGTATAAGGAAATCTTATAGCTCATAACTCTCATAAAAAGGAACACACCCACAACAGACAAGCACAAGCACACACAATCTCAATAATAAGGCACAGCTAAAAGATATAAGATGGGAGCAAAAGGTTTTCCTGAAGAGATTGACATAGAAAAATTATTGCTAAACATAGCTCCATGTTTAACCTTTATGCATCCTAATCCAGGTCAAACTATTACGTGGGCTAGCTATAAGTTTAAACCACCATGGTTGAGGATACACGTGAACTACCAAGTGCACATAAGTAGACTTGCTATAGTATAAACAACTAAAATGCCCTTTTTGTGGAACTTCAACATCCAAATAAGATTGAAATGTTAATCACGATTTTGAATATAAAAAAGCTCCCCTTTTTTTTCTGGAGGAACATCATTCATATGATTTAATATGGTCTGAATGACATATACTGTTATGACTTATGAGTACAGTAAACTCAGGCAGAAACGGAAGACAGCCAGGAAGATAATAGAATATTTGCACTACATTCCTCTAATACATATTTTCATTAAATTAAACGGTCACGATGGTTGAAGCTTTATTGTGTAGATTCTAGAAGAGTGTAGAAAAGCCATTGCACTAGTAAAACGAATATGTGAATACCACTGTGGATTTTTGCTAGAAAAGTATGAATTTGCAGATATTTCCGACTGATCTTTCAATGACTTTTAAATGGCTTAGTTACCTTTACTTTTATCCGCAAATCCCTGTATAAGACATGCACAAGTCCACGGCCTTCCAGCAGTCGAGGCTTTCGCACCACCTATTAACTCTCCGTTGTGCTGTTTCAAGCTACAAAAGAGAAAAACTCAGTGAAAGGAACATCATAGCATTAGACACATATCCTAGAGAAGCAACACACTAGCATTTATCAGGCTAATATTTGTGCTAATTGAGCTAGGTTTTTAAAAAAACTTAAATCAACACAAAAATTACAATTTAACTTATAGATATAGATTAAAATTACACAAAATTCACTGATGACACACTAAATATGCACCAATTAATGTTCATATGCAGAAACGGCGGTCGAAAAAATCCCAAGCAAATTTTAGATTAAAACAAGAAATAAATTCAAATTTTCGACCATAAATTCTGGACTATACCAATGAGAAAGTAGAGAGGAGAATTTGATACCGGCGAGAGAAATTATTGGTGACACCGACATAAGTCTTGATGGGCGGATTGGTGGAGAGGATTAGATAAACAGTCCAGGGATTCTTAGGTGGAGATGAGGGTTTCTTCGGAGATTGGACTTGGGCCAAAATATTTGGTGGGGAATTGGGTGTTTTGGCAAAGGGAGGAACAGTATTTGAATGGGGTTTCAGTGATCTGAATGTTCTTGACAATGGCGTCGCCATGATCGAAAATGGCGTTGATTGCTTTAGTGCCGTTTGGTTGAATATCGGCAACGGAAATGAATCAAAGAAAAAGAATACTTTTAAATTTACATTTTACTACCATTATTTGGTAAATAATCTACTGTGTTAAATTTCAAAAAACTATTTTCGTAGTACTCCCTCCATCCCATTGAAGATGACTCACTTTCCTTTTTAGTTTGTCCCAACTAAGATAACTCATTACTTAAAATGAAAACACATTTATCTCTACTTAATTCTCTCTCTCTTATTTTACTCTCTCCTCTCAACACACAAAATAAATTTGCATAAAATCCCGTGCCGCCCAAGAAATGGGTCATCTTCCTTGGGACGGATGGAGTATTAGTTAATACTACTCCTTCTCAGTTTAATGCAATTTAAGGCATGAATTTTAAGAAATGGTTAGAGTGTGTAATGATTGGAGTTTAGGAGTGAAATTTAAGGCATGGATTTTAAGAAATGATTGGAGTGTGTAATGATTGGAATGAGACAATGATTGTTAGAGTGTACTCCCTCGGTCCACAAAAAATAGATCACTTTCTAAAAATGAAAAGTTTATCTCTCATACTTTTCCCACTTTTTCTTCCCTCTCTCATACTTTACTCACTTTTTCTCTCTCTCTCTCTTACTTTACCTACTTTTTCTCCCCATCTCTCTTACTTTACCAATTCTACATTAAAACCCGTGCCGAACAACAATAGATCTATTGTTTGTGGACGGAGGGAGTATAATAATTGAAGTGAGGTAGTGAAAGTGTGACCCTTTTGACTTTTTATATGTTTAAGATTTTGTTTTGTTTTATTTTTATGAAAGTAATTAGTAATGGCATTTGAGGGTAAATTTCATCAACAATGAGGTTAAATTTTATATCCAAATATGATAAATTCTAAATGAGACTATTAAACAAGGACAGATGAAAATGTGAAAATAGGAATCATAAACTGAGACAGAGAGAGTACTTCTGATGTAAATCAAATAATGTTAATTCCACTCCAAGATATCTCCTATTTTTTCATATTATTTTATCTATCAATTAATCATTAAAGTTTAATTATTATATATTAGTTGATAGATATACATGTGGAGTGAAGGCATACAATGAGCCACATTGGATCTGGTGTCTGATTCAAATTGTCATTGCCTATCAAGACAATGTCCAAATTTTTTTATCCTACCACCGTTATCTTCGTCTATGAAATAGCTTCGCGTGGGTACCTTGTACGCCTCAATCGGAGCTCGGATGAAGAAGTTATAGTCATTTGACGAAAGCTGCACGGAGCAGTGCGAACCCGTCGAAAACGCCCGACCCGGACGTTTTTGGACTAAAAAACGCGCAGGTCCAATAGAAAGTGTTTCCCATTAAATTAAAAATATTCAATTGATTTAATTAGTTTGAACAATTTATTTAATCAGATATTTTGTCCTTAATTTATATGAATGTCAATTAGGTGTATGTATAAAATACTAAAAAAAAAACCAAAGAAGAGGAAATATGAACTAAGTAGAAAAAGGAAAGAAGAAAGAGAAAAAAAAGAAATCACATGTTTAGTACTCCCTCCGTTCCTTCATAGTTGAGTCATTTTTCCATTTTGGGAAGTTTCTTCATAGCTGAGGAACGGAGGGAGTACCAAACATGTGATTTTCTCTACTTTACCCTCTCTTATTTTATTCTCTCTACTTTATTCACTTTATATTTTATTCTCTCTATCTTTTCTTCTTTTATTTTTATCTATTTATTTAAAACACCCAACATTCATTTCTAAAAAATCCGTGCCGATAAGTTTCGCCTCAACTATGAAGAAACGAGGGAGTACTATTTAATTGAAAATTTCAAAGATACCCTTTATGACTCAAAAATCACATTTGGTACCAAATGATATTTTTGTCACGAGGTACCAAAATGATATAAAACAAAAATCATATACCATTTTTGTGCGAAAGTGAAAGATTAGATACTCCATCCATCCCTCTGTAGCTGAGTCGTGTTCTTTTTTTCAGTTGTCCCCCTGTAGCTGAGTCATTTTCTATTTTGGTAAAAAACATTAACTTTTCTTCTCTCTTACTTTATTCTCTCTTCATCTCTCCAACTTTTTCCTTTTCTACTTTATTCTTCCTTCACTAACTCGCTTTTAACACAATTTTTTAAATCTCGTGTAAAAAAAAAATACCTCTACTAAAGAAGGACTGAGAGAGTACTATTTGTGTAGTTCACTCTAATTAGTAAAGTAAGTAATTACCATTAATTATAAGATAGTGCTCATATTTTTTCGATCTAATTCAACCAATTCAAGATTTATACTTCTCTGTCTATCATTAGGAGTCCCGCTTTACTATTTTAGTCCATCCACTATAAGAGGTTTCGGTATACTATTTTAGTCCATCCGCCATTAAGAGTCCTGGTTCACTTTTACTATAAATGGTAGGTGGACCTCACTTTCCACTAACTCATTTCACCCACATTCTATTATAAAATTATAATAATGGACCCTACATTCTACTATCTTTTCTTATCCACTTTTCTTTACATTTCTTAAATCCCGTGCTAACTCAAATAGAGCTCCTAATACAGGTCCCTACATTATACCTATACATATTTTCTTCTATATAGAATTTAAGTGAAAAGCATAAAGTAGTTAAGAATTTGCATCATGATGATAAGCTATTAGTGATTCACCCTCCAAGAACAAGAACAATGTAACTCTTCCTTTAAGAAGAGTTTTGTTGTTGCCACTCCCCAAAAGAAAACTTGCATAATTTTTCAGTACAAGGCAAGATGACAGATATACAAGCAAAATGTAATCTCATCATTCGTCTCCTCCATAGATCACACTTTTACTTCTCCAACCAAACAAACAATACACATATATATTATCATTCTTGTTTCATTTCTATGAAACACAAATTAAAACCACCAACACATAAAAATGCAAGGAGGCACATCAGGCCATGTATCACTAGGGTTTGCATTCTTGGTGATAGGAATATGGCACCTCTTCAACTCCATCAAGCACCATTCTCTCCACCCCAAAAACTTCATATCCCTCCCATGGTTCCCTGCCCCAAGACTAAAATACCTAGAGCCCATCACCATCATCTTGGTCACAACCGTCTTTATAATCTCCGAACTCTTTGTTGCCGGCACCGGCAGCCCCACTGCCGCCAAGAACCTCCGCCACCTCGAGCACTCACTCATCGCCCTCTCCTTCTCCATCTACGCCTCCTTCGCAGTCCTCCTAGACCGCCTCGCCCCTCCCCGGCCTCCCCACCGCGGCCTTCTCCACCTCCTCCAGGCCGCCGCATTCGCGCAGCAGCTCCTCATCCTCCACCTCCACTCCACCGACCACGCCGGTGTCGAGGGGCAGTACCACTGGCTGATGCAGCTCGTCACCTCGGCGACGCTTCTCGCCACTTTGCTCCTCGCCGCCAACCCTAGGAGCTTCCTCGCCTCGTTCGCGAGAGGCTTCTCGGTGGTTTTTCAAGGAGTTTGGCTTGTTGTTATGGGGTTTATGTTGTGGACGCCAGAGTGGATGCCCGAGGACTGCTTCTTGAAGGGAGAGATGGTTATGTGCCGCGGCGACCGGGCCCTACGACGGGCTAAGGCGTTGGTGAATCTACTGTTTGGATTGTATCTGATTGTTTTGACAGTGTTTGTGATGGTGTTTTACTTGGTTTTGGTCAAGATGTATCCTCAAGAGAAAGTTGAGTATAGATCGTTGATGATCAAGTTTGATGAGGAAGAAGAGGGAGATTAAGGTCTAGCAAATTAAAAAGAATTTATTATGGCATGTTTGTGTATATAATGTGTTGTTGGTGTTAGTGATTTGGCCTCTTACATTAGTTTGATATTTAGGGGATCATGGGAAATATATCTGATGAATATGGATATGTATACTTTGTTATTATAGCGGAAGAAACATGTGGCGAAAATCAAAATTGAACTAAAGTTAGTAAATTATTGTTTTAGAACTAATCCTTTACACAATTCATTCCTATCAAAATATTACATATAGCGAGAAATGAAATATTTGTAATGTTATAGTAATGAATTAATGTTTGTTGAGACAAATAGCTTGCCGTGGACTCCAACGCATGATCAGTTTGTTGGATGCGTGATTATGATTCAAGCCTTCAAGTTATCGACTACTTTTGTGTCGCACAAATTAAGGCATGTTACGTGCATGATTGGACTGATAATTAACCATAATTTCAAATTTGGAAGTTGGCTATTTGAACTAAATAATCCGAAAATATCTATTTTAAATTTAAATAGTTGATAATTTACACTAAAATGATGATGTTTTGAACTTTAATAATGTAAATAAATATTAGTTAAAATATTTTTTTGCGACATTTTATAGTTATAAATTAGTTATAACTTGACCCCAATAATTTATCAGGATGATGAAGCAATATATTGTAAGACTCTTTAGGGAAATAAGAGGATTTTATTTAGCGTTCACTAACGCAAGGTGCAATAACATCCGCCACAAAATTTGAGGGTTAATCGTAACATCCATGTATGCAAGGTCTTATGTAGGGATGACCAATGTCGGGATTTTGAAATTAGGATTGCAAAATTTAATTATAGTGACTTAAAAGTTTAATTATAGTGACTTAAAAGTAAAAAATTACTAAAAAATGCCATAATGACAAAGTTGCAACATTAAATTCACAACTAGGTATAAGCATGTCAAAATGGATATCGAGTATTGGATACCCGCTATCAAAACCCGAAAAAGTCAGGTATTTGGATACCCGAAATCTGATTTTTCGGGTATCAGATCGAGATCGGAAAATGATGATGTTTTGAACTTTAATAATGTAAATAAATATTAGTTAAAATATTTTTTTGCGACATTTTATAGTTATAAATTAGTTATAACTTGACCCCAATAATTTATCAGGATGATGAAGCAATATATTGTAAGACTCTTTAGGGAAATAAGAGGATTTTATTTAGCGTTCACTAACGCAAGGTGCAATAACATCCGCCACAAAATTTGAGGGTTAATCGTAACATCCATGTATGCAAGGTCTTATGTAGGGATGACCAATGTCGGGATTTTGAAATTAGGATTGCAAAATTTAATTATAGTGACTTAAAAGTTTAATTATAGTGACTTAAAAGTAAAAAATTACTAAAAAATGCCATAATGACAAAGTTGCAACATTAAATTCACAACTAGGTATAAGCATGTCAAAATGGATATCGAGTATTGGATACCCGCTATCAAAACCCGAAAAAGTCAGGTATTTGGATACCCGAAATCTGATTTTTCGGGTATCAGATCGAGATCGGGTAGTGAGAATTTTGGATTATCGGATATCGGGTTAATAAATTTTGGGTTACCCGATATCCGATCAGGTATGCCCGAATTATCTGATTTGTTTCCTAAAATTAATAAATTATGTTTTTATTATAATTAAATGTAATTTAATTTCTTAACTACATTTTAATTAATACAATTTATTTTTTAATTGCATTTTAATTTCATTGACTTGTGATATTTTGAATTTTGAATCTTTGATGATATTGTCATATCTTGATTCTTATGAATTATTGAATTGTGATGTTTATAAGGGATGGATGTTTGAACTTATGAATTTTGATGATTATTGACTTATTGTGGATGGATGAAAGATGTTAATATGTAACTTATCAATTTTGTATTTAAAAGTTTGTAGCTATTTCCTTTTAAATTCGAACTACTATAAGAATTTTGTATTTCTAAAAGTTTGTAGTTATTTTCTTTTAAATTCGAACTACTACAGGATCTTTGTATTTCTAAAAGTTTGTAGTTATTTTCTCTTGAATACTACTTCAACTTTGTATTAAATTTGAATTAAATAATATTAAATTAATTCTAAAAGTTTGTAGTAAATTTCCAAAAATAACAAATAAAAATATCAAAATCACAATCGGAACTGGATATCCGAGTCGGGTATCCGGGTACTCGAAATCACATTCTTTTGGAGAAATAGTCAGCATCCTCGTTTCTGCAGTGGCGGCTGGCACTAATAGCCTTTGTGGCTACTTAGCTCATTCCTATTGTTTCTGTCGAAATTTCTCTTCCACATGAGAAGATATCATGTCTTGCTTTTTGAATTATTTGAATATCTTTTGCTGTTATATGAATAATTAGCTATTATGATATAAAATATGCAGTATGATGATAAATAGAGCAAAAACTAATGGTGTTTAATACTATGAAACAAAATTTACTGACTTAAAACCCTCACGAAACATTTTCAATAATTTATGGTAACTTAAAACTTTTTGTACTAAATTGAAACATTAATGAAACTTTTTGTATTTATGAATTAATTTCCTATCTGAAATTAAAAAAAAATGTGGAGTCTTATGAAGTGTAGATGGAAATGACTTAATGAAATGTGAACAAATGGGTGGTTGCTTGGAGAGTAACAATAACACGAAAGAGGAGTGGAATGAGTGACCAAGATGTTGAGACTGAAGCTCATAGCATCTATAAAGCAGGTGACAACAAATTTCAAGATTTGATAGTGTTTAATGAAGCTATGAATAAACATATGAAGTGAAATGTTAATGACACATCAAATGAAAATGTTGCTTTTGAACAAGGTGGTGGCGGCTTAAAGAACAAAGACTTCTGTTTCTAGAGATTATTCTATCCTTCAAATCCAGAAACTCTCATGTCTGGACATTCAATTAGGTCTTGATCTAATAGAGACAAGGCAAAAAGAAAAAAGAATTTGTATGATAACACAATTAGATTCTACTAATGCACAAGTTGCTGCAAAACTTTATGCACTAAGCTAGCTAGAGATAATGTGGTCGAGCTAGTGAAGACTTGACAGGAGTTAGAACGTGAAAAGATGGAAAAACTCTCTAAGAAGATGTACAAAAAAATGTTGATCAAGTTGTTGGAAAAAGATCACTTATCCCCAAAAGATAAAGAGATGAAATACCGACTAACGAATATTGTAACATCCCGGATTTTAGAACCCTAATTTTTGAGCCCTAAAATTAATTGTTGATGACGTGGCATCGAGGATGCTTTTATTTCATGAGTTGATATGGTCGAATTGAGTTAGGGTTTGTGCGAAAGTTTGAAAAGTCAAACTAAATAATTTAATGATGTGGCATGTGATTTATTATGTGATTTATGTGGTAAATTAATTGTTTATGGGTGAGTGAGAATATTAGAGAAAATTTCCATAAATACTTATCACCCTAAGTCTTGAGATTTTCGAACCCTAGACCCCTTGGAGAAAGAATTTCTATCTTTCCGGAATTTATTTAATCCTTGGGATATTTATCCAAATTAAATTCCAAGAGCCAATTATTTCCTTGTTTAGAGATGGAAAAATCGAGCCCCTCTTTTCTCTAGGTGATTTTCGAAAATCACCCATGTGGGAAGGAAATATTATTTTGCCTATTTATTTGATTCCTCACTTGATTTCCTTCCATACCTAGAATTTAATTATTCTACCAAATCTTTCCATACTTCAAGAGATCTTGCCTTACTTTATTTTGGTCAATATTCAAAAATCCATGCCTTATTTAAAAGGCTAGAAATCGGCCCCCACCTTGTTTCATGGAGGATTTTCCTTATTTTTATTTTGCTCCATAATATCTTATTCTATATGGAAAAATACCAAAACAAAGTCTTGGCTATTTTGAGAGCCTAATTTTCGAAAATTTGGAGATATTGCCATCTTCTATTTTTGTTAATTCTTCTTCCCTACTTCACAATATTATTTTATTTATTTATTTAATTGGGAGAATGAGATCTTACCAAATATTCTATTCTAATTACCTAAAGATCTTGTGGAACTCTATAAATAAGAACCAAAACCCCAACCCTAGCCCCATAATTTTCGGCCCCCTCACCCCCATTCACTCTCTCAATTTTTCTTCCACTTTACTCCATAAATCCTTCATCTTTTGAGAAGAAATCGAAGTTTAATCCGAGGATATTGAAGAACCAAGTCTCTACTTTATTCCTACCGATTGATTTTCTCTAAAAAGGTATTTTTGCTTAAGAGTTATGTTGTTCTTCTTCTACCCCTTCTTTTCTTCTTCCAACCGGTTAATCGGTCTTCTTGAACCCTCATGCATCTTAGTTGAGTGAAAGAGGGATGAAAAGGGATGTGGGAACATGTGTATGTGTGTGTGCCGAGTGTGTGTGTGTGGCGTGTGTGTGTGTGCCGTGTGTGTGTGTGTGTGTTGTGGTGTGGTGTAGTGTGTGTTTGATAGTTAAAGAATATGGTGTGATAAACATGATCTTGATTAATTAGTAATGATAAGATAAATCGTTGGGAAGAGGGAAAAGTAATGAGACATGCATGAGTAAGAGTAGTATTGAACCTAATTTGTGATATGTGCCTATGTGATTAAAAGGTGAAACTTTGGTTGCGAAGCCGGATAACGGAAAAGCGAAACTACTTGAAAACTAAGCAGTCGAGGTGGGCTTTATTCTTAAACTCTTTTATGTGCAAATTTATGAATGTGGAGAAATAAGGGTGGTTTAACTGTTATGTCATGCCTATGTCTGTTTTGTTGTGATATTGTGCGCCTGATGCCCAGTTTGAGAGTTCGCTCCATTGGGCTATAGGACTATGGATATGTTTAAACGAATTCGGGTCTGAGTACGGGCCGCAAACCCTACCAGGCTGTGTACACGAGGAGATCGGGAGCCGTCCTTGCTAGTCGGTCGGTCTCGTGGGCGAAAAGTGTGGCCACACTTTCGTTGCACCATGGAAATGTTGTGATTGTGGAAAATGAGTGGGGAGTTGTTTGACTGGCCAGTCTATGGAAAATATATTTTGTGATACTCGTGGTATTCTCTTATAACTGCTTAAAACTCGAGTTCACTTGGTAAGGGTGGCATAACTTATAAAATGTTTTGGCAACGAGCTCACTGAGTATTTCAAAATACTCAGCCCTGCATGTGTTTTCCTTATGTGCAGGTTGAATGAAGACGAGTGGTGGCGGGTGTTGAGCAGCTTAATTAACTAATATGGATGTGTTGAACTCTAAGTGTAGTTGTGTCGTCACACATAGCTATGCTTCTCTCTTGGTCGTTTTCCGCTGAAGTTTTGATACACTCTATTTCTTTCCTTTCTTTTTGGGATAATTGCATCTTGCCTTCGGTTTGAGGCCTTAGTCTTTTTCTCGTGATTCTGTTTGGGATACTATGTCGTACTCTTAAGATATTTTGATCGCTTTTTATGAAATCTTTCTTCCTTCAATCTCCTAGGTTAAGTTGTTGCAATTATTACTCTGATATTTCTTTCATTTCTTTGGGTCAACGCTCTTTAAATGCAACCCTAGCCTATGTTTATTTCGTTGGAGTCGGTTTTGGGTAGCAGCCGCCGCATTTATTGTACCCTAGGAGGGCGGGCTGTTACAGTTGGTATCAGAGCCTCAGTTCTTTCCGCTCTGGACCCAAGAGTCTTCTTTTTAAAACTTTAGGATGTCTTTACAACCCTTTTGTGTCAATGAACTAAATGCGAAGGACTCAACACCGCAGCTCGTCTCATTCAACCGCAAAGAAAGAGGTACTAGATATTTTGTGACTTGTGCTTGAAACTTGATGCTTTTGGAAACACTATGAATGAAAAGTGACGTTTCCGGAATAATGATTTGTTGAATGTGAAAACTTGTGAAAAGTATGCTCTATGTGCTATAAATATTATGAATGCGAAGCGATGCTTCTTGAATGACTTGATGAATATGAGAATTTGTGAAAAACATGCTTTATGTGATGAAAATACTATGAACACGAAGCGATGCTTCTTGAATGAATTGTTGAATGACACACGAAGCGATGCTTCATCCCATTCTATTCACACTTTTAATTTTAGTCCGTAAATTAAGGATTGAGTAATTAGTATAATTGCATTAGTATTTCATGTGTAATAAGGGAGCCTTTAATAAACGAACACTTAATTAACTCTAATACTATCTTAATAAAATACTTCAGTTCTTACTTAAAATATAAGTAGTCGCAAGTACTTCGGGATTGGCTGAAATAGAAAATTGCGAGTAGCATGGGACAGAAGAAGTATAAATTTGTGTAATATAAGTTGTGTAATAAAAATTGGTGTGACATGCATTTTCCTGCAGAAAAAAATGAGATGTCATTTCTTTATCACATGCATTTGCATATATGAGTTTGATGTCACATGCAATCCCATGCATTTGCTGATATGAGTTTTTTGTCACATGCTTTTTCTTTCAAAAGTATTTGAGATGTCATTTCTTCATCTCACGCATTTATAGATATGAGTTTAGTGTCATATGCATTTTGTAGCAAAATTAATTGAGATGTCATTTCATTATTACATGGATTTTCTTGCAAAAGTAATTAAAATGTCATTTCTTTATCACATGCATTTGCAGATATAAGTTTGGTGTCACATGCATTTTCTTACAAAATTAATTGAGATGTCATTTCTTTATTATATGCATTTGTATACATGCATCACCTATTTATCTCTCTTACTAAAAGTGTGGCTATCACATGTCTTGATGGAAATGTGAGTTTGGTGTCACATGCAAATATATTTACTTT
>NC_062968.1:41215431-41223455 GCF_023119035.1 Salvia hispanica
GGATTCATTTCTTAGATAGCACGAAACTTTGTACTTTCTACGTCCCATCGTAAGGGAGGAGTATTCCCTTTGGACCGTCCATTATAATTAAGGTATTTCCTACTATGGCAAAAAAATAACACTTTATATCTCTCTGATTTTTCCTCTCTTCTATTTTCCTTTTTTTTCTATTTACTTTTTTCTTGCTCCATTATATTTTCTCTTCATTTAAACACTAAAACACCACTATCTAACCAGTTGTTCCGAAAAAGAATGTATCACATATGTTGTGCCCAAAAGAAATAAATATATTTCTATTTTTAAAAATAGGCAATTTTTTTGAGACAGACTAAAATAAAAAAACACCACTATCTAACCAGTTGTTCCGAAAAAGAATGTATCACATATGTTGTGCCCAAAAGAAATAAATATATTTCTACTTTTAAAAATAGGCAATTTTTTTGAGACAGACTAAAATGAAAAGTGAGTAATTTGAGTAATTTTTGAGTACCTGAAAAGAGATATGGTTATCCATGGGATCGAGACGGTCCTTATCTCGGGGAAGCTTGTCCTCGTCCTTGGACTGCACCAAGTGGATGCCGATGCCGTAGTTGAAGAGCCAGGCGCCATCGAAATGGAAGGACTCGGGCCGCTTGATCAGCACGAACCCAAGAACCTTTGTGTAGAATTCAACAGACTCCTCCACCGATCGACAAACCCTAGAAACATGATTCAGCGCCATCAAAGGGGCCTCTTTCTCCTCTTCATTACCACATCTCATTTCTTGTCGGTTCTGCATTTTTTCCCATTTCCTCCTCCAATTTGGGTTTCAATATATGGCGGTCACTTGAGTTGACGCGTGGTGCTGATAATCATCTTTGAACCACGTGTCCACATTGTTTGCCGCCACGAATGCATGCACCCATCTGCCTCATCTTTCACATGCTGCTTTAGTTTAACATACAAGTAGGATAGGCTCACTATTTTGTAACAAGATTAAAGTATTTAAAAAGTACATTATCCAAACCAAACAAAATTTGTTTTGGATATAAGAGAAACCAAAATTTATAATCTAAAATTAATTCCACGTCATAGGACTAGACTCATAAATATATATTTCCCCAGCTTCACTTTAAATGGGTAATTTTAATTAGATTTTATATGGCGTTGTTTTAGGAATAAAATAAAGAAAATAAAATAAGATTAAAAAAAAGTAGAGAAATGAATGTTTCTATAATTGGAAATGTATTGTTTAAAGTAAGGCATCTGAAAAAGAAAAATGTATTATTTAGAATTAGACGGAGAGAGCAGTAGTACTACCTAATTTACAAAACAAAATTTAAACACTTTATTTAAACACTTAGCGTCTCCCCTTACTATGCGTGGGGCACATTGTATTTTATTCAAAGGTTTGTATAATATGAAGTTATTATGCATCATAAATATTAAATAAAAAGTCATTTATAATTTTTATAATTAAGTCATATATATTAATTAGAATTGTTAGATACTGATATCATTTATAATTTTTATAATTAAGTCATATATATTAATTAGAATTGTTAGATACTGATATGCTCTGATTTTGTATTGTTTTAAGGTCTTTATTTGGTCTGTTTTTAATGTCTAAATCACAATTCATGTCCATATTTTGCATATTTTTTCTATCTTGGTATTTTGACATGTCTTGCGAGAATTGTGCATATTTGAGCTTAAAAGACAGGAAAAAGTCAAAGTTGGAAATCTGGAGCAATCATGCCGTCCAGCGGTCCGCTGCAACATGCGTAGTGACCGCTACACCTATAGCGGTTCGCTCCGGAAAAAGTTGTGCTGAAAATTAGAAGACGCCAAGCGACCGCTGGAGAAGCTCCCGAAGCTATTGGAATATTTTGCAGCGACCGCTACAGCATCATGCAGCGACCACTATCCAAAAGGGCTGAAGCTACGGACAACGAGCAGCGACCGCTGGCCAAGGTGCAGCGACCCGCTGTGAAAACGCGGCGCACGATTTGACCTACTTTCTCTCCAGATTTTACCAAATCTAGCCACATTTTACCTTATTCCAATAGGATTCGATTTTTCCCTATAAATGCCCCCTTAAACGCTTAATTATTATCATCTTTTTGCCTCGTAATTCTAGAGCATAAAATTGAGAGAGTTCTTCACTGTGCAAGAAGTTGGAGACGGAATCAAGAGAAGATCAAGGCTACAAGGATTCTACCTTTGGGTTTTATTGCTTTTAGTTCTTATGTTCATTTTGTTTTCCCTTCATTCTATGTTTTTAGATTATTCTACCATGTGTAACTAAACTCATAGGATTCTAGGGATGTGTTAGTAACGACTTTGGTCATACAATTTCTTTTTCTATTTAATATCCGTTTTGTTTTTACTTCGTTTCTTCCTTAAGTTGTTCCGTAATACTTCATGCTTGAGTGACACATTCAATGAAGATTTAATATAGCTTGCTACATAATCGTGAGAAGAGGTTGGCGAGTTAGATCTACTTAGTAGACACTACAGTTAGCTTCCTTTAAAACGACACTGTTAATTGAGAGTGAGGACTTTTCAAGGGTCTTAGGAGCTTTTAGGAGTTACGAATCTAGAATTGACAACCCTAGTGTTAGTAATCTACGCTTGTACCGCATGGGCATAACTAGTGTGACTCGTTCTATCGATGCATAAACTGTGCTAGGGTATTGTAGTTGAAACTTGTATAACCATAACTGTGAACGCGCATCCCTGGAATTCTCTTATCTCTCATATTTTTATCTCTATTATTTGTTGCAATTAGTTGTTTACAGCTTTCAGTGTTCTTGTTTTCTAAAAGTTTTCAAAAGTCTTTCGTTTTCCAAATAATGAAAGAAACTTAGTAGAAGGTAGCCAATTTGTGATTCTATTCTCCGTGTTCGACAACCCGGTACTAACCTTTAGCTATACTAGATATACCCTGTATACTTGCAGGTATTTTTAGTGCTAATGAAAAGTGCATCAGATACCTAATACTCCTTCCGTCCCACTCCTAATGGAGCATTTCTATTTCGGCATGAGATTTTATATAGTGTTATTTTGTGAGTTAAGAAGACAAAAAAGTAATAAAATGAAAAAGTGGAGAGAGTGAGTACATATATTGGGATGGAGTGAGTACAAAAATTGCAAACACACATCAACAACATGTAATTAGTTACTGAATCCTAAACCCAAACACTAATCCTAACCCTAACCTGAAAAAGAATACCTAATCCTAAACCCAAACCCGAAAAAGAAAACCCAATCCTAAGCCCGAACCCGAAAAAGAAAACCCAAACCAAACTCAAACCCAAACCCAATCCAAAAGTCACAAGGTTCTTATTGGGTCACAACTCATTAGCTTTGTGCGTGTTCGTATCATGTCAAAAATATTCAACCAACATTTAACGTTAATACATTGCGATACAATCTAAATAATAAAATAAAAATATACTCCCTCCGTCCAGCATTAGGAGTCCTGGTTGACCATTTTCATTCGTCCGGTATTAGGAGTCCCGGTCAGACATTTCCATAAAAAGTGAAATAAAAATAGTATAAAATAAAATACTAAAAAGCACAAATATAAACACATTCAAAGAATAAAGCAAATAATAATGCAAATGGGTCTCATATTCCATTATCACATACTCCAATTATTACACACTCAAACATTTTATTAAAACTCGCACCATATTCAATCGAGACTCCTAATGCCAAACGAAGGGAGTAAAATTATTAAAAAATTAACATGATAATTTTTACTGTACATTTCTTAACTAATTACATAATTTATCTAAGAAAATCCTAACTGAAAACCTAAAACCAAACCTAAACTCAAACCCAAACCCTAACCCTAACCCGGAAAAGAAAACCCAAACCCTAACCCAAACCCGAAAAAAGAAAACCCAACCCAAACCCAATCCAAAATCACCAGGTTTTTATTAGGTCACAACTTAATAGCTTTGTGCGTGTTCGTGTCATGTCAAAATATCCAGCCCTACATTTAACGTTAAAACATTGCGATACAATCTAAATAATAAATGAAAATATAATATTATCAAATAGTTAACATAATAATTCTTACTATACATTTCTTAAATAATTACATAATTTATTATGAAAACCTTAAATTCAAATCCTAACTCGAACCCAAAAAGATAACCCAATCTCAAACCTAAACCTTACATGAAATCATGATCTCATTTAAGCATGCATGATCTATAATTACTATAACCAAATTATAAATATATATTATCAAATTATATACTACTAATATCTACTTAGTTTACTTATTAAAAGTAATTATACTAATCATTGTAATAATTTTTTATAATTTTTTAAGTGTTAGCAAAAGTTATAATTATGAATTTAATGGATTGAACTCCACTCGTTTGCTATGAATTTAATGGATTGAACTCCTATCGTTTGATATTTCAATAATTTATTAATTTCTTTTTATTTTAATACTCTTACACTTTGTTTTAAAAGCTCAAGATAAGGAAAGGATCCAAATAAATTTCCCATAATAAATTGGATGATATTTACTAAAAAAAATTTGTCATTGTTACTTCATGCGGCAGTTTTGTACAATAAAACTTATTTCGTTTCTTTATTATTTCCTCAGTCCTTAGACCATCTCCAAGGGTACACTAAAACCTAAAATAGGATAGGTATTTATCTCCAATAGTACTCAAAAACCAATCTTATTTTTGGTTTTTGAGAAAAAAATACCTATCTTTAGGTTTACACTAAACCAAAACCTAAAAAATTCTCAAATTTTGTGAGTAAAAAAAGCATAATATAGAGAATATTCTTTTAAGTTTGAGTTTAATGTAAATGGTTGGAGTAAAATCAATATTTAGTGTGAGATTTACACTAAAATGAGTTTGAGTTTAGTGGAATGGTTGGAGATGCTCTAAGTACCTTAGTTGAGTAGTATTCCCTTTTAGATTGTCCAAAGTATTTGAGTAATTTTTTATTTTGGCAAAATATTATCATCTCTCATACTTTACATTCTCTTCATCTTTCTTACTTTATTTCATCTCTTATTTTAATCATTCTATTTTAATCTTTAACACATCAATTTTTTAAATATCGTGTGCAGAAAAAATACACCAACTATATTGAGAGTGAGGGAGTACAAAATCAATTCTATATCAATAGGTTTAATAAAGGATTTGCCAATTTTTCTGGAATAAATGCGGCTCAAATAGCGGTTACCATATTAATTTTGTATATAGCACAAACTAGATGCCAAATAGTATGATTCATAGGGTTAGGATCCCACCACCTCTTAAAATAACATCACACCACCATTCCTAGCCAATTATTTGTACATGTGGACGAATAATAAGCTGTCATGTGACAAAAAAGGTAAAAAACACGGCCAGCAATATGCAACACTATATATATATCAATTTTTCTCGATCAGCAATATCCAACACGCTATACAACAATATACAGATTGTTGTATAGCGTTTATAAAATTGTTATATATGTGATGTCACGGTGTCACTTTAAGAAGTGTTGTCATTTTAACACAAACCATGATTCATATTCTTATCAATTTAATGAAAAGTTATTACCTAATAATCCTACTTTTACTAACTTATATACACATATTACAAATAATTAAATTGCTATCATTATTAAAATTAATATTATTAGTTTCATTCCATATATCTAATCAATGCAATGGGAAGTTTTGAAAAAAAATTAACATTATGAATTTTTTTTTCATAAAATTAGGAATATGAAAGATTTTTACAGTACATACGAAAGATTTTAGAAAAGATGAAGAAGTTTTCATGAGCCATGTCTATTCACCGTCCACCAGTTATTGTATTATATTCAAT
This sequence comes from Salvia hispanica, assembly GCF_023119035.1. Taxonomy (NCBI): domain Eukaryota; kingdom Viridiplantae; phylum Streptophyta; class Magnoliopsida; order Lamiales; family Lamiaceae; genus Salvia; species Salvia hispanica. The sequence goes on from NC_062968.1 coordinate 41,221,272, forward strand.
TCTCTTTTTAGTTCTGCCAATTAATTTCTCTCTCATAAACATGTACACAAACATGATATATAATGTGCGGCATGAAATGTTATACTTCCTCTGGAGGTAATGTGCGGCATGAAATGTTATACTTCCTCCATCCAGTTTTTCATTTTAGTCTGTCCCATATTAATTATCCTATTTTATTTTTACCACTTTTATTGTGGAACCCCACATTCCACTAACTCATTTTCACTCACATTTTATTATAAAACTAATATTTCCTCCGTCCTATTATAAGTAAAACGTATTTCTTTTTGGGACGTCCTACTATAAGTGAGGCATTTCCTTTTATAGAAAAAAAAAACAACACTTTATCTTTCTCTTACTTTATCATCTTTCCTGCTATTTATCTCTACTTTCTTTTTACTCCTAAAAAGTTGTATCCAGAAAAATGTCTCATATATGAGGAAATCATCTTAGTATGTTTTGCTCTTTGTTTGGTATTTGCAATTTTTCTTGACTACTCACTCCTTTCCAACTAAGATGACACATTTTCCTTTTAAGTTTATCGCAATCAAAACGATACATTTCTATTTTTAGTATCTTTCTCTCTCTCCACTTAATATACCCAATCAGTTTTTCTCACTCCAATTAAATATTCAATTCTATTTATTTCTCCATTTGATATCTACACCTACCCTTCCTCTTTCCAACTAAGCACTTTAACCAACAACTCTTAAAATCTCATAACGACTAGGGGTGGGTAGGTACGGTATACCTTACCGAAACCACTATACCGCATACCGTATCGTAAATACGGTATGCAAAAAAGTCATACCTTTACCTTACCAAAGTTTTCGGCATACCGAACTTCGGTATACCTTATATTCGGTATGACGAATTTCCATACCGATACCGTACCTCATTTTCGGTATACCGTACCGAAGTTCGGTATACCATACTTTTGCGGTATACCTGACTTTCAGCATCAATTAAATTAGAAAATTAGAGTTTTTAGAATATTACTTATATTTTATAATTTTTAAAATAATTTATTCATAATTATATTTATATTTCACAATATATTTTATAATTTAAAAATATATAAAATATATTTTATATATAATTGTGTTCATATTTTTTTGGTATATACCGAATTTCGGTATGTAGCGGTATACCTCGGTATTTGAAAATTCATACCGTTACCTTACCGTAATCTTTCGGTAAGGTATCATTCCGTACCGAAAGTCACGGTATACTGAAAATTCGGTATTTTCGGTATTTTTTCGGTACGATAAGGCTGGTATTTTCCCCCAGCCCTAGTAACGACTAAGAAATATGTCATCTTAGTCGGGACGAAGGAAGTATTAAAGAATGCTATGTTAAACCTTGCTAGAAGTCAAGTTGAGAGAGGTATGAATTTTGTTAGGTTTGTTATGCGATTATACTTCGTCCATCCATAAAAATAAGGATACTTTCCTTTTTCGTCTGTCCCATAAAATTATTCTATTTCTACTTATGGAAAGTTCTCATAAAATCATTACCTATTGATAAGGCTCGTTTCATGCATCGGTTTAGGGTTAAAATTCTGTGCATTTGGGGCGCTAATGTGTGTTTATGAGTTCAGGTGCGTAGTAAATCTGTCGGACCCAGGAGTTGTTGTTACCTGACCTGGCAGATGCATAAGAGATGGAATGGAAGTAAAAATCAGACGTTGTCGTTCGGACCTGGGAGAATCAAAAGTTGGTGACAGGAGCAGAATGGAGCGAAAGCAGATTATTTTAAAGAGTCTTACTCAAGGGCAAGAGCGTCAAATCACCAGAGGGATACCCTAGGGATCAGAGCCTCACATATATAAGGAGCTCAACCTTAAAGAACAAGACAGACTGTGAACAGCCACTTCTACACTTTCCTAGCTCTATCTTTCGTTCCATGCTTTAGTTCCACACTTCAAATTTTAATTTCGTCTGCTGCGCACTTGGATATGGAAGATTCTGGCCACCGTGGTTCTCATCATCATCGTTATTTTGCTGTGTAACACTACCTTGTGAAGGCGAAGAAACAATCTTATTTGCTTTCGTTTAGTACTTTGTGGTTTTTAAGTTTCGCGACTTTAGCTTTTGACTTTGATCTACTGGATTCAGACTTATTTCGAGTTATTATGGAAGTTTATGTTTGCTTTTGGTTGGATATCGCTGAGTTTATGTTTAT
>NC_062968.1:41226813-41337604 GCF_023119035.1 Salvia hispanica
CGCTGCTTCACACCGGTGTGAAAGCGGGTGCTCTGGCCGGCTGTTTTGAATGGGAATATTGAAAATAATCGATGGGAAAAGGGAAACGTGAGAACATGCATATTTTGATCCATGATTTGAGACTTATTTGAAATACATGAACTAAAGGTAATAGCTCGCGTTCCCGGAGTGATAACAAGAAGAAGTTCATTTTTGAAATCGAAGGAAATCGAGGTGGGCTTTATTCTTAAACTCTCTCTTATGTTGCAAATATATGAAAGTGGAGCGATAAGGGTGGATTAAACTCGTTATGCCATGCCTATGATTATTTTGGATATTGCAAAGTGTGCATGTGATGCCTAGATAATGCGAGTGCGCTCCATTAGGCTATAGAGGGCTATATAAATGAATTCGGGTCCGAGTAGGGGCTGCAAACCCTATCGTGCGTTAGGTGTATGACTGGAGGATCGGGGAGCCGTCCTCGCTTAGTCGGTTTGGCCTTCGTGGGCGAAAGTGTGGCCACACTTCGTCGCGCACCATGATATTGTTGATTGATGAGAAAATAGGAGGTATTGTTTTTGACTGGACAGTCCATGAAATATTTTGTGATACTCGATGCTATCTTTTTCAATTAAATGCTAAACCTCGAGTTCACTATGGTAAGCGGTGGCATAATTATAAAATGCTTCAGCATGAGTCCACCGGTATATTTAAAATACTCAGCCCCGCATTGCGGTTTTCCCCTATGTGGCAAAGTTGAGGCCGACGATCGGGCGGTCGGTGGTGTTGAGACAATTTTTGAACCGAATAAAATGGATGATTGGAACTTTGAGTGTAGTCGTGTCTTCATACATGGCTTCGCTTTCTCTTGATTGCTTCCGCCGAATTTTTGAAACTTATTATCTTTGGTTGATTAGAACTTATTGGAATATTGAGAAATATTGCGTTTTGTTGGAGCTACAATAAACCTTTGACTTTTGAGCTTAGCCTATGTTATCTATTAAATCTTGATTTTCGTATTTAAGCCGTTGACTTATTGCCTCGATATTTCATTAAACACTCGGTCAAATCTCTTTAAATAAAACCCTAGTCTACATTCTTGTTGCCTTAAGTTCGTCTAGGTAGCAGTCGCAGTATTTATTATACCCTAGAAATTCAGGCTGTTACATTTGATGTAGATTCGATTGTTACCTCTTGATCCATCATTGGATTGACGTCGCTAGTTGTACCACCCGGAGATCCTTGGTTTATCGACCACGAATCTTTCGTACTATTCCCTTGTCCTTGATCATCCATCCGTGTGGGCGGATCTTGGATAATCAACAAATAGCTTTGAAGAGATCTAGAAAAACCAAACACAAAACACGAGATTGCCTCGATTTGATTCTATGAATTAGGATAGATCAAGAACAAAACAAGAACCCTAAATCTCCCACGTGCTAGGCACGAAAATCGAGCCAAGAGGGAGAAAGAGATGCCAAGAATGGCGGCTAGGGTTAGGGTTTAGTGTGTGTTGTGTATTGTGTGGTGTGCAAGGGTTTTCCATACTCCTCACTATTTATAATATACTTAATGGGCTAGTAAGGGGATCTATAGAATGATTTAAGTGTTGGGCTCACCCATTAGATAATTAACTAATTAAATCAAATGACCCATGATTTAATATATTATCAATGGAATATTATTATGTTCCACTAAAGAATAGTATTGCACTCCCACCTAAATCACCAAATTACAAATAACTTGGGTCCATTTTATTTTATAATATTTCCCGCATTAAAGAGTATCTTGATCCGTCAATTTAATTCTTTTGTCTGCTATGTGACTAGAATTAAATTAATTTTCCAAAGAGTTTTCTAGTTTGAAACTTTATTTATTATTCGTGAAATAAATTCCAACTGCGCAGTTTTCTGAATAATAAATTCATTTTTAAAACACCTGTTAGGGATCACCCTTTAAGGATTTAATCATACCACACTGGGCACACGAATTCTATGAAATTATATTCCAATACCTTCATGTTATTCAATTACTACCACCCAAGATATCATGAACTTGAGTTACGTACATACTCTCACATATTGATAAGTCAAAGTGGCGTTTGATTAAATAAACAATATTGAGACTAGAAAATACTAAACTTTCTGAAATATATTCTTACAGTAGATAGCAATAAAGAATACATTTCGTATTAGATCCTTTCAATGCTTTACCACACCGGTGTTACTAATCTCTTCTTAGGTAAGATAGAATTATCACAAACACCGCAACCATACCAGTAGGTAGCCAAAGCCTATCTAGGTTGTGAATACTTTTATTCTTTTTACTAGATCTGGCCAAGTCCCCTACTGGAAACTCATGAGGAGATTCATTGAATTTCCCTACTTGACCTTCTTAGTAAAAAGCCTTAGACTTGTTTATCATATTTCAATAATAAATCATTATATTATATTATTTATTCTCATGATTAGGTAAACAAGTGGATGTGGCATTTCTCGTATACATGCACAAGTTAACTGTACAAAGGCATGTACGCTCGAAGCATCTTTTAGTATACAAACCCCAACAGTTTTCTACTTCGCGACCCACTTTTTGTTGATGTCCGCTACTCGCGCTGCTGCCTTCTTGTCCTCCTCAAGATTTTGTTGGACTTGATCCATCTGAGTTTTGATTGAGGTGATGGCAGTTGTGAGCGTGGTAATTCCAGCCTCGAGGTTGTTCAACCTTGCCTCCACGACTCCGATCTTTGTGTCGTTGGTCTTTCTGTCCTGCACCAGCACTTTAAGGATTTTCATGATCCCTGCCTCATACTTTTCCTCCTTCTTCACGGGCTCAACAACTCCACCTTTACTCACATTGAATCCTGCAGGGGGCTGCAAAAAGTTATTGTTAGAGTACGAGAGGTTGGGGTGAGGATGGTTCCCATTATAATTATCGTAGTTACCGCCCCCCTGGTTAGGGCGGTAATTATTGTTATGAAATGAATGGTTGGGACTGCCTCCTTGTTGCACGTAGTTGACATCCTCAGTGGGAGTAGCTTCAGCGTTGGGTTTAGTGATTGATATAATAGAAGTCGGTGGAACCGGATCTTCTCTCCTCGATGTGTCCATCTGATTCACCCTAACCCTAAGCTCTGCCACCTCTTTTGCAAGGGGGATTTTCTCATCTGTCTCTACTACTGCAACTCTTCTTGTCTGATGCCTCTCCTTCGACCACCCGCGGCTGTTGGTGGCAAACTCCTCTATCACCGCCATAGCATCTGCCCCGCTTTTCCTTAGGAATCCTCCGTCGGCCCCTTAATCCAACATGACACAAATTTGTTCGTTAAAGTCATTATATAATATGTCCACCTGATGATCCACGGTAAAACCATGGTTAGGACATTTGCGGAGGAGTCCCTTGAATCGAGCTTCGGCCTCAAAGAGAGGCTCGTCTGGGCGTTGGATGAACTGGGAGATCTCACTCTTCAGCTTCAATATGGTGCCCGATGGGTAGTACTTGTCGAGGAAAGCCGCCACTATGTCTTTCCACGTGGATACTTGCTTTGCAGGTAGACACTCAAACCATTCCTTAGTAGAGTCTATAAGGGAAAAAGGAAAGAGTTTTACCCTAATGGTATCATCGTCGACACCATTCAACTTGAGCGTGTTAGCAATCTCCACGAATCTCGAGAGGTGGCAGTTTGCATCTTCTATGGCCCTTCCTGAAAAAGGATCCTGCTCAACCTTTTGAATGAGGGATATGCACAGCTCAAAGTTGTTAGCATCGACCCAAGGACCCTTGGGAAACGTAAGAACGTTCCTGTGGTTGAAATAGTGCATAACAGGGAGTATCTCCTTGTTTTTCTTCTCCTGCGCCTCTCGAGCGAGCTTTTCGTCCATCAAAAGATTCACTTGGACCTGCAGCCTCTCCAACTCGGTCATGTTGTCTTCCTCCGCCATTGCTAGTCGTCCTCTTCTTATTATCCTACGTGTCCTTTCCAGTTCGAGATCGAGCGGCTCTAAGTTGTCCTTACCAAAGCGCGTTCGCATAAACTACCTGAAAGAGACAAAATAAAAAAAATTTAAATTTAAATTAAAACTCAAAATCAAAATCAAAAATTGAAAGCAAGAAAATCCAAAGTACTAAAATCGTCATTTGGAAGATATCAATCACAAAGTGATATTACTTCCCGGCAACGGCGTCAAAAACTTGATGCACTATTTATTAGCACTAAATATACCTGCAAGTATACATGGTAGATCTAGCATAGCTAAAGGTAAGTACCGGGTTGTCAAACACGGGGAATAAGATCACTGATTGGCTACCTCCTACTAAGCTTCTTTTACTATTTGGAGAAACAGAAAATTTTTGAAAAACAGTTAAACTGAAAACAGTAAACGGATGAATGCAACACAAACTAGTGGTTGAATAAATGAGATAAGAGAATTCTAGGGATGTGCGTTCACAACTATGGTATTACAAATTCCTACTACAATACCCTAGCACAGTTTATACTTCGATAGAACGAGTCACACTAGTTATGCCCATGCGGTACAAGCATAGATTACTAACACTAGGGTTGTCAATCTTAGATTCGTAACTCCTAAAAGCTCCTAAGACCCTTGTAAATTCCTCACTCTCAATTAACAGTGTCGTTTTAAGGGAAGCTAATTGTAGTGTCTATTAAGTGGATCTAACTCGTCAACCTCCTCTCACGATTATATAGCAAGTTATATTAAATCAGCATCGAATGTGTCACTCAGGCATGCAGTATTATGGAACAACTTAAGGAAGAAACGAAGTATAAACAAAATGGATATTAAATAGAAAACGGAATTTGTATAAACCAAGAAGAGTTACTAACACATCCCAAGAATCCTATGAATTTAGTTACACATGATAGAATAATCTAAGAACATAGTTTGAAGGGAAAACAATGTAAATATAAGAACTAAAGTGATTAAACCCAAAGGTAGAATGCTCTAGCCTTGATCTTCACTTGACTTAGTCTTCAACCTCTTGCGCAGCGAAGAACTCTCAAATATCTTGCTCTAGAATTGTGAGGCAAAGAGTGTAAAAAGTGTATATTAAATCCTATGGGGGTATATGTAGGGAGTAGGTCGAATCCTATGGATGGAAGGAAAAGGTTGGCAAATTTAGGTAAAATCTGGAGAAAATCTAGGTAAATTCGTGCACCGCCTTTACAAAGCGGACCGCTGCACCTTGGCCAGCGGTCGTTGTGCAGTTGTCCGAAGCCTCTGCGGATTTGGGTAGCGGTCGCTGCATATCCTGCAGCGGTCGTTGTGGATTAGTCCAGTGGCTATGGGATTTCTCGAGCGGTCGTTGCACACGTCCCAGCGGTTGCTGGGCGTCTTTAGACTTTTCAGCACAACTTTTTCGGAGCGGACCGCTTCAGATGTAGTGGTCGCTGTGGGCCAGCGGTCGCTGCGACACACGCAGCGGGCCGCTGGGCGGCTTGAACGCTCTAGAACTCCATCTTCGACTTTTTCCCATCTTTTTGACTCAGATATACACAATTCTCACAAAACATGTTAAAATACCAAAATGGATAAAATATGTAAAATATGGACATGAATTGCAATTAAGACACTAAAAATAGGCCAAATAAGAGCCCTAAAATAGTGCAAAATCCGAGCGTATCACATAGATCCAACGGCTTGTTAGAGTTTGTACACTAGAAATCACCTTTCGAGTGATTGAATACTGTAAAAACTCTTATTTTATTTTTAACAGATTATTTTTGTCATAATGTTGTTATGTTTTACATTTAATAGATGTTTATTGCATATTTAAATGTATAAGCAACTTAACAAAGTCTAAGTCTTTGTTTTAGTAGACCAGTTGTGGGTGACGTCCTATCGTGAAAGGTTGCAATGCAGTCTACCTATCGTGAAAGGTTGCAATGTCAGTCTGCATATTTCAAAGTCTTACTGAAATAAGATGACATTGGTGTGGTAGAGCATTGAACGGATCTAACAGCGAGAAGAGTCTTTATGCTATCTACTGAAAGACGAGGTCTTGATAAATGTTTACTTCTTAATTAATGTACGTTAGCATTGAGCATGCGGTTTTTCGCAACCCAATAATCTTGATATATTGGGTAGTGGTGATTGATATCTAGCGGTGCTAGGATTGCTTTTATGTTGAATCGTGTGCGAGGTGAGTCTCGTTTGATACTTTCCTCAAGAGGAGCGTGAAACAAGGTTTTATTATTCGGAACCTAGCTAGTTGTAGTTTGATTACTCTATGAATAATAAATAAGTGTTTCATGATGAGTTCACTCTTGGAATTAATAAGATGTTAGTTGATTAAGTCTATAGCAGACATTAATTAATTAATTGATATTTATATCTTAAGAGCGAAAAATGAACAACAAACAACAGATACCCATATTACTTTTAATTTCGGATTGGGATGGGAAATGCAATATTATTTCTGTAGTGGCTGTTAATAATATTCCAATAAAAGCTTGTATTAAATTGTGGGTTAAATTTAATAAATACAAAGCTAATTGGGGGAGGCCATATGCAAAACCTTCCAAAGATCCCTGTCTAGGTCCAATATGAATTTAATATAAATTGGGGAATAAATGAGACAGAAAATATACATTATTTTTCATCAAATTTTCGTCCCTCTCTCCAATACTGAAGAGGACGATTTTTCCCTTCACTTCTCCTCAGTGAGATCGAATTTTTCTCTCCAATACTGAAGAGGACGATTCAAGTCCTAGTATCCCGGTGAGATCAGCCCACACTGATATCAGAATACAGTTTGAGAACCAGTCTGAAGATTTATGGTCTTGTACACAAGATCTTCACGTGGAGAATTAGCGAGCTATCTCCAATTCTTTGGAGAATGATCAAGGTATTATTCCTACTCCGTAGAAAAGCATGTTTTAGGTTTCAATTACACTTAAAGCATTTTTAATTCAAGTTATAAGCATGATACATCTCATAATTGCGCGATATATTCTATCTAAATAATCCTCTAAATAGATCAAAACTATTATCTAGTTTATTAGATGTGCGCTTCTGCTGCCAACCCTTTCAACTGGTATCAGAGCTAGTCTTTGGCTCTGATTATTTGGATTTAAATTTTGCATGCGTTATTTGATTTCGAATTCATGTATGCATGTGTTATTTGATTTCGAATCATGTTCTTGTTTCTAGTTGTTATTTTATATGCATGATGAACCCAAGAACTATCAAATCAAAGAACTTGAATTGTTCGAACATACGAGACGTGCGATCCGTCGGCGCTCGCGCCGAGACGGATTGCGTTACGTATATTCGATGTACGGATGTCGAAGTAGTTGGAGCAAGGGCTCGTGCGCGCCGCCGAAGAGACAGTCGGTCCCAAGCTGCTCCGGGATCTATGGCCGAACAGTGGGAGATCTTGGCAGTGATTGTGCGTTGACGCGCAGACGAGCATGGGCTCGTGCGCATCGGTGCTGAGATCGCAACATCAAGATAGCTCCGGTGACATACGGCAGTCGACGATGGCGGCTTGGAGGCGGAGTTGCTTCTCGTTCGAGAGCAGCGAAGCATCGTCACCGCATTGCAAATCCTAACCTAGCCGAAAAAACTTAACCATAGTCGAACTTTGACTCTGTGCACGACGAGGCCGAGAGCAGTGCCGCCGCTAGCGGTAGCTGCTGGCTGAGACAGCGATGCATGAGAAGGAGGTCTGTCCGGAGCTAAGAAGTTGGACCACAATAACGATGGGAGTCGGTGACGCCATGTGCGTCGTCGTGACAAGCGGCGATTCACGCCGCGGAGGGAGACAGAAGAATAAACGTTTTACGCGGGCTGCCGGCGGGAGCTGGACGGTGCGGCGCCATCCCAACAATGTGTTCGATGGATTTTCGTCGTGGTTGATTCGTGCGAACCTCGAACGATGAGATATCAATGAAAACATAATTTTTATAATTTTTAATTCTTGAAATTAAAAGAAATCATTAATATATATTTTTGAGAAGATTCTGTAGTTTTTAGGAATATTTTAATTATTGACTATATCTATGGAAATAAATATATTTTATTTACTCTAGATGATATGAACAAGAATAACTTAATAGTTTCCTAAATATTACATATCTAAGATCCTAATAAGGATAGATATGTAGAAATACATTAAATAATATAATTATTCTCTTCCCAATCTAGAACAAAGAATTAATTTAAAATTTTATTTTTCATGTCCGTCCAAGATATAAATAATCCAATTTATTTTATATACATCTTATAAAAGACATGAATAAGAATTAAATTTTAGCATATTAATATAATTTCCTTAAATAAGATACTAAAGATTATACAAGTTTTAATTATCCAGTGAATTAAATACCAAGATAATTTAATCAAACATTTTATGTCTTAAGGCTAAGGATAATTAATGAAATACCAGAACCAAACCATGTCGTGTTGCGGTCTCTAAACTATTCGTCGGTGTTGTGACCAAGTAAAAATGCTAAAATCTTAATGCGTATTGACCTCTGCTGGAGGGTACAAAATTTTAATTTTATAGTCGTATTGTTAATCTCCTCAATTTTCTTACATAAGTTTATGACAAATAGTTAATTCTTCTGTTTTGCAGTGCAAATTAAATTGTCATAATGTCACTTAATCCTCTTTCTGAAATTCTCAAAGAAAACAAACTCGAGAGCCAAAATTACATAGAATGGAAACAAAGTTTGGACAGCGTTTCGCCAAAAATCTTATCCAACGTGGACAACTATGAAACATTTATGATATTTTAAACCACTTTTTAAGTTCATGGCAATTAGGATAAACAACCACGTAAAAAATCATGTTGATTTAATAGCGACAAGCAGGATGAAAAGTGCACATACGTTAGTTGGATATGGTAACTGACCTGCGTGGAAAATAACAAAATGTAAAGTTGGTGATATTTAAAACCAACTTTAAAGTTCATGAGAAATATCAAAATTTGACCTGAATTTATGATTTTAGTGCATTAGCAATGGATAGTGTAAGAATATTTATATTCTTATATGACCTATGTATCTATTGGTTTAAATTAAAGTTCAAGTTCATAATATTAAAAGTTAAAAGGGATTCTAATATTAAAGACGATACTGTGATGGATCGGTTTCGATTAAAGAATTAGAATCGGGTGTGTTGATAACTCTCTACTCTTACCTCTATTATAACAATATATATACATTATAAATATATGAAAGGATAATGTGTACATATTGATTATATATATGTAAATATGTGTGTAACCGTGTATGTACTAAAGTGGCAATGATTATGGCGGTTAATTATACATTAACTGTAATGTATATAAGTTTGAATGTATATGGACGTGCATGTGTGTGTGACATGAATTGAGGTTACAAATCAGTTTCATTAGAAACTCTTTAACTATTTCCCTAATCGGTGTGTCTATTGCTTAACAAAGCAGTAGTGTTTTAAAATGAAAAGTCACGTCTGATTATGTCTCCACGAAGGGTCACGTATTCGCCTATATAAAGAGATGGCTTGTGCATGAAATAAGACACATAATTACAGAATACTTATGCACATATAAGGCATCGATATACACATATGGTATATATAAAAGTTGCTCTTGATTTTTTATCCATTAAAGGAATCAAACTAAAGTGTTGAGGTCAAAGAGGGGATAACATCAATTATGGAGGATCCAGTCAAAGATAAGACGAACATCAATTGGTGGATTTCAACCTCTACATAAAATAACGAAAGCATGGATGGATGTTGATGATTTTATCTCCACTTTATAGTATAAATGTTGTGGTTGAATGAATTCAAATCTAGAATTAGATTTCATTATCGAAATCATTAAAGTTGAGATATGGCTTAGAGTTGGTATCAGAGCCAATCTAGATTTGGTTAATCCACCATTTATGTGATTTCAAATATCCAAATTTGAATGGTCTTGGATTTTTCGATTTTGGTTAATATGCTTCCGCTTGTGTGTTGGGTAATTGTTTTATGAAATGTTAAAACAAATTTAGGATATTCTACCCATTAAAGATTTCAATATGTAAATAATATATAACTTGTTTATCACCAAAGTGGTGTTGTTATATTGCATTTGTTTATTGAAAATGATAAATGTTAATTAATTGATCATGATTATAGAGATGCTATAAATGACATAAGTGTTTGATTGATCAGTTATTTTATTATCTATATACTGGGAGATCATACAAAGGTAGATCATTGTATATAGTTAATAAATACGAAGTGGATTAATCATTTATTCATGTGTCATTTAGTATGTACACCCAAAGGAAACATACTTATTTGATACTCCCTCCGTCCCAAGGTATTAGACCAACTTTCCTTTTTTGGATGTCCCAACATATTAGACTCATTTCCCTTTTTAGCAAAAAACATCTATCTTATTTTATTCTCCACCTACTTTTTTCTCTCTTCTCTCCCCTACTTTTTCCCTCTCTCATACTTTACTCTCTCCACTTTAACTATTTAAATATCAATTCCTTAAATCATGTGCCCAAAAGAAGTGAGTCTAATACTCCGGGACGGAGGGAGTATATGTTTAGTTTGATTAATTGTTAAAGTATATATTTAGCATCGCTGAAAGTACATGTGCTTAAGTATTACCCAAAGGTTACTTGAATGCATGTTATTTAAAGTTTTCATTACTGTTTATGAATCTGTGTTAAAGAACTCAAGCACGTATAGATAATCATGTATAAATGTTGCAGTTTTATAAAATTTGTATGCATATGCTAACTCTGTCATTAAATTAATGGGCAAAATTATGAAAAATGGTCTGAATAGATCCGGCTTACGCTGGGTGTAAAGATATTGGACCATGTTATACTAACGGAAGAGGAATCATCAACCATTATAGATGTCACTCTGTAACTAAAAATCTCAATGTGAGACTTGGGAGTGAATCAACAGGTTGAGCCTTATGAGAATGACGATGACATAAAATTTGAGGTCATCTTTGCCCATGACAGAAAAAGCGAGGGAATTCATTAAGAAAATTAAATAATGTTAGCGATTGGGTTTGCCTAATAAGTCAAATGTAGAAGCATAATGTATGGACTTACTACAAAGAAGTTTGACTGGTCTCAGCCGATTCACAATCATGTGGCAAACATGTCTAACTTGACAAATAGTAAAGTTAACGACCTTGAGAATGGAGGTTCATGAGCAACTGTCGGCTTAAATTTATCATAAACTCCCTCATGTTGAATTTAGCCAGTTCCAGGTGAATTAAATACCATTAAAGATAAATCGGACAATTAAAGAATTAAAGGTTATGTTGGTTTAAAAGGAAGGGAGATTAAAGAAGATAAATTATCATGTTGCAAATCTTTTCTGAAAGGTCCAGAAAAACATATCCATAAGGAAAAGAAGTGTTTCATTTGCAAGAAAATAGAACATTTCAGGAAAGATTGTCCTAAAAGGAAGGCTTCGTTCGATAAGAAAGTTGAACATAACGGTTTTGTTTACTTTAAATTAAATCTTATCGAAGAGCCTAATAATACTTAGTGGTCAGTTTTGGTGCTACAATTCATATGTCTCATGTTAAACATGGATTCAGTTCGATCCAATCTACAAAAGGATTTGAACAATAATTGTTCATAAGAAACATGATAAAGGCATGAAACGAAGGCATTGGGACTTAGAGATTGATCTTAGTAAAGGCATGGAAAGAAGGCATTGGGACTTAGAGATTGATCTTAGACATCGGATGTCATGTAGATCTTAACGGTTATCTCTATGTGTCTGAGTGTGCTATAAATATTATTTCTGTAAGTGGATTAGATAACTTAAGTTTTAATATCAAGATTAGATATGGTGTATCCACATCGTACCAAAATGATTACTATTATGGTAATGGTACATTATTTGATTCACTTAATAGATACAATCTTGATGCAAAGTTTTCCGAATCCTTGTTAAATACTGAAAGTCGAGGCGTTAAGAAGTAAAAGTTTGGCGTTCTTGTGGCATTAAAGATTAGGTCTTATTTCCAAAGAAAGGATTATGAGGTTGGTAAAGTACGAAAGTCTTCCTCAAAGTCGGAATTTAGTGTCCTAATTATGTGTGTTGATTGCATTATGGGGAAGCAAACTAAACACATTATAAAGAAATCAGCCACGAGAAGCACTAAGCTTATTAAGTCAATACATACTTATATATGCGGTCATTTTGATACTCCTTCTTGGGTTGATAAGAATTAACTTTATCATCTTTATTGACAATTACTCACATTATGGAATAAGTATCTATTGCATAAAAGATCCAAGCCAGTGAATGTCCTAAAGATATTCATTGACGAGGTGGATGGCAGTTAGATAGAAAAATTAAAGTTGTGAGATCGGATAGAGTTGTTGAGTTTTTATAATTGATATTATCCATGTCCATTTGTAAAGTTTCTCGAAGTAGAGGCATTTGTGCACGGTATACAATGCTTAGTACTCCGCTACAGGATGGTGTAGTGGAAAGGTGGAATCGTACATTAATGGAAATGGTTAGAAGCATGTTAAGTTGTTATACTTTACCCTTTTCATTGTGGATTTATGCTTTAAAGACTACGACATATATGCTTAATTAGGTTCCCAGTAAGACAGTACCTAAAACTTTTTTTTTAACTGTGGACGGAAAGGAAACCTAGCTTAAGGCATATTCGGATTTGGTGTTGTCGAGCATAAGTGATGTTATATATAGTCCACATGAAAAGATTTTGATTTAAGAATTGTCAGTGAATTTTTTATTGGCTATTCCAAATAGTCAAAGAGGTATACACTTTATTGTTCTAACCATAGTACAAGAATATTTTAAACGGGAAATGCTAGGTTCATTGAAAATGGTGAAAATAGTGGGAGTGGTGAAAGGTGGATGTTCATGAAGTCCACGATAAGTTTCATCCACATGTTGTTGCACCTAAGGTTGTTGTTCCTATTGTGTCCCATTTAAAAGACACAATAGAACAACATGATGATGTGTAAAACCCACTAACTGAAAATGAAGTAGATGAACCTGTCACAATTCTAGAAGAGACTAGTGAACCACAATAAATATTGAAACGACCAGTAAGGAAAAGAAAATATGTCGTTTCAAATTACTGTGGTTTACACTATTAAAAGTGAATGTGACATAAGCCGTGGCAAATATTTACTCATTCCAACGAGCCATGAAAAGTGACTATTTTTTAAGAATTATTTTGGCTTTGGTGGCTCATTATGATCACGAGCTTCACCAAACTGATGTAAAAACCACCTTTCTAAATGGAGAAATTGTAGAGAAAATATATATGGGCCAACCTGAAGGATTCTTGACCACATGAGTAGGTCAATATATGGACTAAAACAAGCTTCCTGGGAATGGTATTTTAAAAGTTTAATTATACCATTGTGTCATATGATTTTGTAGAGATCATTATTGATCGATGTATCGATGTAAAAATCAGTGGGAGCAAGTTTGTAAAGTGAGTCTTATATGTTGATGATATTTTGCTTGTTGCAAATGACATGGGTATGTTACATGATCTTAACAAATAATATCTCTCTATAAGGATTGCTCCAATTCAGAAGGGAGACAAGTTCGGCAAATGAAATGTCCCAAAAGTGAATTGGAGAATAAGGTTTTTGAAATGAATGATATGAGTGAGACATCTTATGTGATCGAAATAAAAATATTTTGAGTTTATCACAAGGATTATAGAATTTCTCATAAAGGATATATCAATAAAATTTTGAAGAGATAGAGTGGAAAATTGCTCTTTAAAGATAGCTCCAATTTAGTAAGGGGACAATGTCCTAAAAGTGAATTGGAGCGTAAGGAAATGGAAAGAATTCCATATGCATCAGTGGTTGGGAGGTTGAACTATGTTCAAAACATGTAGGTGACTGAATATTACATTATTGTTGGTATGTTGAGTCGATATTAAAGTAATCCCAGAAAGGATCACTGGAAAGCTGCAATGAAAGTCCTCAGGTACTTGCAAGGCACCAAAGAGCTCATGCTTATGTAAAAGGGAGTCCGATGACTTAGAGATCATTGGATATTCAGATTCAGCCGGATGCGTCAATAGTAGAAAATTGACGTTTGGCCATTTGTTCCTTTAAGTCGTGGAAGCAATATTATGGAAAAGTAGAAAATAGTTTGTCATTGCTATTTCTACTATGAAAGTTGAATTTTGGCATGCTTTGAGGCCAAAGTTCATGAAAAGTGATTGCGAAATTTAATCTCGGGACTTGGAACTGTTAACATTATAGCCAAGTCGCTGAGATTTTATTGTGATAATTTCGCAGAAATCTTCTTCTGAAGGAAAGATAAGTACTTGAAAGGTAATATGCATGACACTGAAGTATTTGTCGGTAAATGAAGAAGTACAGAAACATAATGAAGGCGATTATAATTGAAGTGGATCCGTTAAATAAAGGATTATCACCCAAATGTTTATTGGCCATGAAAAACATATGGGTATTATAGAGAAAGCCTTGCTACGGAATTATATTATGCGCATAAAGTGTAAGACACTTAGAATTCAATTAAAGTTGTGTTTCTAATCATTATAGCATGTATACATTATGGTTTTTGGATAACATATGATAAATTGAGAATAAAAGTTCATCTCACTGAAAGGAAAATATAAAGTTAGAATTGGTTTGTGATACATGGAAGGGAGCATATCGCTTAATGATGCGTGACCGCCATGATTCAATTAGTTCTAAATTTATATGGTATTTAAAGGGTATTTTGAACTTGATATAAAAGTGTGCATTATGGTTATTAAACCATCAAGACGATACAAATGTCAAGTGGGAGAATGTAAGAATATTTATATTTTTATGCGACCTATGTATCTATTGGTTTAAATAAAAATTCAAGTTCATAATATTAAAAGTTAAAAGGGATTCTAATATTAAAGATGACACTGTGATGGATCGATTTCGATTAAAGAATTAGAATCGGGTGTGTTGATAACCCCCCGCTCTTACCTCTATTAGGACAATATATATACATCATAAATATATGAAAGGATAATGTGTACATATTGATTATATATATGTAAATATGTGTTTAGCCGTGTATGTACTAAAGTGGCAATGATTAAGGCGGTTAATTATACATTAACTATAATGTATATAAGTTTGAATGTATATGGACGTGCACGTGTGTGACATGAATTGAGGTTACAAATCAGTTTCATTAGAAACTGATTAACTATTTCCCGAATCGGCGTGTCTATTGCTTAACAAAGCAGTAGTGTTTTAAAATGAAAAGTCACGTCTGATTATGTCTCCACGAAGGGTCACGTATTCGCCTATATAAAGAGATGGCATGTGCATGAAATAAGACACACAATTACAGAATACTTATGCACATAAAAGGCATCGATATACACATATGGTATATATAAAAAGTTGCTCTTGATTCTTTATCCATTAAAGGAATCAAATTAAAGTGTTTAGGTCAAAGAGGAGATAACATCAATTATGGAGGATCCAGTCAAAGATAGGACGAACATCAATTGGTGGATTTCAGCCTCTACATCAAATAAAGAAAGCATGGATGAAGGTTGGTGATTTTATCTCCACTTTATAGTATAAATGTTGTGGTTGAATTAATTCAAATCTAAAATTAGATTTCATTATCGAAATCATTAAAGTTGAGATATGGCTTATAGATAGTCGATCACCCGGGGTCATCATAGGCCCGGAGATCGACCACCATTGCTGAGGGCCTAAGATCGACCCTCTCTCGCCTCCCCCACAAGGCCACTGGATCGGCAATTACCTTTTTTTATTTCATATTTTCTAGTACTATAAATACCCCCATCGCATTCTTTCCATTTCCCACACCAACAACTTTAGTTTCTCTCATTTTCTCTAACTTTTCCCTCTCTTTAGTTTTGCTTCTCTTTGTCTTTTTTCAATATTGTAATACAATAGAAGATTTGCGTATTATATTATTTTAGTATTTTAATTTAATTTATTTAATAATATATTTCATATAGAGAGCGCCATGATTGTGGCCAGGCCGCGGCGCTTGGGCGTGAGCCGCGGCTCCCCTTTTTCGTTTTTATTATTTTTTTTATTAATTCTATAAATATAACCATTTTCCGCCAATTTTTTACACCATTCCAATCTCCACTCTTTTCATTTTATCACCAATTCTACTTTTGAAAAATGAGTTCCGACGATGAGTTCCAACAATTGGTGGATAGGGAGTTCGATGAACTCGTTCAAGAGGTGCAACGGGAAGCAGAAGAAGAGGCGGCGGCGGCGGCGTTCGTTTGCCCGTTCTATCATCGGCGGACCATCTGCCGTGACCATGTCGGGGCATACCAGCGGTTGATGGAAGACTACTTTGGCGATAACCCCCGTTACTCGGCAGAGATTTTCCGTCGCCGCTTCAGAATGTTGCAACGGTTATTCATCCGTATAGCGACTACATTGGCGCAGCGGTACAAGTGTTTCACACTGCGCAATGATGCTAGCGGCCGACCCGAGTTGTCGACATATCAGAAGTGTACCGCTGCAATTAGGCAGCTTGCCTATGCCGGACCCGCTAATATGTTCGACGAATACCTACAGTTGGGTGAAACAACTGCCCTAACGACGCTGAGGCAGTTTTGTAATAGTATCTAGGCCATCTTCGGTCCGGAGTATCTACGGAAGCCAAATGCCGATGAGTGCCAGAGATTGATAGACATCAACGTACTGCATTCGTCTCATCTCTTCAATGATGAGTGTCAGGGTGAGGGTCCGGCGGTCAGATTCATGGCCAACGGGACGCAGTACAACAGGGCATACTACTTAGCCGATGGGATATACCCTCGTTGGCCCGTGTTTGTCAAGACTATCCGGCAGCCGGTTGGGCCGAAACAATTCTATTTCGCGGCCAAACAAGAGAGTGCTAGAAAGAATGTTGAGCGTGCTTTTGGTGTCCTCCAAGCGCGATGGGCCATTCTACGGTGCCCGATTCGACAATGGCACGAAAATGATGTCGCCTCCATTATGTATGCATGTATCATATTGCACAATATGATAATAGATGACGAAGGATATTCTGCAGAGAACTGGGCACCGGAAGAGGGTGCTAGTACGAGTCACGGTATTGCAACCGCCCCACTGCAGATGGGTGTACCGCGTAGTAATGCATACTTGATCCAACGGTTCGCCGATATGCGGAGGGAAACATCACATACGACACTGCAGGCTGATATGATCGAAGAGGTTTGGAATCGTAGGGGAGGAAGGGGTAGAGCGTGATATGCGTTGGGAATGTAGTTTATGAGACGTCAAAAATTTTCGTTGTATAATTTTACCCCTTTTTATAATACAACGAAGATTTTGTTTTAATTTTAGTTCTTATGCATTTTTTCAATTATTATAGTCCAATAACTTTTATTGTAGTAGAATTAAAATATACACAAAATGAAAAAAAAATAAATTATTTGATGACTTGGACATGTCCACTATAGTGAAAAACATGGGTATTGATGGCCTAGCCACACTTTGTGGCTTGGCCTGGCCAACTATAATGACACTCTAATGGGCCAAAAAGCTGACGGCCCATAAAATAAATTCGTTGGCCGTTGCGGATCAGTACAGCTTAACCGTCAACAAACAGTACATTGCGCTGCAATGAGTTGTACCTTGAATTTCTTCCACTCAAACAAACACTATCTCTAGAAATCAGCAAAGACAAAGCGTAGACTTCACTTGTACTCTCTCTCTCTCTCTCTCTCTCTCAACAAACCCAACCGCCACGATGTTCAGGGATGTGTCGGCGTGCAGCACCTACAATTACGCCGACGCTCTCTACTGGGACGCCCGTTACATTCAAGAAGTGGAGTGCGGCTCCTTCGATTGGTACCAACGCTATTCTGCTCTCCGCCCCTTTATTCGCAAATACATCCACCCTAATTCGCGCGTCCTCATGATTGGCTGTGGGAATGCCGGTAAAATTTCTTCTTTTTTTTTTTTGCCTTTTTTAATTGCTCAAGTGAAAGACCTGATTTTGGTTACTGGTGCCATTTTTGTGATTTTTGAGGCAATTAGTGATTTCTATGTATCAAGAAAGACTTGATATAACCATCTTTGGCGGGTGGGAGTTAATTGTGCTATTTCTGTCTATTCCTCTCTTCGTCCCGAGATAGTCGAGACCTTTCTTTTGATCACGTGATTTTAAAAATCGATGTTTAATGGTTAAAGTGGAGAAAAAATAAAGTTGGAGAGAAAATAAAGTATGAGGGAGAAAAAGAGTCTAAAGTAACATAAAAAAAATGTTTTTTTTTTTTGCCTAAAAAGGAATCAACTACCTTAGGACAGAGAGAGTACTATTTATTGGCTAAATAGTGTAATATGTCCCATACTATATCACGGGTTTTTCAATTCTGTCCTGAACTATCAACCTTGAAGTGGCTTACCGTGTGTAAAAATGATTTCTTTCAAAACTAGTACTTGTCAAATTCGTGACTATCCTACATAGATTTCAGATACTGAAGAATTTCCCGCTAGATAGATTTCCATGATTTGGGTATTATTGGTTAAAGTCAAGATAGGACTGGAAAAATG
Organism: Salvia hispanica; assembly: GCF_023119035.1. Taxonomy (NCBI): domain Eukaryota; kingdom Viridiplantae; phylum Streptophyta; class Magnoliopsida; order Lamiales; family Lamiaceae; genus Salvia; species Salvia hispanica. The sequence continues at coordinate 41,245,358 of NC_062968.1, forward strand.
GAAATGTGGGAGAAAAGATCAATATAGACTAATCATTGTTTATTGAGATTAATTACAACTTTCAGATATACCACGGCCCTGGATAATTCTTATCATTTCAGCAAATTTTGTTTGATTCATATCTCATTCAAAGGGTAGGAATAAGGATGAAAATACTCAATCATATACCTTATCAATCAAGAAAGTAAATTCCTTCTGATAATTTGGTAAGTATTTCACTATTTACCATTTTTTGGTAAGTATTTCACTATTTACCATTTTTTATTTGTTTTTTATGAGCATTGATGCTCTCGCTTTCCTGGCCGGGGAAGGAGTTTGCTTATTATCATGTTGTCGGTATAATTATTCTGCATAGGTACCATTTACTGAGTTTGTGACTACTTGTAGTGTTTAATTCTTCTTCAACTTTAAGGCTGTTGTTCTTGTGCATTTTGATTGTATGCCTACATGTGTGAGTGTGATAGAAGCTTGTCCTTTATAGCATCTGCAAATAGATAATCTCAATTTCACTTTGCTAGTTATCTCGGAGGACATGGTTAAAGATGGGTTTGAGGATATAATGAACATCGACATATCTTCAGTGGCTATTGAGATGATGAAAAAGAAGTATGAGAGTGTACCTCAACTTAAGTGTATCCTTACAAATTGTTATTATTTCTAAACCACGCAATGGTTGATAGGTCCTTTCAACATTATCGGTTGCTTAGGGTTTTTTTTTTTTTTTTCTTTTTTTCGTTTTGTACACATTTTTCCCCTTGATGTCCTTAAAGAGTTCTCCAGACATGCAAATGGATGTTAGGGACATGAGTTTATTTCCCGATGATATGTTTGAGAGTGTCATCGATAAAGGTAAGTGGATGTCATCTTCTGATATGTGTTCCAGGGTTTGTACTTTTGTTCACGTGCTGTAAATTAATCGAATATTTCGCCTGATATCTTTACTGACATGCTGACCTGCATAATAGGGACTCTTGATTCATTGATGGTGAGTTAGATATACGCCTTTCTTTCTTTTCATCGTCTCTTTACTTAAACAGCTAACAACTTTTTTGTCGGTTTTTTTCTTTAGTGTGGTACTGATGCTCCATTAAGTGCTTCTCAAATGTTGGGTGAAGTTAGCAGGTTCTAGGACTTTATGTTTTTGTGCTGCTCATTTAAATTCTAGCTCTTCTCAATTTTCGGCCAGTTTAGGTTTACGTTGCCTTGCATGATTTTCTGCTGTATGACGAGTTTCAAATATCACCTTGCAGGCTTCTTAAACCTGGAGGAGTTTATATGTTGGTAATTATGGCTAAATATGATATATCTTGTCATACCTTATTATGAAATTACCGCTCAATATAGATTTTCCTACTCTGGCTATTTTCAGATAACGTATGGTGATCCTAATGTGCGGATGCCGCATATAAACCGACCGGTTTACAATTGGAAAATCGAATTGTATATCATACGTAAGTATACTCTTCCTACTGCATACAACTTCTTTACCATTAAGTGTCACAACTTGGATTTGGTAAATCATCAATGCGTACTTTTTTCCGACATCCACTTGCTGTTTCCTTAATACTATTCCGTAAGCGTTTTCTTACACCACAGTTGGTTACCTTAAATACAGTGCTCGTAACTGTAGGAAAATACTTATTATAAACCTTTGGAGTTCCTTAATTATTATAGTGACTGTCCTCACTACACCTTTAATCGCATAAACATGCACTGAATTACGTATTACATGGGTAGCTAGTGTATGGGCATATATGAATGATGAGATAGATGGATAAAATGTACTCCCTCCGTCCCGGAGTATTAGACTCACTTCTTTTGGGCACATGATTTAAGGAATGGATATTTAAATAGTTAAAGTGGAGAGAGTAAAGTATGAGAGAAGGAAAAAGTAGGAGAGAGAAGAGAGAAAAAAGTAGGTGGAGAATAAAATAAGATAGATGCTTTTTGCTAAAAAGGGAAATGAGTCTAATATGTTGGGACATCCCAAAAAGGAAAGTTGGTCTAATACCTTGGGACGGAGGGAGTACTAGTATTGAGTATTTGAAGGATAAGATGGTCAAACAAGTTCAAAATTAATCAACCCACGTGTTCACTTTGTTTGAGATGGTTTTATTAGAAATGAAAGCTGGTTAGAATCGTGCCTTATGGGCCCACATAGTTAAACCACTCCATAGGTGTTCGGTAGGCCATGTTTTGACAAGTGGAAAATATTTTTGATTTTTCTTTATATAGATTTTATTGTGGCGGACGAGTATGCCCTTGGAGTTGGGGGATTCTAAAAAGCAGGGATAGAAATGGTATTTCATTTTGCAATTCATGACGCAAATTTCAATGCCGTTACAATTATCACCCTTTTCAGAAAAAATAAAAAGTGGAGATTTCTTAAGGCTACCGGGCATGTCGTGGCTATCTATAGGGCCAGCAAGATTTGTATCAAACACACTGAACACTCATTAATACTCAGAATTGAGCCTAAATTTTTCTATATCCAGAAAGGTGAACACACTAAAGTAAATGGCAGGTTTGCCTATATAACTTTTATCCATCGATCCAATCATTCAAAGTGAACGCCTCATGGAGATAAACATTCATATCGATTGTGATGGCATGGCTCTTTGCAGAATTAGTTAATGTTCATGGAATCAAAACCCAACCTAAAGTTGATTGATCTCCATGGATTTGTATACTGATTTTTCTTATATTTTCAAATTTCTTACTAATAAGATGAAGAAGCTGAAGCTTTAGAAAATTCTGAAAAAAAAGAAAGGAACACAATTAGAAATCGCAGAACACCAACTACATATACTAAGTTTATACAACTCCATGAAAACCTACACGGCAACACTAATGATACGGAAAAACTGATTTTAACTAAATAAAGAGCTTACTGCAAATACAAACATGTATGTGAAATTAATCTCAGAATTGTTAAACAGGAAAGGACAGAAAACAACATATTCCATCTATGTATTCTCTTACCTGTGACTTAAGCTGTATTTGTTTTGTTATTAGATATTTTCTTTTACTCTATTGACATGATTCAACTTCTCACTAAGTTGTTGGACTAAGAATAGTTACAGGACCTTGTAGGTAGTCGAATGCAGAGAATCTTCTTACTGTTGTCATTATTAGCAAAGAGATTGAAAACTACAAACTGATCAAGATTAATCGTGTTAGGAACTGATCTCTCAAGAAAGAATGATAATATGTCGGTGAATTTGGTTGATATTATTACTCATTTAGCCTTCATGGTTTAGTTAAATCACACCGAACGATATGTCTTTATCTCTATGATATTCTTTTTGATGAATTACTTGAAACCGAGATGTTGTGGATCTTGTGGTATGGTAATGTTGATATACCTGTCGAATGTTGCAGCTAGACCTGGATTTCAGAAGCCTGGTGGAGCCCCTCCTTTGAGGTCACACCTCGACCCCATTCCTCTCACAGAGAAAGGCCTACTTCCTGCAGATTATGTGATGGAAGATCCAGAATCACATTTCATTTATGTGTGTAAAAAGATAGCTGTACCAACTGATCTCCCCAGCAAATCTGCTGATTCGTTGGCTGATGATGCTATGCGAAGATAATACAGAGCCTGATTTGAAGGTTTGTTCCTTTTGTTAGTAATATAGCTACATCACTTTCTTCCAATTCTGGTTTGGTACATGTATTAAAATTTTGCCTCCAAATATATGAACATAACTTTTCACACAATTATCGATTTCGACAAATTAATGCCATCATGGCTAGTTGAAGTGACAAATGGATGTCATCGTGACTAGCTGAAGTGGCATGTACATCCACTCATAAGCCATATAGGCAGATTAGACATCTACCTCAATATTATTTTGGAGGCAATTAGCTACCAGGTGAAAAATCACAACTGTAAGTTCATGTATTTTAGGGGCAGAATTTTAGTTCATGCCCATAACCAGAATTTGATGAAAGTTCGTGGATATATGTGCAACTACCCCTATTTAGAATCTACTCCCTCTGTCCAATTGAAAATGAAAGGTTTCCCTTTTTGGGTTGTCCCATTAAAAATGAAATGTTTCCTAAAATGGAAACAATATCATCTCTACTTTTTCTTCTCTCTTATTTTACTCTCACTTCATTAACTCACAAACCAACTCTGCATAAAAACCCATGCCGAAAGGTAAATGTTTCATATTTAATGGACGGAGGGAGTATTTTGTTGAGATGTGACCTATGTAGAAGCATTTTATGGCAGTTACCTCCTGATAATCAAGCTAGGCGTTAGAGGGATAGAGAGGAAGAGGCTTGTCCGCACTCTGAACAACGGATAAGTGGTTGCTGGTCGGAAAGTTAAAATCTAGATTACGCTAGCCATGTTTGTGTTTGATTCCCAACTTACTCGATGAATAGGTTTTCAACTCTCCATATTGTTGAATTATACTCCATATCACTAATACATGCCTCCTTGGAAAACAAATCTGGTGAATTCTTCTGTTTATGTTTAAAAAGATACTAAAATAAGATTGAGATTTGTCCAATCTGGTGTAATCGTAGCCTTCTCTCACGTGTCACACTTGCACGGATATCATCTTGCTAGAGCATCTGCTGCTTGGAATTGCATGTGTAACTCTACAGTTAGGGTATAGAATGTAAACTTGGTGTCCTTTACAGTTTGCAAGTTATATATGATTTCAATATTTCAAGTTATAGAATGGAATGGGAGCTGTGAAGAAAGAAAAGATAAATGTGACCATCCAATAACTATCTCTAATCCTTCGTTTAATTTGCTGCAAATTTTAAGAATAACTTCTTGGATTCTAAGATTATCATGGATATCATCAAGAAAAGGTCTTTATATGCAGACAAATGGATACCAACGCGCGCGCACACAAAAATTAATTTTCTACTGTGTTTCTCTTCAACTGTAAGTGTGTTTTTTTTTGTAGTAGTGGAATTAATGATATCATTGTGATGTTGTAACTAGCGAGAAATTTCGGAATATGGGTCTCAATTGGCTAACCTTTCGAAATTTAGGACTAGACTTTTCAGAATATGGGATTGAGGTGTGCGAATTTTTTAGAATAAGAGTTTATTGGATTTTTCTCTTCTTTTCCTTATTATTTATCTCACAAATTATATGAATGGACAATCCTCTCCTTCTCCTTTTCTCTTTCCCTTTTCTTCGTCTCCTCCCTGTTCCTTAACTCTTTCTCTTCAATTTTTTTGCATAATAGAGTGACTCCACACTTGTCATTCCACACCTGGCGTTTTCTACGTATATTCTCTTTCTCATGGATGCTTCCACTGCCCAGATGCTAGGTTCCTCACTTTTTACTCTTCATGCTTATAAATAATTTGGTTTCACTTTTATTTTTTTGTTGAATCTCTCGAGTGTTTTCCATGGTGGGTTTTTCTTATTTTTGGTTATTATTTTTTAAAAAAAAATCTCCTTTTTTATGGTGATTATCTGTTTTTATATAAAACAATGTTTGTTAGTAAGTTGTCTAAGTGGGACAATTACTATGGTTAGATCTATATATTAAGATGATGGAGATTTATGAACTATTTGTGACATTGGGTAGTTTACATAATAATGAGAATTGAGTTAACGGGAAGGAGATGAAGTTGACACGATAGAAATGAAGAAAAGGAAAAAGAGAGGGAGGAGGAGTGGATGGTCCATTTATATATAGAAATAATTAGGCCTGCTTATTCGGCCGGTTCCGTTAGAACCGGACCAATTGACCGGTCAACCGGTTTTAAATTTTCATAAATCCTAGAACTGAAACCGGAACCGATCGGTACCGGTTTGGAACCGGTCGATTCCGGTTCCGAACCGGAACCGATGTGTAATTTTAATCCCAATTTATTTATAATTTTAAATAGTTCAATACTAAAAAATAATAATCCAACATCCAAAAATATGACAAATAATACATTAAAATTCAAATAAATACACAAAAAAAGACAAACCAACAATACAATAATATTCATACGTGGATAAGAGTGATGTCAAGTGTAGTAGGTCGGATGTTAGCAATTTTTTTATAAAAAAAATGAGTTCTAAACTTTAGCAATTTGTTTTAAAATTGAATTCCATTTTCCCTTTTTTTGGCTAAACAAATATTCAATGGATTTCCAATACTAATTGATCTTGTTGTGACTTTTTGGTTTATAATGGAATAATTAATAAATTATTCACAAACAAGTTAAAATTATATGTTAAATAAATTGTTACATAAATTTGTTATAAAGTTAATTTTCTATCAAATGAAATGATATTGAATTTGTATAAGTTCTTTTGGAAATTAAAAACAAACTTATGATGTCCTACTCATTGTAATAAAAAATGGATTGGGAAAAAAATTGTAGATTCAAAATTAATTAATTAAACTAGATTTATTAGTATATTAAATTATAAAAAAAAAAATTGAATTATAATCCGGTTCCCGGTTAGGAATCGGTCGGTTCCGGTTCCGAATTTTATTTAAAAAGTTGGAACCGGTACGGTTCCTTAATTAACCAACCGGTTCCAATTTCGATTCCGGTTAACCGAGAACTGGAGAACCTTTTAAGCACCCTCTAGAAATAATAATAAAAAGAAGAGGAAAAAAGAGAGAAATCTAAAAACCCTTGTTCTGAAGAATTCGCACATCACGATCCCATATTCTAAAAGGTCAGTGAATTTAATCTTAAATTTCAAAAGGTCAGCGAAGTCTCAGTTCTGAAAATATCCGTAATTAATTGGATTATAGAAATAAATTGGCAGGTGTAATATAACTCAAAGAAAAAGTAAAAGAAGTAAATATAGACTATGCATAGCTGAAATACAGAAATGAAATTCGAAGCCGTAATATTGTAAAGCCCAGTCGAGGAAGATCTTCACAAGACGAGATACCGACCCACTCAGTTTGGGATCTATTAACTCAAGATTTATACCCTTAGATGGTGATTGATCTTGCAATTGAACACAAAAACAACAAAAAGGATATGGTTAATTTAGCCTTTCAAAACTGTATCTAAATGATATGATGGAAAACAAGAAATGAAGAGGTATGAATTTGATATTCCCTCGGTCCCATTAGAAATGTAACGTTTCTCTTTTTAGTTTGTCCTATTAAAAATGAAACGTTTCCTAAAATTGAAACATATATATCTCTACTTTTTCATCTATCTTACTTTACTCTCTCTTCGTTAACTCACAAAACAACACTATATAAAAACTTGTGTCGATTCCCAAATGTTGCATATTTAATGGGACGAAGGGAGTATTAGCTAAATCTATTGATGAAGAAGAACACTCCAAGCAACCTTCAACATGCTCGAAATAACTAATGGCTTCACTACTCAAAGGAATTCATAAACCCTGAATGCATACCTATACTTGATTGAATCAATTGATGATCAAGCAACCTAGAAGACTAAGAATTGGATAAAAACTCTCACAAGAGAGAAAACAAATCTCACAAGATTCTAATGCAAAATTCAATCATCTAGAAAATGAAACAAAGTGCTATTTAGCTAAAGCCCAAAATCCAAGAAAAAGGCCCACAAATCTAGCAATTCCGTGAGTTACTCGGCCGGGTCGACTTATTAGCCTTGTTCCACCCGTCCAAATGGTGCTCCTGGATCGTCGACGCCTTCGTTTTGTCACGCGTTCGGGTGTCTTTTGTTGGCCGAAAGTCACCCATCCGGGTGGCACTTTCTGCAATGCACGGCTTTCGTAAAACAGTCATAACTTTCTCCACCGGACTTGGATTGGGGTGTGCAAGATACTCACGCGAAGCTCTTTTGAATACCAAGACATTGGTGGCTTTTCCGAAGCGTTTGAACATCATCTCGATAGGTTGATCACTGGTTGAATCCAGCTGTATATGAAATTTTTTATGCACGAATTCCATGCTTGTATCACACGCCTACGTTTTGTTCATTGCAGCACCTCGAACGGTTCAAGCTCCGGTGAACTGGAGGATGTCGAGGGCGAGGATAGAGCTCTGACAATGTAGCGTGAGTATGTATGCTATGTAGGATGGATGAGTATGCCTTTCTACTTATACCTAGACCAATGGAGCATGTTGGATTCAATGTTGCCATCATGAATGGTGAGTAACAGCTGGGAGTACTTAGTATTATAGTTTTCCATCACTACTATGCTATATATTTTCCATCACGCACACACATTTTTTCTATCAAACACGTATTACAATCTCACAATGACACTATAAGTTTTAAAAATAAATGCAAATTATCAGTTCTCACAGATAGAAAACATGTATACACAAAATTTTAAAATATACGAACTTGCTTATCGAAGAGGAATGCAACTTTTTCGAGGAAGGATGATTGGTCGAGTTCAGTTCTATATATTTCAAGTTGATTTCAAGAAATATGAAACGAAAATCATGTAAAATATACTTCCTCCCATAATAGATGGCATACTTGGAAAATGACACGAGATTTTAGAAAATGTTGTTTTGTGCGTTAGATTGGTGAGAAAATAGGAATGTGAGAGAGAGCTTTTTCTAAAAAAAAAGGAATGTGATATCTTTTGTTGCACAAACTAAAAGGGAAAATGTGACATCTATTATAGGACGGGGGAATATTAAAAACGTTGTATGAACAATATAGATAATGTTAGAAACTAAGTTAAAAGATAAAAAAATCCAAATGAAAACGAAAAGAAGTAAAAAAAATGAAACTACAAATTTGTGATTGTAGGTTTGTTTCTTAAATTTAGCGTGGCTTATGATATAAGGTAATGTTAAAGTACAAATTGTACATTAATGCATAACCAAAACTAACCAAGGACCATTATATCTTAAAATGAGTTAAAGCTCGTGAATATTAATTAATAGTGCATAAAATATCAACAGAGGAGTACAATTGTCAATATATTAGAAATAAGTAATTTTCGTTGTTCTCTTGATGTCACCATAATATATTAATAATATTAACACAATGAACTTAGTAGTTCAACACAAATTATGTGGATATGCACATGTACTATATTGGTATAAATAAGTTGATTATCGAAATGTATGAAAATTCAAATAAAAATTCTTAAATTTCATCCTCCGAATGTCATCCGAACATATTCAATTAAGATATATTCGAATCCTTATAAAATTACCTTTAATTTGATATATTTTGAATGAAGCTCAAAATTATGTGAAAATTTATCATTAATTTTCTATAGCATTTCTTTTGTATTGCTATCTAATAATAAAACTAATTTATAATTTAATTTAATTAAAATTTAAAAACATTATATGCATAGGGGAGCATTAAGGTGACATCATGTTTAGAGTGACACCATAACACTAATCCTAGCCTTTAGATCTATAAGATGAACGCCTAGGATTGAATTGATGAAATAGAGTTCGGATTGCAGTCTTATGTGTTAGATATTGCATGCGTGAGTGTTTTAGTCAATTCCAAAAAGGTTAAATCAAGTACAATAAAATACTTGGTAACACTTCAATATTTATAGAATAACACTGCAATCTGATAAGGTAAAAAACTATTACGAATGTTGCAGGTGCGTAACACCGCAAAATTCATAGAGTAACACTGCAATATGCATAGAATAATACTGCAATCTGGTAACAGACTAAAAATAAAGAATGTTGATTTTCCCTTCAGCGTCTTTTTATGTTTCAATTTAATTAAAATGGGCCGCCACATATAACAACTTGAGAATCGCACGATCTTCAGATTTAATGATCTAAAATAATGGTACGTATTACAATAAAATGGTTTGTCATATTAATACATCTCTATATGCAAATATTATAATGTTTGTATATTTATCTTTATTATTACTATTAATTTATCCCTATATGCAAATATTATAATGTTTGTATATTTATCTTTATTATTACTATTAATTTAACCGTAATCTTCTTATTTAATCAGCCACGTACATGCAATTTAATGATAAAATAAGTTGACTTCCTATCTAAAGAAGGCCGTTCTTATCCATCCCCTTTTTCTGTCGTGCCTTTCCCCTTTGTCTTTATTTATTCTTTTTCACATCATGCAGGGCAAAGTGGATTGGTCACCACTCACATTCACTTTTCTGATAAAATATCTTTAATTGCTTTTTTTCTTTTGAAATAACAATATAAAGTAAAAGGTAAAAGAAGAAAAAGCAAAATAATGTAACAACCCAATTATGACCAAAGACCTTTTAGTGATCAGCTATTTCCAATTTTTTATTCCATAATAGGAATCTTATCAATTTTGGTAGTGGATGCAATTGAAGTCATTACTCCTTCCTTAGTCCTTACTCACATTTCTTGGAATGAAGAATATCAGTTATCCAGTACTAATTGGTAATCAGAAGCTTGTGAGCTTCTGGATGAGAGAATCAACGAGGGAGAACGTGTAATTGAGATATTTCTTTTCGATATGAAGATTAAGAAAAATACGTGTAATGTATTAAATAAAAAGATAATAAAGTATGAGAGAGGAAAAAGTAAAGATAATATAGTAAAAGAGGGGAAATGTAAGGGTGGAAAAATATGTTACGGAGTACTTTTTACTAAGAATATAAATGACTCTACTATTATGGAAACCTAAAATGAAAGAAATGACTCTATTTACATGGAACGGAAGAAGTACTCCATCTGTCATATTAAATATGAAACGTTTTATTATTTGGATTGTTCCATTAAAAACTAAATGTTTCCTAAAATAGAAACATCTATATCTGCTTTTTCATCTCTTACTTTACTCTCTCTAAATTAACTCATAAAGCATAACTACATGCCGATTATCAAATATTGCATATTTAAGGGAGTATGATTTTACTGTCATAATTATTTATCATTTAAAAAATAAAGTTGTTATTTAGATTTTTTTGGGATCGTTAGAATCATTGCAGGGTGAGAACTCATACACATTATATTCTCGGCAATTCGCCTCGTGATGATAAATTGGGAATGAATCGTGAGAATTGAAACTTGTGTTGGAGTACTTTTTTAACGTGGGAAAAATTTACCAATTTGATAAAATGTCTTGTTCTCTCCGTCCGGCCGTTCCAAGGAAGATGGCCTCTTTTTGGGACGACACTGGATTTTATGTATGTTAAATTGAAATTGTTCTCTCCGTCCGGCTATCCCAAGGAAGATAAATAAAGTAAGAGAAATAAAAGGTTGCTGATGTTTAAAAGTAGGAGAGATGAAAAAAGTAAGAGAGAAAGATGTTATTGGATGTTTAAAAGTAGAAGAGATGAATAAAGTAAGAAAAATAATAATAATTGAGTATTATAAATATTTTCTAAGAAATAGATTATCTTAATGGGACAAATGGAAAAAAAAAGTGAGTCATTTTAAGTGAAACGGAGAAAGTACGTTTTGGAGATGATTATGTCCATGATGGATACTTCAAATAGAATTGAAGAGCGACATAATTGTCCTACATAGTCCTACATACTGTAGATTCTAGAGAGCCACCCGGGGGCCAGGGGGCCAGGCCATTGGCCTTTAGCACAAATGAAGTTAGTTTCTGAATTTACTTATATTTCAGATAATTGAGATTAATTGGATAACATAATCTTAAATCGTTCTAATTTCGTTATATACTATGTTATACTCTATTTGTCTCTTAAAAATTAAACTTTTGAAATGACACAGGTGTGAATATAAAATTGATAAAATAAGAGAGAGATAAAAAGAAAAAATGTGTTAATGAAAATAGATCTCGCCTTCTTGGAGAGAAAGAAATTTCTTAAAACAGAAAGTTCTATTTTTAAGGAATGGACCAAAAAAAAAAGAATTTCTATTTTTAGAGGACTGAAAAAATAGTTTATTCGATTAATCTACTATTTCGATTTGATTATACAAAACTAATCAAATAAGTGCCCTAGATCTCATATATTAGAGTTGAGTTTGATTCAATTTACATGCTCCGTCGCCAAAGAATATGCAGTTTGAGTACGACGTAAGTTTTAATGCAAAATTGATAAAGTAAGAGAGAAGTAGAGAAAAAAAGTAATTAAAGTATTATTAGTGGTCACACCTCAATAGAGAGAAAACCATTTTCAAAATTAGAAAGTGTATATTCTTGTGAGGCGAACTAAAAAAAAAACAATGTATATTCTTGTGGGACGTAGAGATTATTTATTGATCTCAAAATATAAATAAAAATGAATCGGAATAGATTAAAATTATGATCTAGCAAATATTATTCCCCATGTTTCGATTTTATGGAAACTAGCAGCTGCTATATTTGGCGCGCAACACATTGGATAAACTCATGTTTGTGTGTAATTACCTACATACACACTTAGTAAGCCATACTTAAAAAAAGAGAGAAGACAATGTGATTCGGATTTGAGACATTTTGTCTTAGAAATAAAACATTACGACCCAAGTAGTCCTAACTCGAAGGAGAAAAATATGGGCGCAGTCATGTATGAGCGTTTCTACTGAACAGTGTGCTTGAGTCTGACTCAACCAGACCCGATTATCTAAATAGATTAAAAATAATTAAGGTTTATATGTTTTATTTTTAAGAAACTACTGTACCACTTGATACACATATCTTAAATGCATTTCTATTTTTGTAAATTGTAATTTGTACACTCCCTTCGTCCGTCATTTATAGTCTCCTTTTAACTCGTCGCGGATTTTAAGAAACTGTTTAACTTTGTGAAGAAAAATGGAAAAATGAGTTAGTTGAACGTGGACCCCACTCTTGCATTTATTCCCTTCATTCCATAGTAACAGGGGCGTTTTTCCATTTCTGTCCGTTCCATAGTAATAGAGTCATTTCCCTTTTTAGTAAAAGTCAATACATTTTTCCACCCATACTTTATTCTCTCTTACTTTTTTTTCTTACTCTTTTTTCTCTTCATCTCTCTACCTTTTTCATTTTCCACTTTATTCTCCCATTACATAACTCACCTAACACAATTTTTCTTAATCTCCGTGCCGAAAAGTTTTGCCTTCATTACGAGCAGAATTTAAGTGCAATGAGTTAGGTGAATGTGGGTCCCCTTACCTATGGAAAAATGCAAATAAAATTTTAAATCACGGATATCCTAAAATAATAAAATGAGACATTATTTCACGGACGGAGGAAGTATTTGAACGAACTAGCAGCGGAAGCGTGCGAACAAATAAATCACATAAAAATCAGATCTATCTAGCAGATTATTTAGACAAACTCTATTCGCGTAATTATCACATTTATCATGCTCATAACTTGAATAAAACATGTTTTAAGTATAATTGAAACCTAAAACGTGCTTTTCTACGGAGCAGGAATAATACCTTGTTGATTATCCAAAGAATCGACGATGGCTAGCAAAGTCTCCACGTGATGCGTTGAGTACTAGACCACGGATCTTCTCTCTGGTTTCTGAACTATACTCCGATATTAGTGTGGGCTGATCTCACCGGAAACTAGGACTTAAATAAAAGAGACAGAAATTCGAATCCACGGAGGAGAGCTGGACGAAAAATTTCGTCCCCCTCTAGGTTTAGGAGTGGACGAAAATTAGAGTAAAATTAAAGTGTGTCTTCTGTTTCCTTTATTTTCCTATTTATATTAAGTTCCTTTTGGGCCCAGACAGGGATCTATGGAACGTTTTGGATATGAGCTCCCCCAATTTACTTTTTACTAATTAAATTGAACCCACAATTTAATACAAGCTTTAATTGGAATATTACGAGCAGCCACTATAGAAGTAATATTGAACTCTCCCCATCCTAATCCGAAATTACAAGTAATTCGGGTTTCCGTTTTAACTTTCATTTTTCGCACTTAAGATAAAAATGTCAATTAATTAATTAATGTCTGCTATAGACTTAATTAATTAACTTCTTAGAAGTTCCAAGAGTGGACTTAGCATGAAACACTTATTTATTATTCATAGAGTAATCAAATTCCAACTAGCTAGGTTTCGAATAATAAAACCTTGTTTCGCGCTCCTCTTGAGGAAATTATCAAACAAGACTCACCTCGCGCACAATTTAATGTAATAGCAATTCTAGCACCGCTAGATATTAATCACCACCACCCAATATATCAGGATTATTGGGTTACGAAAAATCTGCACCATTTGATAAGTCAAAGTAGTGCATAATCAGTACTGTATGCTCAATGCTAACATACATTGATTAAGAAATAAAAATTTATCAAGACCTCGTCTTTCAGTAGATAGCATAAAGACTTGTCTTGCTGTTAGATCCGTTCAGTGCTTTACCACACCAATATTATCTTATTTCAGTAAGGCTTTGAAATATGCGGACTAACATAGCAACCTTTCACGATGGATAGTCTAATTCCATCTAGGTTGTGAAATTCTTCTTTGTTTAGGACTAACCATATTACCTTAAAGTGGACGTCGCCCACAACCGGTCTACTGAAACAAAGACTTAGACTATGTTAAGTTTACTTATACATTTAAATATGCAATAAACAGCCATTAAATGGAAATGTACCAGTTACTTATAACAAAAATAATCTGTTTTATTCCTTGGAAAATAAAATTAAGAGTTTTACAGCATTCAATAACTCGAAAGGTAGTTTCTAGTATACAAACTCTAACAGTATTTAATACTGATAATATTTTGAATAACTAATATAGATGTATGGACATAACAATAACTAAAGTAAGAAAATATAGTTCACCCTTACCAAGACCAGATCCAAATATAATTTAGTAATCTACAATTCTTAATTTGAAGTCTCATTGTCTAAATTTGACATACTATTGTCTATTGTTAAGTAATTTGAAGTCTCAGCCTAAATTTGACATACTATTGTTAAGTAATTTGAAGTCTCATGGTCTAAATTCGACATATGTACTCCCTTCATTTCATAATAGATAGCATAATTGGAGCATGATATGAGATTTTAGGAGATGTTGTTTTGTGAGAGACAACTTTTCCAAAAAGGAAATGTGACATATTTTGTGAGACAAACTAAAAAGAAAAGTGTGACTGGGACAGAGAGAGTAATTCTTAACAATGCGAGGTATATTGTACTCATTCCGTCCCCCATAATTCATCACCATTTGACCCGCCACGGGTTTTAATAAATGTAATAGAAAGTAGGTTGAAAAAGTTAGTGGTATGTAGGTCCTACTTTTATATATTAGTTTTAAATAAAATTTGAATGAGAATGAGTTAGTGGAATGTAGGGTCTACTACCAAAAATGGTAAAAGTGAAAGGTGACAAATTTTTAGGGATGGGCGAAAATGAAAATAAATGAAAAATTTTCAAGGACGGAGAGAGAGTAAATTTTATTTAGGATATGTGGATAATTATTCAAATCTTCAAAATTATGTCTCAGATGGACTCTAACTAGCACAATTCTCAAGCTTTTCTTCAATTTCATTAGGAATATACTCTCTTCGTCCATGAAAATTTATCACATATTTTCATTTCTATTCGTCCCATAAAATTTGTCGCATTTCACCTTTTACCATTTTTAATAATAGACTTCACATTCTACTAACACATTCTCACTCTCATTTTATTATAAAACTAATATTTGAAAGTAGTACCCACATCTCACTAACATTTCAACCCATTTTTCCTCATATTTCTTAAAATTCGTGTCCGGTCAAAATGTGACAAAATTTAAAGGATTGGGGGAGTAGTCAACAACTCTAATCCAAAAAATAACAATAAACTCAAAATACATGTACATTTTTAGAAATAAAACAATATGATAAAAATGATTTACCTTTAGAATATAATACCAATATTGCTCTTACTTTATCAATATTAATAATTTCACCTAAGAGCACCAATAAAAAAAAAATACTCCTTCCCAGGTCCATTATATAATGCTAGAAAACTATAACAAAGATAAGTCTAAATGGCGTACAAAAAACTTGTATTCTTTGTATACCTTTCATTTCTGTTATCCCATACAAATGGGAAGACTCAAACTCAACGTCTTTCCTCTATTTACAAATCAGGAAAGATAAAAAACAGAATTGGCAGTAGCCATTACATTTACAACAATTTTGAAGAAGCTCAAGTTTATTCACAGGAAGGGCTAAAAGAGAATGATCTAATAAAGGGATTGCCTGGCCAGCCACCGGTCCGGTTCAAGCAGTACGGTGGTTACGTGACCGTGAACCAGACCGCCGGCCGAGCTTTCTATTACTACTTGGCTGAGTCTCAAAACTCTCCGAATTCATCGCCTCTCCTTCTCTGGCTCAATGGAGGTGCTTCTTTTGTCTACTTAATAATAAGCTTTTTCTTATTAGAATAATTTATAGGCTAATTTCATTTTGTAATAGTATTAATAGCTTATTCATAAGATTTATACTCCCTCCATCCGTCTAAAAAAATAGTTTCATTGTGGACGACACGAGTTTTAATGAGAAATTGATAAAATAAGATAAATATGAAAAAAAGCGGATAAAGTATGGGAGAGAGAGAAACAGTGGGCAAAGTATGAGAGAGAAACTTTTCATTTTGAAAATAAGACTATTTTTTTGTGACCATCTTAAAACGGTAAAATGAAACTATGTTTCGTGGAACAGGGCCTGGTTGTTCTTCATTGGGGTATGGAGCAATGCAAGAATTGGGACCCTTCCGCGTTCACAGTGATGGCAAAACTCTCTACAAAAATCCATTCTCATGGAATCAAGGTCTCTCTCTTTCACTTTCACTTTCCTTTCTCTCTTAGATAGTGGTATAATTATGTTTAGGTTACAAACCCATTCCTATCAGATGAGGGTGGGAAGTTGGATTAGTATATACTCACTCCATCCACGAAAAATAAGACACATTGTGAATGACACGAATTTTAATATGGAATTGGTAAAGTAAGAGAGAAGTAGTGTTAGTGGAATGTGGAGTCCATTTTATTAGTGACAGAGAAGTTGTTGAAACATTCCTTTTTAAATATGCTCTATTTTTCGTGGACGACCACAAATGACAAATGTGCTCTATTTTTCGTGGACGAAGGGAGTAATAGCTATCCACCCAAATTAGTTTGAGACATTTTAGGATGATCCAAAAACAAATCGGTGTGGGCCTAGCTCCACCCGAAGCAGATAATATGCAGTTGACGATCCCAAAAATTAAAGATTAAAGGATGAATTCAATTAATTCAGGTGCAAATGTGGTGTTTTTGGAGTCACCAGCGGGAGTTGGGTTTTCGTATTCGAACACGTCGTCGGATTTGAATAGCAACGGGGACAGAAGAACAGCCGTTGACAACTATAATTTCTTGGTGAATTGGTTCAACAGATTTCCAGAATACAAAGACAGGGATTTCTACATTGCAGGGGAGAGCTATGCTGGCCATTATGCACCACAATTGGCACAAACAATTCTCTATCACAATCGTTATTCCTCCAACACTACCACTATTATCAATCTCAAAGGAATTATAGTAAGTCATTTTTCATTAACAAATGAATCTCAAAGGATTGAAGTTAAAATGAATATATATAGGAATGATGTATACATATCCTAACTCTAAATATATGCAAAACACAATGCTATATAACTAGATATAAATACAGATGCGTAGGACATTTGTAGGTCATGGTTAGTGTATTTTTAGGTCATGCTAACAAAGCATGACCTAAAATGATCTTAGCATGATATTCCAAAATCTTATAATATGACCTAAAACTGCTTAATTATGACCTCACGTGTTTTTGGTTAATTATTGACCATTAGATCATCTAATCCTAGGGTCAAGATTTGGGCTGCATTTCTGGATTTAAATGCATACTTGTTTTGATCATCTCCCTATATATATATATATATATATATATATATATATATATATATATGCAGATCGGAAATGGTTTTATAAGCTCCGAGACAGACATGAAAGGGATGTACGAGTTCTGGGGCAGCCATGCTCTAGTTTCAGATGAAATAACAGACCAAATAATGAAATATTGCTATTCGTCGAGTAGCGATAGCATACAACAACATGATGCATGCAATGAAGCTATTAAAGAAGCTATCCCTTTAGCCAATGCTGTCAACAATTACAACATTTATGCCCCCACTTGCTTCAATCATAGCCTCACACAAAATCCCAACAAGCCTTCCGTAAGTCTAGTAATTACTTTTGATGATTATATTTATATATGGCGTTATAATGGAGTACAAGAACGTAATCAAATGCAAACTCTATATATTGTACAAACTTCAAACTATGATCTGGATCGTTAAATTTCAAGATTTGATGTCAACAGTTGTGTTGACATTTTCTGTTGACGTTATTTGACACTGTTGACATCAAATCTTAAAATCTAACGGTCCAGAAGACTATAGTTTGGAGTTCGTAAGAAAGATGCAGTTTGCATTTTATCAACACCTATGGAGTAAATTTTACATATATATCAATCAGGTGTTGCATATGGATCCTTGTACCGATGATTATGTGGATGCATACTTGAATACACCTCAAGTTCAAAAGGCCCTCCATGCTAATCTCACTAACATCCCTTATCCTTGGCAACGTTGCAGGTTCATTACTACTATAACACTTCTCTCTCATTCTCTCCTTCCAACTTTGTAAATAAAAATTAACTAACTCCACTTAAACTGCCTTTCGTTTCAAAAAATATTGTAGCGATGATGAAGTCTTTAGTTGGCAAGATATGCCTAGGACAGTACTTCCTCTTCTCAAGGAACTTATGACGAGTGGGCTCCGAATTTGGTTGTACAGGTTGCTAATTTAACACATATACTCATTAATTTCTTCTATTATTACTAATGTTACCATAGTACTTCCCTCTGTTCTACGATAATTGAGTCATTTCATTTTATGCACTCGTTAAAAAAATAGTACTATATCCGTCCAAAAAAAAAAAAAATTGTAAGTGACACAGGTTGGTAAAGTAAGAGAGATGAAAAAAAAGATGATGGTAGTAGTATTAGTGGATTGTGGGGTCCATATTTAGAATAATGTGTAGGGTTGGTATTTGTTTAAAACTTTCCACATTTAAAATTGGTCTAATTTTAGTGGACAACCCAAAATGGTAAAATTAGTCTAATTTTTGTGGACGGGTGTAAACTAAGAGAGTGAATTATATAGAGAAGAGTCATATCTACATTATTCTATCTCTTACCTTATTCATTCTTTACTTTAACTACTTATTATCATTTTCCCAAAACGAGTATAGAAATATTAAATGACTCATTTACTATGGAACGGGGGGAGTACTATTTTGATTTAGTGTATGTATATGTAAATTAATGATGTAATGCAGTGGGGATGTAGATGGAAATGTACCAGTTACTTCAACTAAGAACACAATCAAAGACATGAAACTTCCCATCAAAAGTTCTTGGCGGACTTGGTATGTTGAAGGCGAGGTATACATCTAATTATTTTATTTTCTATATGCAGCAACATTGATTGATGAGTAATCTCGAACTATTTTTCATGAATGAAATATGGTATAGGTTGGTGGATTTACACAAGTGTATGAAGGAGAGCTAACATTTGCAACAATAAGAGGGGCAGGACATGAAGTACCTAGTTATCAACCTGCTCGAGCTCTTTCCCTTATCAACTCTTTTCTTGCTGGGATTCAACTCCCTTATTCTTCCACAGATTACTAGTCTATATCCTTTTCACTTTTCATCTCTATTCCATGGTTTGATACTACTACATCTACAAGTTCAACAACCATTTTTCTTTTATTTATAAAATATTGGCATCACCGTTTTTTGTTTCTTATTTTTCTTAAATTACTCTATGTAAGATTAATTGATTATTGGTCTTACCTATTCAACTAACTAATGCTTCTCTTCTGATTATAATTAACGTCAAATCATGCGTCGGATATGTCTCTAAATTTTTGTTTGTTGAAATCTTAAGTCCGGTCGAAGCAGTTTAACTGGTCCCTACAAGTGATAAAAGGTTTAATTTTGTGAAATGAAATTATTTATCCGAGTAGATATATGGCATTGGTATATTCATATTTTTTAAATCAACTCCAAGTGAGTGAGATATAATTAGGGCTGGCAATTTTTGACACGACACGATAACACGACACGAACCGGCACGAAATTAATGGGTTTGGGTCAGACCTTATCGTGTTCGTGTCCTTATCGGGTCGACCCATTAAGGACACGAAAATTTCGTGTCGTGTTCGTGTCGGGTTCGTGTTATCCGTTAACAATGCGTGTTCGTGTCGTGTTCGTGTTATCCGTTAACACATAATATTTTAATACTATTATTCTTATTAACACGTAATATTTTAATAGTATTATTATTATTATTTTCATTTTTCAATACTTATTTTCGTGTCATTAATGGGTTCGTATCGTGTTCGTGTCGTGTTGACCCGAAACGGTTCGTGTCGTTAATGGGTTCGTGTCGTGTTCATGTCGTGTTCGTGTCTGAGGGTAGCGGGTCGTGTTCGTGTTCGTGTTTGAGGTTTTCTTAACGGGTCGTGTTCGTGTTTGTTGTTATCGTGTTCGTGTCGTTATCGTGTCGACACGATAACGACCCGACACGCACGATTTGCCACCCCTAGATATAATGAATAAAAACCTATCACGATAACATGGAGTTATGATTAATTAATACTCACTTTTTCTCTCTATAGTAGAGACATTATTTCTTTTGAGCATGCGATTTTAAGAAAATTATTTTAAGTAGTTAAGGTCTCGTTTTATACACTGGATTTGCCTAGAAAAGTCTTAATATCCATATTTTTCCATTGTTTTGTAACCTGGATAAATTCAAGCCCAAAAAAAAGACGACCCGTCCAGGCCCGCGTGTATAGTACTCCGTCCATTCTATGTTAACAAAGTCATTTTTCTATTTTGGGAAGTTCTAAATTAATTGAGCAATTTCTATTTTTGGCAAAAAGTAGAGAGATGAAGAGAAAATAAAATACCCCCTCTGTCCCACAATAATTGTCACTCTTATTGCGCTCAATGTTAAGGACCTTCTCCTTAACTGCGATCGGCAGTGTGTTTGCGGCGATCGAAAAGTATTCCGACGCCCTTCGTCGGGTCGGCGGAAGTAATAGTTTAAGGCTGTGCGCGGTTTCTCCGTCGAGCAGCGTGAGAACTAGGGTTGAAAGATAATTCACAAGATATGTGGTCAAATAATATTTTCATTCGTTGATTCATTGTTGGATGATTAAATATGATAACAAGCTCTCCTATTTATAATGCTAGAATACTACCCTAACTTATTGAATAAGAAAACAAAGATATAGAAAAGATATGATGAAATAAAAGATACCTAAATAATTGAGATTTCCCTAAGATATGGATCGTATCAACTCCCCCACGGTTAAAATCTACCTTGTCCTCAAGGTGGAAACACGACGCAACGACGAGAGTTGAAAGCAAAAGCCTTGGCGAGGCGTCTCCTCCTGGATCAAACACACACCGAGCAACTAAGTGTTTCCCTTCATCACCTCCATAAAAAATCAACAAAGGCGGATTGATGTGGTCATCCAAATTCAACGCTAAAATGAAAAGCTCCGCAACACGTCCCTGAATGATCAAACACGGCTTGTTATTTCGCGAAGGAATCAACCTTCCATCGGCGTCGAGCGATGGTAATCGAGGATTCATGCTTGTAATATCAGTGACATTCAAATCCCCATTAAATTCCGGAGTAGTATTGAAGACAACATGGTTTGCCGACATGTGTAGTTCGATGCAAAAGGTCCATGTGGCAAACAGGCACTTGATTACTTCTCCATGGTGAAGCTCCTTCTTGCTATCACGTGAATCCAGTTTTGCCATCTGCATAGCAAGAAATTCACTTTTTTTATTGCTGAAACTGACACATATACCAGGATCGAATGCGCGCACAGTGATCATTTTGATCATCTTAAATATATCACTATCTTCATCATCTTTACTCCCAACTAAACCTTTCGATCTTGTTCCATTCTCTTTCACTTTGTCTTCAACAATGCCCTCTTCCACCCCAACATCAAGAAGGCAAGGCACAACTTTTAAAAAACCATACTCATCAGCATTGTGAAGATTTGTTTGCCACTCCTTCTTCCTTGAACTCGGGACAGCTTGTGAATGACCATTAGAGGCCAACAATGGAACTATCACAGACAGCGGGTGCAAGGGCGGGGAAGGTCTTGGGGCGGAGTAGGGCAGCAGCTCCAAGGGCGGTGTTGGACTCGGTTGCTGCGGCTGGCAATCTGATTGCAGCAACGGCGGTGGCGGCTGGTATGGTTGGTAGATATGGTCTACAGCAGGGGTTGCCATTAGAGGTGGTTCCCAACACGAAAGCTGGCTCGCTGGGGGTTGATCAAATTTGGTGCGGTGTCGTGGTGGATCTGCTGACTCGTTGGGGACTAAACCTGAAGGCCCAAAAGAAGCCTCATTATTTCTCGATGGAAGATATGCCATCTTTCAGAGCGGCGCGGAAACATTTGGCTGATCAAGGTCGGGCTCGGGCTGCGGTGATGATCGGAATTTGCTAAACCGGCGATTTGTGGCATCGACCCAAGTTTCCATCCTGTCAAATGCTTCCAATAGGCGGTCTAATTTTACGTTAATCGGGTCCTCCGCTTTGGTGGCTGAACGAGGCTGATATTGAGGCTGCCACGAACGATATCGTGCATAGGATTGTCGCGGCTGCAGGTCCGAATCCGGGTCCATATATGGGCCAAAATACGGTGGTGGACAGCAGCGATCAATTCGCTGTACGGGCTGATCATAATCCGAACATCCTCGCGATGCACGGCGAGGCGGTGGTTCCCAACAAGAGGGATGTCGCGACTGTGGTGGGTCGTAGGGCTGGAAACTCGACAGTGGTCAGATTTCGGGGGAGATCCCAACAGGTTGCACGCCGTGGTTGGACCGGCTGGTAGGGACAGAACGGTTGCGCAAGCTGAGGGAGGTCGTATTGACGACTATAATAGTTGATGTAGTCGTACAACATGATAGTGGTCTGAAATCGACGCGGCACGCGGGAATCCTTCCCGTCAGGCGTTGCAGAAGTAGAGTTGTCTGGCGGCTAGAGCTCGACGGACAGGAAGGATTCGACGACCAAAGCAGTTGTTGTGCGCGGAATGTTTTACGTCAGGCAGCGGCGTAGCTTTGATTCGAGATGGTGGGAGGGTGAGCTCTGGATGAAAGCACCAGTTGTTAAGGAACTTCTCCTTAACTGCGATCGGCAGCGTGTTTGCGGCGATCGAAAAGTGTTCCGACGCCCTTCGTCGGGTCGGCGGAAGTAATAGTTTCAGGCTGTGCGCGGTTTCTCTGTCGGGCAGCGTGAGAACTAGGGTTGAAAGATAATTCACAAGATATATGAGTAAATAATATTTTCATTCATTGATTCATTGTTGGATGATTAAATATGAAAACAAGCTCTCCTATTTATAATACTAGAATACTACTCTAACTTATTGAATAAGAAAACAAAGATATAGAAAAGATATGATGAAATAAAAGATAACTAAATAATTGAGATTTCCCTAAGATACGGATCGTATCACTCAACTATAGTGAGATGGAGGAAGTGTGTATGTAAATCAATCTCACATTGGAAAAAAAACCTTATTAAACTTGTATTCAAGATATTAAATTATTACATGTAAATAAAGTGCACAAGAGATAGGATGTAAAGGTCAAACTCACATGCATTGCAACCACCATCCGCCTTGTCGCAAGCACAGTCGTAAGCCTTGAAAATTGGTCTTTGAACTATTCATTTGGTCTGGTTGTTGGACATTATCCTTGCCTAGTTTCATCTTTTTGTACCACATAAATGAACCAAATTAAAATAGTCAAACCCTACGTTGGACACGTAGCCCAACACAACGTGGAAAATAAGCATATGTGGCCTAACATGTAGCTATCCATGCGTGCACATTGAAAGTGTCGTCCAAATATGTCCCTTGAAGGAACAACAACATGAGTAGTGTCAAGATACTTCTGTCCAGGTTCACGTTCTTAACACGTTCAGCACGCGTCCATAATAGACATCTTTAACCTCTTACCTTTACACTCCAACAATAATGGTAAGTTGAGTCCGCATTGATCCTCCAGCAATGCCTATAGATAGGATATCCATTTCTCGGCATCAACACCCAAGCAATCTATGCATACATGCTTTCTCTCACTCTTTATATGCTTCATCTATCTTGTGCATTTTCCATCATCCGAAGCTTGTCTGTCAGCGGTATTGTTCGAGGTGAAAAGTGAAGTTCTCAACTCAACTTATTTACGGTTTTACTGTTTATGATTCTATATTTCATTTTATTTACATGTCATTTTCGTGTACTCCTTTCTTTTATTTTATTCGGTTATATTACACTCGACAAATTTATTTTTGTAGTACATAATAATCGCAAGATGAAATATACTTATTATCCAGAGAAAAAGACTGATAAGTGACTATGATAGACCCTTGATTTATTACACGTTTGTAATGAAAACAAAAGAAAGATAAACACTAGTTAAGGTGCTAGGGGACGATTTCTGTCAGAACCGAGAATGAGAATAAGTAATTAATTTTACTCCCTCCGTCCCACTTTAGCAGTCCCATTGACTTTTCTGCCTTCTTTTTGTAAAAATGATAAAAAATAGTTAAAGAGGTGAAATGGTAAATTAAGAGAGAGAATAATATAGAGAAGAGTCTTATCTACATTATTGTGTCTCTTACTTTACCATTTCTCCACTTTAACTATTTTTTATTATTTTTACAAAAAGATGGCAGAAAAGTCAATGGGACTGCTAAAGCGGGACGGAGGGAGTATTTCTCAATGAATGAAAATACTATAGAATTCTATTATTTATAGAATTCTAAACCCTAAAATGTAGTATCTTGCTAATCAAGCAAGATAATTAAATAAAAAGCTTACAAAAGATATTGAAAATAAGTAAGGATAACTAACTAAAATAAAATCTATGTTGAATCAATTGAAACAAAGAAAGATATATTGGAGATGATCTTCGGTAGAGTTGTTAAAGTGGGTTGGGCCGGTCGAGGCCTGCCAAGACCCGCCTATATTGAGGCCCAGCCCAGGCCCATGTCTGAGGCAGGCTAGGCTAGGCTGAGCTTTTTTTTATTTATATAAGAAAGAAGCGTTTCCACCACTCTACCACCCATTCAATTGTGTTTCACTTAATTCCTCTTTCATAGCCGCATATCTTTCCGACTAAGGAATCGGAAATCTCTCTCTTGTTACATTAATCCAATTTTCATTTAATCCGAGAAAAAACATCTTTTTCTTAACAATGTCTTTGTCATTTGATCCAATGGCATTCCGTTAGATAGGAACAGAGTCTAGATTTCTTCCTGAAACATTATTTGTTTTTTCAATTAAGACGGGGTGCAACTTTGAATCAAAGAATGCTCAATAATATTAAGATCTATTGTCTCCAGCTTAGACTGATAGATCCAAGAAAAGTTACTATATCCTCGATTCAAAAGGGAGCAATGAGTTTGAATATAATGTTAATTCAAAAGAATACCATAAACCCTAAACTAACTAAAAATATTGAGAATTCTATAATTATTCATCAAATATTGAGGTTTGAATACGTAATATTTTTAATGATAAACTCAGAACTTCTTTTTTACATCTTAGGATAAAAAAACATAAGATATGATATAGAAAAGACTAACTTCTTTTTTTACAGTGAAGATTGGATGTTGCATTCATGATTTAGTTGGAAACTTGCTTAGATATTAGACTATTACTTTTTGAATCCATATGGAGACATCCAACAAATTGGAATGATATAGAAAAGACTAACATGTCTCATGCAAAAGATGTCACGCATAAATAGAAAAATATATTATTATTAGTGGTTAATTACCTAATTATATTAAAAAAGCTAATTATATAAAGTGGGCCTCTGATGGGTCTGGGCTGGGCTTCAGATGGTCCTAGACCTTGGTCGGGCCTGGGTTTACAAAACGGCCCAATTGGAGACCATTCCAACCAATTAGCCCAGCCCATGCCCGCTTCATTTCACTGGTGGGTCGGCTGGCCTGGGCCAATTAGCAACTCTAGTTTTCGGCTTAGATTTGCATATTAAGAGCCCTATCAACTCCTCTATGGACGAAATTCACTTTGTCCTCAAGGTGGAAACGAGAATTAGAATAGCAATAGTCCATTTCATTGTCTTCCATGATATGAAAATGTGTCTTCCAATCCTTGTGAGATGGATTGTTGTCAAGAATACAAATATCCAAGCTTTTGTTTGGCATGTACTCATATATCAACATATTCTCTTCTTTCTCTCTACAGTATCCCCTCAATTTAATTAAAATTATGTTTTAGGAGTATGGAAATCACCAAGTGGTGCTTATCATTCTTTAACTTTTGAACTCCTTGTCCAAATACTGCGGATGGCCTCTTCATCACTATTTCTTTTCCAAGAAGATTGTTGTCAAGAAACTGATATATTGCATTTACAGCAGATTCAAAACCAAACAATGACTACTCTTGCATCTGATTGAGTACCATCCAACGCCAAGCAATGAAGATCATAACAGATATGCGCACTAAACCAACCACCACTGAAATCATGGCATACATCTCCTTGGTATCGAAATGAGAAGACGACAAACAAATGTGAATATCAACACCCACTCCTGAAAACAACCGTTGCTGAACAATGTTGCGAAACATAAAATGGCTTTATTGTAATCAGCATTCACATAAGCTATGCATGAATAGTTCCCCAAAAAACTGCCCCGACACTCATCTACCCACCGAGAAATGAACTGGTTTGCGAAATCCAGAAACTTTAGAAACAGAAGACTAATAACTTCATCTCCCTGAGTTTGATAAGGGAAGAACCCTTATCAATTCGGAGAAGATGAAGAAAGTCGCAGAGAAACGTCGCTCTATTGACAATCAATAGGATTCTTGACGGAAAAATAAATAAAGATAAAAGACAAAATATATTATTTCATTCATTGATTCACAAAGACAACAATAGCCCTATTTATAATACTAATATTAACTTAATGAACAAGAAAACTAATACTCCCTCCGTCGGCGAATAGGAGTCCCAGTTGAGTTGGGTGCGGGTTTTAAGAAAAGTTTGAGTGTAATAATTTAAGTGTGTGATAGTGGAATGTGGGACCCATTTATATTATTATTTGCAATCAAAGTGGATTAAAATTAATTGCAGCTTCTAAATTAAGGGAAAAGTGGGGTCATTTTCTATACTCTCAAGATAAAATGTCTAACCGGGACTCCTAATGGCGGACGGATGAAAATGGCCAACCGGGACTCCTATTCGCGGACGGAGGGAGTATATGGAAAAGATATACAAGTCCCTAATTTATCTAACTAAATAATAGTAATACTCGTATCAACTCCCCACGGTTGAAATCCACCTTGTCCTCAAGGTGGGAACCAAATATGTGCCTATGCTCAATATTTGCACTAAGCTGACAAAGCGCACAGACATCCGCGGTGGAAAGGAACAGCTCCGATGTCCACACATCAGTGCTGTCGATGTACTTCATTATGATTTTGTTAAACAAATCACACAAAGCAGTTGTTATGGAAACACTTGATACTTCGTCACTAGCCTTGGAGTCACCAGTGCCTACTTTTTCATGTATAACAGCGGAAACAAATAGAGTAGATAGCAACCAATTAGTTTATTTAGCACCATCTTCCCCAGAAAGAGGTTTCTATGTGTCTGCTATTGTTTCATATATTCATTCAAGTGTATTTTATAGAGAGGAGAATACACGCCTAAATAGGCTGAGAATCATGTACATATGGTATGATTTACCCTAGCTATAAATCAGGAAGAGATAATTTACAATTAATGTGAGATCATTCTAATTTAGTTCCTAATCTTGGTGTATCTTCCGTGTTTTGGAACATGGACATACACGGAACACCCAAATATTTTAAGTGGTAAGGTAAGTGGTTCAGGTACTTTGGCTAGGGAAGATAAAAGTTGTAAAGGAGTTTTCATGTTTAAAATTTTTGTTGGTAGACGGTTAACTAAATACACAGAAATTAGGATGCATTAGTAGCGTACAATTTAATTCCTTCGTCACGTGACTAATAGACATCAACTTGTGAGATAATTTGGGAACATAGAGACAATTCGACAATTTTAGCGTGGGAGAAATCTCAATTGTTCCACTACCCTCTACTGATGTTAATTCCCCATCTGCAGTCTGTATTTGACTTTTCATTTTTCCACAAAAATCCAAAAAATCCCTCCTATCATGAGTCATAGTATCAGTCGCCCCACAATAAAAAATCCACCCTCTATCTTTTTCACTCGGCTTACATTCTACATTACATGCAATAGGCAATTTGTGCAAGATTTCAAATCTATTGGGGCTGACAAATGCATTATCACACAATATGGGGTCATTTTTCGAAATACTCAAACTATGGGGTTCAGATTGTGAGACATGGGGTTCAATATGTAATTTTTTCAAAAAAGAGGGGCTGGCAGGAAAATTATAAATTGGGCTAGGGTTTCTCAAACCCAGCCCATTACCTCCTGGGAAAATCCCGCCGCCGCTCTCTTCTCCTCCGACGCGTCCGGCGAAGGCTGCCTGCCCGACTTCTTCGCCTCGCCTGCCGCTGCCGCCGCGTGGAGTTTCTCCGTCGGTGCCTCTCCCACGGGAATTGAACTCTGTTCCACCGGCTTCCTCCACTCCGATGGCCAATCGTGCCTTCCCCTTTTGAGTTTCATCCCACCATTCCGGGAATCCCACTAATTTGAAGCAGGTTTCCTTGGTATGTTTATTCATCCCGCAATGAGAGCACCACAACTTGGTTTTGTCTGGCTTGTTGGCTCCACCACGACGGTTGTTGGTGGCGGCGGGGTGTTGGGTCTGCTGGCGGGGCGGCGCCGGTTGGGATGAGGTTCGCTGGTTTCGGGCTCCGAATCCGAAGCCCACTCCTCCTGACGGCGCTTCTCCAGTCGACGCTCCAGTCGGGTTCGCCGGCGACATGATTTTCTGTCGTATAGCCTCCCGTTTTACCCAGCCATATGCGACGTCCACCGGAGGTGTCGGGCTATCTTTGAGGATATCCCTTCTGACTCCTTCGTATTGAGAATTCAATCCGGCCAAAAATTTGTATAATCTGCGTGTATTGATGATTTCTCGATACTGACACACTCCTTTGTCGCAGCAGGTGATGGTTTTGTTCTGGCATCTATTGATCTCCACCCATACTCCGTGCAGGGTTCTCCAGTACGTTTCCAGATCCATGTCCCCTTGGACAATTCGACTGACCTTCTCCTCTAGGTCGTATATCAATATGCATCCGACGTACTTTGATACGTCACAGCCAAGCTATCCCAAATCGCCTTCGCACTTTGGTGATGTGCGAAATCTCCGACGAGGTTGATCTCCATATTGTCAACGATCCAGGAAAAGACCACCAAATCGGTCTCTTCCCACTCCAGATACTCCTTATCTGTTGGGTCTGGGGGCGCCGGCACTCCCGTGATGTGCCTCGACGCCCGTCTGCATCCAATGGCAACTCGCATAAGCCGAGCCAATAATGGATAATTTCTCCCATTTAGTTCGAATGCTACCGTCACATTCTTGCTGGTTTTGAGTCTGATATCGCCGGGTTTAACATCATCTTCATCCCCTGACATTTTGCAGGTTCGGTTGTCCGTCGCCTTCTGGTCGGGACAAGGTATTGGCGATGATGAACTATTTTCTGAGCCTCTGAATCTCCTGCTCTGAAGCCATGTTTGCTATTGTTTCATATATTCATTCAAGTGTATTTCATAGAGAGGAGAATACACGCCTAAATAGGCTGAGAATCATGTACATATGGTATGATTTACCCTAGCTATAAAAATCAGGAAGAGATAATTTACAATTAATGTGAGATCATTCTAATTTAGTTCCTAATCTTGATGTATCTTCCGTGATATCTTCCCACACTATGGATCCTCATTTGAACTGCCATAGGCATCATATCATATCATATCTTCTTAGAACATTACAACAAGTACTCCCTCCGTCCGCGAATAGGAGTCCCGTTTTTTCATTTTAGTCCATCCCGGTTCACTTTTACCATAAATGATAATAGGGTCTCATCTTCCACTAACTCATTCCACTCACGATTCATTTAAAATTAATATATACAAGTGAGACCTCTATTCTACTACCTTTTTTCCACTCACTTTTTTTAACATTTTTTAAAATCCGTGCCGCCCATGAATGGGACTCCTAATGGCTGACGGATGGAGTATCTTTGTAGATGTTAGAATCAATTTTGCATTTGACATCTGATTCCACAAAATCTTTTGTCCTATATTGTCCAGATATATAGCCATTTTCATGTGAATCTTCTAGGTTGGAATTCACTCCATCGGAATTATCAAAATTGCTTTGAGATGAATAGGTATTTTTGCCGGAGGGCTGCTGTGGCAGTGGTGGTTGCAGCGGGCACTCTGATCGTGGCCGCCAATAGGTATGCGGCTGTGGTGGCGGTTGATCATATACTGGGTGTTCCTGTGATGCACGATGGGCTGGCAGACCCCAACACGACGGCTTCCACACGGGTGGCTGATCGTAGGATGGCCAACTGAACTGCTGGCATTGGTGTGGTGGTTCCCAGCACGACGGCGGTAGCGACTGCCCCTGCTGGTCAGTGGATACTATCATCTGGCTCAAAAGCTCCTGGATCAAATATGTGAGCTCCATTGACATCACCCATGATTGGAAAACACACGTTGATATCTGGTTGGGGAAAATATTATATTAATTCATTATTTAATTAAATAATAACAGTTTCTCATATTTATAATACTAGAATACTATTATTCCTAACTTATATTATCAAATAAGAAATAAATATCTAAATAGAAAGATATGGTGAATCAAAAGATAATTAAATAATTGAGATTTCCTAATTTATAAGATCATATCACGCAGTGAAAAGGAAGAGAGTTAGAGAGAAAGAGACTAAATGAAAGAGGTAGGCGTGAAAATGATGGAGTGGAATTGAGTTGGGTTTTCCTCCGTTCTGTTGCTTATGGATTTCTTTTCCTAAAATTAGTTGGGCCTCAATAATTACAACGATTTCACCTTTGGACTTCCCATTTTAAATGTCTTGGGCTGAAAATTTAAGTGAGTCCTAATATTATTGGTTGGGCTCATTTATATTTGGCTTTTATATAGTTAACCTTTGGTTAAAGGTTGGATTAATTGTTGTGAATGAATTAATAATTGTTTAGAATTAAGTTTTCCTTGAATTAATTTAAGGCAAGTGAGCTTGTTTAAGCGAATCTTCAAGATTTATTTAAATAATTAATCTTTTGATTGATTAATTTTTAGAGTAAAGGTCAATTTTGGTCATAAACATATGATCAAAATATGAATTTTGTCCAAAACATTAACTTTTTGAAAAACAGGTCCATAATAAATGAAATCATTATCGGAGTGGTCCTTTTTTTACGGTTCTGTCAA
Source organism: Salvia hispanica (assembly GCF_023119035.1). NCBI lineage: Eukaryota > Viridiplantae > Streptophyta > Magnoliopsida > Lamiales > Lamiaceae > Salvia > Salvia hispanica. The sequence continues at coordinate 41,276,715 of NC_062968.1, forward strand.
AAAACTAATGGTCATGCCACTGTGCAATTAGCGTTGACTGTTAGTTTTTTTACGGAACCGTAAAATAAAGGACTACTTCGGTGACATTTTCATTTATTATGGACCCGTTTTTCAAAAAGTTAATGTTTTGGGTCAAATTCGTACTTTGGTCATATGTTTAGGACCAAAATTTACCTTTACTCTAATTTCTAATATTGTAATGTAAGAATCTATTAAATATATAAGGAGAAATAGGATGCATATCCCTATAGGATAGGTTCATCCGTCTTTAATTTTTATCTCGAAGCTAAGTACTCCCTCCCGTCCCATAATAGATGTCACACTTTCCTTTTTAGTTTGTCCCAAAAAAAATGTCATATTTCTCTTTTTGGAAAAAGTTCTCTCTCACATTAATATAGATATAATATTTTTCCTTTCCACTCAACACACAAAATAACATCTCCTAAAATCTTGTGCCATTATCAAAGTGTGTCATTTATTATGGAACGGAGGGAGTAGCTTATTTATTTTTCTCAAATAAAGGCAATCGCAAGGAAGTAACTTTCCAAGGAGGAGCTAGTTTACCAAAGTTGGAAAATTAAGGTGAACTTTTCTATCCTAATATGGATATAAATATGAAATCTTTTGAGATTATATTTATTTATGCAAATGATGTTTTCTTAACATAAATGATTTTGTTTTATGTAATGATGTCGTTCTGTTTTGGTTATACCGAATTTGCTATGCCAAAATTTATTAATCGAATTCGGGCCCAAGATAGGGGAGAGTCCCTACTCGAACTAGTGTACACGTGGACCATGTGTCATCGTAAGGGTTGGTCGGTCCGGTAACCGTGGAAGTGGTATGACAAATTACAATAAGAACTTAAACTGCATTTGAATTTTTAGGTCACAAAGAATTTAGCAAGTTTGTGCTTTTTTACGAAAAAATCGATTATTTACTGTGATGATGGCTTGACAATATTTTGCAAATGTATAACTGAATCTTTTGGCAATACGTTTACTGAGTACCCTTGTACTCAGCCCTGCATGTATTTCTAAATGTGCAGGTTGGGCCATGGTGGAGTCCCTTGTACTCAGCCCTGCATGTATTTCTAAATGTGCAGGTTGAGCCATGGTGGAGTGGAGCGTGCTGATCCAAGTAGCTTACTTTTATGTTTATGTAGTACTCTCGGTGTGGTTCATGTCTTCATACATGAAATCGTGTTTCATTTGCTTCCATTGTGTTATTAAATAAGTTGAACCTTGCAGTTTCCTTAAGGCTCTTATGTTTGATAGATCGTATTGTAAGAATCTCTAACTCGAATCTTCATGATTCGAACGTATTCTATTTATTGTTGTTATTTTGTTAAGTGTATGATCGCCAACCTATCCTTCCCCATTTCTTCCCCTTTTCTTATTTGTTATTTCCCACCCCTAAATCATGAATTATCGAACTTTGCTATCCTTAGTAAAGTGCGGTTGTGACATCGAGAGTCCTATAAGATTATTAATTGTATCCAAAATTTCTGAGTATAATTACCTTTGTTTGGAGATATGGACGGAATCAACCATTTACCCATTGTTTCTACAATTTTAATGTTGTAAAGCTATTTCTTCATTTTTGGTATTGTGCAAAGCTCCATACTGTTTAAACAATTTGATACGAGTATCAATACACCTGCTGAGGAGGAGCCATCTGTTGTAAACCCAGACGAGGAAGAGGTACTCAACCATCAGAAGAAGAGGCAGCTGAGACCAAGAAGGATGATCAAGCCTCCAGAACGTTTTCAAGACTTTGTTCAGCATTAATGATGTCAAGTTTCATGTTATTATGCATAGTTATTTATCTTGCTTTTCCGTATTATAAGTGTGTAATAGGATAGTGAGTCGAGCGTGTTTATAAGCTCCTTTCCGGGTTTTCTATGTGGTTCTTTCCCGGATCGCAAAAGAGAGTCGAACCACCCTAGGGTCCTTAGTATAAATAGAAGTTTGACTTGTCTTATTTAAAATTATGAAATAACAAGCTCTAATTTATTTTATCTTGCTCTCTTTTTTCTCGCTAAAAATTACTCAAACTCAAAAGTGATCGACGGATAGTGAATCCGCGACGCTCCATCGGTCCAAACACACCGGAGTCTCTTCATCGGAACTGCGATAAGAACCTTTGTCTTATCAATTTGGTGCTTTCATTTGTTCTCATGTCTCTACCTAATTCTGGAGTTGGTCAGGAGGAACATTTTAGCATGGCTCGCAATTCAGAAGCTGCTCGGGAACCGTCAATACCACCGCCTGACACTGGTCAGAGTTCTCACACTACAGCCGGCCCTGTGGATGTAATCTTGACCGCCATCCATCAGTTGGAAGCTCGTATGGAGATGACTAATCGGCGTGTCGAATCTGTCCGACCACCACTATTGTCCAATCCTGATCCTCCTTACGGCAATCCATTACCTATACCACAGACGTCGTCCACCACCACCACCACCTTACCTACACAACCTCACCCCTACGGTTTTTCTGGTAACCGCTTCAACACACACGTTCATCAACTTCAGCCACAAAATAACTTCCCTCAACCTCCTCAGCCAACACGTTCTATTCATTTTCCACATGATTCCTTTATCCAACTGCCACATACACCACATCCCATCAACCGTCAACTCCACACACCGGGCTGGAACAATCCCAATTCCGCCTGGAATTCGCATCTCTTATCCCACCATCCTACAACCGTTTTACCTCCACAATCCACTTGCTGGGACATACCTGATCTTACAACCCAGATTGACCCATATCCTCACACCTTTCATCACAGCTGATCACCTTCTTGTTGGGATCCCCCGGTCGTCCGACCTCCGCCCGGATATCAGAACTTTGAAAATACACCCCGCGTCAAAATGGATCCTCCACGCTTTGATGGCTCGGATGCGGCTAATTGGATAGCTCGTGTTCAATATTACTTCGATCACATGCGTATGCCTGAATCACATCGACTCCATTAAGTTGTTATGATGTTCGATCCTCCTGCTGCCGATTGGATCTTCAACTATCGGGCAAATAATATGTTTGTCACATGGCGAGATTTCTTGGAGGACGTGCGCCAACGCTTTGATCCGCATTGTTATGAAAGCTATATCGTGTTAATCTCTAAACCTTGTCAGACTGGAACTGTTGCTGAGTATCAGACATCATTTGAGAAATTGATGAATCAGATTTCTGGAGTTCCGGAATCGACTCTCCTGCCCATCTACATTGCCGGCTTGAAACAACCAACACAAAGGCAAGTAAAGTTGCATCGACCAGCTACTTTAGCTTCGGCATTTGCCTTAGCTCAGGAATTATCGGCCTGTGCCGATGATCGTTCATCACCTCAACAAGGTTTTTCTCGTCGATCTTGGCACTCCCGTGAGTCGCACTTTACACCAGTAACGACCGTTGGACAGCATCTTCAACCATCTTCCAGTGGGACTCATATTAGGCCAAATTCCACTGCTAAACCAATGAACTCTTTGTCTAAGCTTCCTGTTATTCGCCTATCGCAGGCAGAAAAATCTGAGCGTTCGAGAAAGGGGCTATGTTGGTATTGCGAGGAACGTTGGGCTCCCGGACATGCGTGCAAACGCAATTTCTTGGCATATATGGGCCCCGACAATGACGGAGAGGATGATTCATCTCCAGACACTGATGAAAAAGATGATGAGAATCTCGTTTCTGCAGATATTTCTCACATCAATTCTATGGATGCTAAGTCACGTTCAAAATCTCTTAGTTTAATCGGTGACATATCCAACACTCCTGTTCGGGTTTTGATTGATACGGGGAGCTCACATGATTTTATGCATCATCGAATTGCGGAAAAATTGAGTTTATCTTTGGCTCCTATTAAACCTTTTCGGGTGTATGCCGGCAATGGTGGGTCTCTAGTTTGCTCTCACATTATTCGTCAAGCTCAGTTGAATATGCAAAATTTGACTTTTCTGGTGGATTTCTATCTACTTCCGATCCATGGTCCCGACATTATCTTAGGGATGGATTGGTTAGAATCGTTGGGCCGAGTTACTCATGACTACGTCGCAAAGACAATGGAGTTTCTAAAGGAAAACACGATTGTCTCTTTGAAAGCAGATCCGCCCCAGCCACGATTGGTTTCTCCGCAATGCATATCAACGATTTTGTGTTTTGATGATGACGTTGAGGTTTATGAGCTATTATTCTGACTGATTCATCTACATCTACCACGGAATGCACAGAACTCGAGTTTCCCTCTGATCTGCCTGCTGTAATCCGTGAGACTCTCGCCTCTCACTCTGATGTTTTCCGTTTGCCACAGGGTATGCCTCCGACTCGGCAATTCGATCACCGTATACATTTGTTGCCCAACACCAAACGAGTCAACGTTTGACCTTATCGGTATCCATACTTTCAAAAAAATGAGATCGAACGTCAGGTACAGGAGATGTTAGATCAAGGTATCATTCGCCACAGTCAAAGTTCATTCTCTTCACCGGTTTTATTGGTTCGGAAAAAGGATGGGACTTTCAGGTTTTGTGTTGATTATCGCGCCCTTAATACCGTGACTGTTCCCGATCATTTTTCTATTCCGACGGTGGATGAGCTTTTTGATGAATTGGGCTCTGCTCGATTTTTTACTAAGTTGGACCTTCAATCTGGTTATCATCAAATCCGGATGCATCACGGTGATATATTTAAGACGGCTTTTCGAACTCATGAAGGCCATTATGAGTTCTTGGTGATGCCGTTTGGGTTGACGAACGCACCGTCCACATTTCAAGCTGCAATGAACACCATATTTCGGCCTTTTCTGCGCAATCTGTCATTGTCTTTTTTGACGATATACTCATCTATAGTGCCACGCTTCATGAACATGCTCAACATATCAATGAGGTCTTATCTATTCTCGCCTTACATTGCTTCTTTGTTAAGCTTTCTAAATGTTCATTTAGTAGCACTACTGTTGATTACTTGGGACATTTGATATCTAATGGCGACCTCAAGGCAGACCCAGTAAAACTTGAAGAAATGGTGTCTTGGCCTATTCCGAAAAATGTCAAACAACTACGTGGATTTCTTGGTTTGACCGGGTATTATCGTCGCTTTATTCGGCATTATGCGACAATCGCTGCACCACTTACTGCCCTCCTCAAAAAGGATGCATTTTCTTGGTCCTCTACTGCCATGGACAGTTTTCTCGCTTTAAAATCAGCCATGACGTCTGCTCCGGTTCTCCGTCTACCAGATTTTTTTCGGACTTTCTACCTTGAGACAGATTGCTTCTGATGTGGGCATAGGTGCGGTCTTACCTCAAGATGGCCACCCATTGGCCTTCTTTAGCAAGAAATTGGGGGTTCGTCGGCGTAGTGCCTCCACCTATCACAAAGAGCTATATGCAATTGTGGAATCAGTTCAAAAGTGGAGACAATATCTTCTTGGCCGGGAGTTTGTAATACGCACAGACCAAAAGAGTTTAAGGGAATTGCTTCAGCAAATAATTCAGACTCCAGACCAACATTTTTATATTCGCAAGCTCATGGGATTTAAGTTTCGAATCGAATATAAACGGGGAGCCTCAAATTGAGTTGCAGATGCCTTATCCCGCGTTGATTTGCCTGAACCTGAGACGGGGGCTTTATTTGCTGCCCTATCACACCCATTTCCAGAAATCCTGGATACTCTGCGTCATGAGACTGCCACATCGCCGGCATTGACAAAGCTGCGAGATTCAATTTTGTCAGGAACTGCTCCTACACATCTATCTTATGTTGACGGGCTTATCTATTTCAAAAGGAGAATTTATGTTGACGCCGCCTCACCGTCAAAACAGTTGTTGCTCCATGAACATCATAGCACTCTTGTAGCTGGTCACCCAGGCATTGATCGCACATTCCGTCGTTTAGCTATTTCGTTCTTCTGGCCCAAGATGCGCAAAGATGTGATCAAATTTGTCAGTGTGTGTGTTGATTGTCAAACGACAAAATACTCCACACAAAAGCCCGATGGTCTACTTCAGCCACTTCCTATTCCTTCTAAAGTATGGGACGATGTTTCTATGGACTTTGTGACCGGACTTCCTCCTTCGAAGGGGCACACCGCTGTTATGGTCGTTGTTGACCGGCTGACGAAGTATACTCACTTCGTCCCGCTGCCCTCTCGCTTCGATGCTATGCGTGTGGCATTGCTCTTCATTGACACCATTGTCAAGCACCACGGCTTCCCGAGGACACTTGTGTCTGACAGAGATACTGTCTTTCTCAATGCGACCTGGGAGAATATGCTCACATTGAGCGGTACAAAGTTGCACTTTACTACGGCATATCACCCACAATCCGATGGCCAGACCGAAGTTAGGAACCGTGGCCTTGAGCAGTATTTGCGTGTCTTTGCAGCGGATGGACCGTCTAAATGGTCTAATCTTCTTCCGTGGGCCGAATTGGCACTCAATTGCTTCCATCATGAAGGGTTAGGTACATCTCCATTTCATGCCTTATATGGCCGTGAACCACCTCCGTTGGTGGCTGCCCCTCCGTCTCGTTCTACACCTCCTACTGTAGCTGACTTGATTCGTCAGCGTGGTACGCTCCTTGTGGATTTGCGACGCAATATACAACGCTCACAGCAGCGTATGCGGGACACTGCAAACCGTCACCGTCGTGACGTCCAATTCGAGGTTGGTGACATGGTTCTCCTTAAGCTGCAACAATATCGCCAACATTCGGTGGCCCGACCCCTATCCGCGAAATTGGCTCGGAGATATTATGGTCCATTCAAAGTGTTACAGAGGATTGGACCTGTCGCATATCGTCTACAACTTCCCACTGGTGCCCGGATACACGACGTTTTTCATGTAAGCCTACTCCGAAAATTTGTTCAAGGTGAACCAGGTCCATATGCTGCTGACCTTCCTTCAGAGTTCATTGCCGGTCAGCCCCTCTCTACACCGGTTCAGATTTTGGAACACAGATCAGTTTTGTACAAGAACTACCTAGTGGATCAGGTACTTGTTCGTTGGTCTGGCGGCGATCAACCTACCCCGACTTGGGAGCCGCTGCAGGATATATTCCGTCGATTTCCCTCTTTGCTCCTTAAGGACAAGGACATCTCCATCGGAGGGGGAGTTGATACGAGTATCAATACACCTGCTGAGGAGGAGCCATCTGCTGTAAACCCAGACGAGGAAGAGGTACTCAACCATCAGAAGAAGAGGCAGCTGAGACCAAGAAGGATGATCAAGCCTCCAGAACGTTTTCAAGACTTTGTTCAGCATTAATGATGAAAAGTTTCATGTTATTATGCACTGTTATTTATCTTGCTTTTCCGTATTATAAGTGTGTAATAGGATAGTGATAAGGCTAATTTCATGCATCGGTTATGTGGTGAAAAATCGCCTTTTTACTAGGTCTAACACAATTTTTAAGCCAGGTGTGTGAAGGAAATCGCTAGGTCCAGGAAGAGCTGAAGGCAGTGGACCAGCGAAGGAAAAAGGGCGAAAAAGTTAGCGAATTCGAGGAGAAAATGGCTGGACGAAGGGAGTCAAAAGCTGAGGGCAAAGAAGACTATTCACACAAGAGAGCCCCTGTTGTACCCACTTCCACGCCTATATATAGAGGAGCATGCAACACACGAAATATACATGATTTACTCTCAGCTCACACACTCACACACACTTGGGAAAATGGGAATTTTGGGGTAGTTAGAGGTTTCATCTTCGGAGAAAGTCAGTGGTAACACCGCCCTCACGTAGGGCAAAGATACAATCATTTACATTCAGTTTTTGCACTTTTATTCCGTCGAACTTCAACGTTTCCGAAGTCGATTGGTTGTTTGCTACTTACCGTTTAGTTTACGTCACGATGGTGTTCATTTTGTGTTGATTTACGTTGATTCTGTGTTTTGAGGTTTTATTTCAGAAGTTGAATGTTATTCTCTGTTTTGAATGTTATGTGCTTGATCTGGGAAATAGGTTGTGGATCTGTGCTTGTTGTTGTTGATCTGTGGTTAATCGGCGAATCTGTAGCTATGGGTATAATTTTGGACGGAGTTTGTTTCGGATGCTTGGATCCGGAGTGGATTTAGCATCCGAAGTGTGGATCTGAACAGGGGAAACCGAGTTGTGCATGGATTTTGAACTTTCTGCTTTCTTTTTACTTTACTTCGTCTAGTAGCCGTAGATCTGCCTTAGTTTTAATTGTTCTTCGATTTTGTCGCTTTAATTTCTGTTGCTTCGTTTCGAATTACGTTCTCACTCTGTTTTTACTGGATGTTTCATGCCAATTGTTGAAGAAGATGATGTCGCTGTTAGTTAGTACTTTAGTTAGTTGTTTTCCAGCTTTTCATCCGTATTTTACCTTTTCAGTAAATGGTCCCCACCGTCAGTTGTTTTCCCAGGTCTAGGTAAATTTAGGAAGTAGTTCTTAAATCTAGTTGTTAGCATAGCAAATTTCAACACCAAGTCTAGTTTAATTTCCTCAACCGTGGCAGCAGCAAACCCAAAAATAGTTCCCGAGTCTTTGAACATATTTATTTGCGCATTCATCTATGTGGGATCGATCCCTACTTACCTGTGCTAATTTTAGTATACGTGGTTGAGGGTTTTGAAGAGGTATTCTGTGTGTCCGAGATCTTCCAACGTTCCGTGAGTTCCTAGACCCCGTGATCTAGTGAATTAGCTGGACCAGGAAGCTTGATATTCCTTACTGTGCACACAGTCTAGACCAGCTACTTCAGATAGTGAGTCGAGCGTGTTTATAAGCTCCTTTCCGGGTTTTCTATGTGGTTCTTTCCCGGATCGCAAAAGAGAGTCGAACCATCCTAGGGTCCTTAATATAAATAGAAGCTTGACTTGTCTTATTTAAAATTAGGAAATAACAAGCTCTATTTTATTTTATCTTGCTCTCTTTTTTCTCGCTAAAAATTACTCAAACTCAAAAGTGATCGACGGATAATGAATCCGCGACGCTCCATCGGTCCAAACACAACGGAGTCTCTTCATCGGAACTGCGATAAGAACCTTTGTCTTATCACAATTGTGTGATTATTGCACATTTATATGATGCAAGTGTTACCTGTTATAAACATTTGTATGGCGCAAGTATTCCCTGTCTTAAAAAATTCTATACTCATTTTATTCCTATATTAACAATAAAATTACTATTCATGTCTCGCTTATATATACTTTCTCTGTTTCTTCGTAGTTAAGTCATTTTTCTATTTTGAAAAGTTTCATTATAATTAAGATTTCATATATGATAACAATTAATTCACTTTCTATTTCTACCTCATTCTATATCTTCCTTTATTTCCTTTACTTTATTCATATTTCTATTTTAATCTCTCTACTTTTTTTTCCCTTACTTTATCTAATTTTCTTACTTACCCACTTAACACATTAAACATCAATTTCTTAAACTCATTCTCAACTAAGCCTGCTTATTCGGCCGGTTCTGGTTCTAACCGGACCGGTTGACCGGTTAACTGATTTTAAATTTTCATAGAACGGAAGCGGAACCGATCGGTTCCGGTTTGGAACCGGCCGGTTAAGAACCGGTCGATTCCGGTTCCGAACCGGAACCGATGTGTAATTTTAATCCGAATTTATTTATAATTTTAAATAGTTCAATACTAAAAAAAATAATAATCCAACATCTAGAAATATAACAAATAATACCTAAAAATTCAAATAAATACACAAAAAATACAAATCAACAATACAATAATATTCATATATGGATAAGAGTGATACAAGTGTAGTAGGTCGGACTAGTCTATGTTAGCAATTTTTTAATAAAAAAAATAAGAGTTCTAAACTTTAGCAATTTTTTTAAAAAAATAAGTTTTAAAATTGAATTCTATTTTCCCCTTTTGTGGATAAACTAACATTCAATGGAATTTCTAATAGTAATTGATCTTATTGTGACTTTTTGTGGATAAACTAATATTCAACGGAACAGTTAATAAATTATTCACAAACATGTTAAAATCGTATCTTAAATGAATTGTTACATAAAATTGTTAAAGTTAAATTTCTATCATACGAAATGATATTGTATTTGTATGAGTTCTTTGGAAATTAAAAACAAACTTATTATGTCCTACTCATTGTAGTTAGTTCATCAAAAATGGATTGAGAAAATAATGGTAGATTCAAAGTTTTACGGTTTAAACATTTTAAATACTTCAGAAATAGAGCTCGCAAATCTACCGATATTTAAATCTAAAAATCACTTAATGTTTCAAATTATTTTAATTTAATTCAAAATGAATTCAATTAAATTAGATTTATTAATATGTTAAATTATAAAATATAAAATTGAATTATAATCCGGTTTCCGGTTAGGAACCGGTCGGTTCCGATTCCAAACCGGAACCGGTTTTATATAAAAAGTTGGAACCGGTACCGCCGGTTCCGATTTCTCAATTAACCGGCCAGTTCCGATTCCAATTCTGGTTAACTGAGAACTGGAGAACCGTTTAAGCACCCCTATTCTCAACCATGAAGGAACACAAAGAATCCATTAATGATGTGCTGTTAACTTTCCAAATAACTTTAAAAAAGAAATTATAAATGAGAAATATGAAAATATTTAATTTTTTTCAAATTTTAAATTTGTAAAATTTTTAAACATTATAAATATTAAAATGGAATAAAAAAATAAATTCATAGTCAGCCGTCGTTATAAATATGTAAAAAGTATTTAATAATTTAATTTTAGTGAAGTAGTGCATAATTTACGGTTTTATTTTGCTATATTGAAATCTGTTTTATCCAACTGAACCGGATCACTAATTGGATCCGGAGCGACCGGTCTCTCTATTTATTTCATTCTCAACCGAAACCCTAGAAAGGATTTCTAAAACCCCAAATCTGTTGAAGAAGAGAAAAATGACGCAGAAGGGAAATCTCTTCAAAGGGCAGAAGAAAAGTAAATCAGTTCCTCTCAATCGACATGGAAAAATGGCCCATACGCGAAAAGGTAACATAAATCGCAAGTTATACTCCATCAATTTATACCTTTACTTTCATAGTCTAATTAACCATATTATCTGATACTCCATTATCAAGGAAAGAAAGTTGCGAAGCCATCAAAGGTCACTAAAGCGATGGATGCTGATAGGGTATGTCTCATTTTTGTGCTTTTTTTTTTTGTATTGTCTTGTTGTTTAAAACAGTTTAAATCCAAGTGATTTGTATGGCTATTAATGTGATTTTACTCTTCCCTTTTAATCAATATAAATCATAAGTTTTGTTAGGTCATCAATTCTAAAAATTTATGCAGTTAGTCGGCTTTTGGGGATGAGTTTTACTTTGACTCTCATCCATTATGGTAGAGTTGCCAAAGTAGCTGTACAGATTGATACTTCCTCTGGCCCTGAAAAGTATGAACATTTAGTTCGGCATGAGTTTTAATGCATAATTGGTAAACTAAGATAGATAGAAAGAAAAAGTAATTAATGTATTTTTAGTGGAGAATGGGTCTCACCTTATTAGAGAGAAGAGTAAATAAATAAAATTAAAAAGTTCATACTTTCCCGTGACGGACTAAAATGGAAATAGTTCATACTTTTCAGGGACGGAGGGAGTACTATTTATTGTTTCTTGCACATAGTACACTTTCTGATGCGTAACATTCATTTGGGGATTGGTTTAACTCAAGGATAATCGAAGCTTGTGCTTTATCAAACCCAGTCTAGCTCAGCCTCTTAGCTGAATGTATTGTTTAAAACCTGCAATGGCCTTGATGGTATAATTGTCTTCACCTGACTTCTGTACCTTAAAACACTAGCTAGCTTTTAAATAAAATCTGTTGATACCTGAGTTGCCTTCAACAATTAACATGTGTCGAAAAGACTGGAAGTTGGTGTGCCTGCTTAAGATGCGATTAGAAGCCGGTCTAAATTCAAAAGGGAATAGTTCTATAGCAAATAAACAGGATAGGTCATGTATACTAAAGTTGTATAGATGGTCTCATCAATCTTGGCTACTTTTCTTCTTTAACGAATTGAATCAAGTAGCTTTAGGACTTGTTCAAGTTCTTTGGTATGGATAGGGAATAAATAAATCTGGATGGGTTTTGGGCGTGTAGGGCCCACATATATACCATCCATATCAGGTGTTCATTGTTCCAGATATAGCTCTTGAAGTAATCAATTTCGAATTTTATAGTATAATTTTTTTAAGGGGTTTAAAAACCATTGTGACCAAAATAGACCAAAATACCGACACTGAGACATCTGATTTTGGGGAGAAAAAATTTGGGAGGGGTAAAATTGCCAATTCAGCTTCATTTCTGGGTGTGGACTTCAATGCAGCTCCATTTACCACCCAATGACTGAGAATTGATTTATGCACATAACATAGAGCAACAGTGTGGGCCTTGAATTCTAACTAAGGCTTGGAACTTGAACACTAGTATTGGGCCGGATTTGAACACATATCTGGGTATAACATGGAACTTGAACAAGTCCTTAGTTTAGTGATATCCATTGTAGCTTAACTCCTATTTTCAGCAAAGCTGATCTATGTTAATATTGTTTGAATACATACTAACAGTGTCATATTCATTGATAGCGAATCTGGGGTTTGTGTTTCAGGAGGTGAGCAAGTTTATAAACCACTGCAATGAGATGAAAGCTGTGACAATTGCTAATAAAGATGGTGGGTATTTGAGCATTGTTAAATCACCAACAGAGTCCTCAAGTGGTGGTGGTGGGAAGAAGTAGTTGTTGGTCCACTGCAGGCATGAAGAGAACATTGTGTACTAGAACCTGTTTTTTTTGTCTGTGAGATGGAGACAAAGATCTCTGAGTTCAAACTCAAATTTCTATTAATTTGCCTATATAAAAAGAAAATACTTTTCTTTTTCTTTTTTATTCATTGTGTTTCATCTGGCTGATTTGCTGTGTAACAGTGGTGATTTCTCATCTCTTATGGGTCCAATTAATTAGTCATCGAAGCTTACCAAAACAGATCATATTAACCACACAAGCAATGTGTGCACCAACTGAATAAGCAATATAACAAAAATTCTGGCCACCGGAATTAATTGGTTGATTTCTGCTGATCCTGGCTTAGCATCTGCATAGCAACAACACCCACCGGCTTTCTACCCTTTAATTGCTTTCTTTACTTTATCTAACATGCACCTGTTCACGGACAAAAGAAGCTTGTTAATTCAGCCATTCAAAATTAGAAACACATTGATAATTAGCGTAATAGCTCCATTCCAAGTTGCCATGTTTGTCTTAAACAACCCATTGAAAAGAGAAATAACACCATGGCCCATTAAGAAATAACAGACCTCTTCCGATTTATAATCCCTTGAGGCCCACAAGTAAAGTCTAACAAACAAAGAGCACTTATATTTTGTGAGCACTTAAATTCTTTGGTCTTATTCCATCTTCATTCCATATCTTTCCACTCGGTTCTATTCTACCAACTTTCAAGTTCCACCTCGGCCCATTTTTCTGTCGTCTCGTCATCCGCCACCTTAGACTTACCACTGCCAAAGCTAATCAAGACAAAATTGAGAATTAGTCTATCAAAATTTCAATATATTTATCATTTTAACAATGATTCATGTAAGAACAGATTTTTAATTTTTCATAAAGAATTTATTATGAACGATGCCAAAATAATGACAAAGACGCAAGCTTTAATTAGAATTGATACTCTAATTTTAATTTATCTAGCTGATCAAGACGAAAGACTCCTCTCCATCTATTCTTGATGAAAGACATGAAAATATCAAAATATTACTCCTTCCGTCCACAAAAAATAGACCAATTTGTGTATGACACGGGTTTTAATGTAGAATTGGTAAAGTAACATAGAAGAGAAAAAAATAAGAGGGAAGGAGAAAAAGTAAGTGAGAAGTATTGTTAGTGGAATGATGTGTAAGGTTATTATTTGTTGAAAACTTTTATAAATGATTGTGCTCTATTTTTTTTTTGGATGGCCAGAAACAGTAATTGTGCTCTATTTTTTGCAGACGGAAGGAGTATATGGTTTTAAAATGAAGAAGAGAAGAATAACTAAAATTTTGAATAATTTTATATAGAACTTTTTTATACGAGAGTTTATATTCAAAAGCCTTTTGGCCTGAATAGCACAATGGGTTAGCCTAAAACTCGGTGGATTGGGTTAGGTTTAAAATATACAACCCAAAAATACACAACCCGAATAGCCCACACTCAAATAGTTCGATCTAAACCCGAACAGGTTAGCCCAATTGACATCCCTAATTACGAAAATAAAATCTTCATGTAAACATATACAATTAGGATGTTGTTAGAATTCACGTAAAATTACCTTTAATTTGATACTCCATTTGTCCCAAAAAAATAAAGACATTTGAGACAGCACATGAATAAATGCATAATTGGTAAAGAGTGACGATGAGAAAGGTAGTTAAAATAGTTTTAGTGAATAGTGTGACTCACATTATTATTAATATTTTATGGTGGATCCTAGTGGTATAAGCTATACATAAATTGATGTATATGTATAATGAGTTTGAGAGAACTTTTCATAAATGAAAATAAAATATTTTTATGGGATAGACGAAAAAGAAAATGATTTGTGAAAAAATAAATTAAATTGAAAAAATTGTGTGAAGTTTGAGATAATTTTTAAGAGAAAGAAAGTGATTAGCTTTAATTTAGTACTGTAATTGAGGTAATGTTTTTCCTCTTGGACAAAAATATCACCCAGTAATATATAATCAATATATTCTATTACAAATGAAACGTTTTTTCTTTTAGGTTGTCCCATTAAAAATGAGACGTTTCTAGTATGGAAACTACACCATCTTTAAATTTTTTTCTCTCTTCAATAACTTAAATCAAATATTAGCTACATGAAAATTATAAGATTGAAGATTAACGTGAACTGTTCCTTATCATATTTAACTGGTCCAAATTAAGTTATTAGGCTTGTATATAACTCATAAATTGATGTTGCAATTGCAAAGGATTGAAAATCAATGTGTGGCCACCATGCCTCCATATACACCACCAATGGAGTTTGCCACAATGAATGTGCCCGTGAGGACGAGAAAGGGTTTTCAATCAGATCGGGGGAAGGGGTCGGCCGCCTCCCCTAGAACCGCCTATGCGGATAAAGTTGTACTCAAGACCATAACCTTTCAGTCATGAGACCTGCTCCACCAAGTAGGCTACCAGTAGAGTGTAATGCTACACATTAATTCATGATCCATGCAACAGTAAGGCTACAAATAGACACAAAGATGCTAAATCCAAAACCAACTGATCTAACCAAAAACAGAATTAATATCTAAGAAACACATAAAGAAAAAAAAAAAAACCTCTACACAATGAGAATACATGAAAGATTGACATACTTAGGGATATAATAACTGACGAGTGTCATTTTTTACCAAACTTCCAAACTCTTATGCATTTATCACTTTGTGCAGTAACAACTTTCTGCATTCCAACAGCCAAGCATGTTACAGGAGGACGATTTAGCAATAGATCAATGCGATCATCTTCCACAAGTCTTATTCCTTTCTTTTTCTGAATTAACTTGTTCTTGTCCATGGAACAGCTTGATTCAGAGCTATTCTCCATGATGATTCTGGACAGTACATCACCACTGTCCTGGTTGACAATTCTCACCACACCATCTATTCCCCCAATAACCAACGTGGATGCATCATTCCTCAGATGTTGCATAGAGTAAACCACATTTGGACTCACTCGTGTTTCCCATCTTCTTCTCAATGTTCTGAAGGGGAAATACGTCAGTGACTCCATTCATTGATATCATCACAACATCCTTACTAACTCCATTCAATAATATCATTACAAAATCCTCTCTCTCTTACACACACAAAGTCATACACTGATTTACATTCCTTTTTGAGACGTCCCACCTAAAATGAGTAATTTCCATTTTAGCAAAAAATAACACATTTCATCCATCTTACTTTATCTCTCTTCATCTACTTTACTTTATCTCATAATTTACTCATTCACTATTTAAATCTTTAAATATCATTTTCGTGCCCCAAAAAAAATGCCTCGCTTATGGTGGGATGGAGGGAGTACCTTTTTACAATACATAAGCTAAATTAACACCTCCATGCTTGTCATCAGTGGTTTATGTTAATACCTACATGATATTCATGCAATGCATACCATGTATTTTCATTTACAATGCAAACAACCTACACGTAACACATGTTTTACAGGGCTGGAGTGTAACTGATCCCCGGGTGTGAATGAGGAGTGGGGACCATTTCTAGATGACATAATGCCAAGAATATACTACTCCCTCTGTTCCAACTAAGATGGGACATTTTCTTTTTATTTTGTCCCAAATAAGATGACACATTTCTATTTTTTGGAAATAATAAAGTAACTTTTGCTCTCCTATGAATTCATCCAACCACTTTTTCTCATCAATTAAACTATTATACTCTGTTTATCTCCCCATTTAATACATACACCTACCTTTTCTCTCTCCAACTAACAACTCCTAAAATCCCGTGCCGACTAAGAAATGTGTCATCTTAGGTGGGACGGAGGGAGTATAACACATAAATGTGATGCACCTCATGATACTAAAATATGACATAGAACTCTTGTAGTCCTTATCATGACTCATTACACATTATATACCTACAGACTTAAGATATCAACACGGGCCCGAAAAGCGAAACGGAATCCTTGGCTGGCATACCTTAGGTCCCAACAAGATGCATAGCCCGTACTTGATCCACAAAATAGTGAATATGAGTTTGGGCTCAAACACATAGTCTTTATGCCTGCCATAAAACAAAATCAAGATAAAAAATTAATACCCACAGTTGAGCAAGTGCTAACATAATAACTTTGTCCCTACCGGACCCCCTTCCCATGGATTACTCTGTATGGAGCAACAGTTGCCAGGGAGTCCTTCTATGGGTATTTGGCACAGGCCTTAGTCTCAAAAGTATCAAAGAAATATATAGAAGATGCAATTTTGTTTTCAGTTTGGCAGCTAGGCATAAAGGGCCGGGACAAAAGGGGCCAGTTATGTAATACTCCCTCCATCCTAGCTAAGATGCCACACTTTCCTTTTTGGTTTGTCCCAAATAAGATGACGCATTTCTATTTTTTGTAACTTTCTCCCTCCAATTAATAACCCAACCATTTTTCTCACTCCAATTAAAATATTCAACTCTCTTTGTCCCTCCATTAAATACTTACACCCACCTTTTCTCTCCAATTAAAGACATTAACCAACGACTCGAAAAATCCCACAAACTAAGAAATGTGTCATCTTAGCCGGGACGGAGGGAGTACTACAAAGAAGGTTAATAGTCGTGGAGAAGTCACCAACTTCTATATGACTTGTATTCCAAAATTTGTCAATGACTGGAAAAATGTTGTTGCATGATTCCGATACCAATCATTATCCTACAGATTATGATATGGATTCTTCACTATCTGGAGATTAGTACTCCCTCCGTTCCTCACTAAGTGAGGCATTACATTTCGGCATGGGTTTTAAGAAAATGGAGTTTTGTTAGTTAAGTGGAGAGAATAAAGTAAGATAGAGGAAAATGTAAGAGAGAAAGTGCCAAAAAAGGAAATGACTCACTTAGTTTGGGACACCCCTAAAGGAATATGAATCACTTAGCAAGGGACAGAGGGAATATAAGTTATTTAATATTCTATATTATTAGTATTTGTTTCACTAAATAGTCTTTGTTATTAGTAAAGTCTCAACAGATAGGTTTATCTATTGTAGTTTGAGTAGAAGTGGAATCTTTATGTAATTCTCATAAATAGCTCCTCATTGGAAGAGCTATATGCCTTGGAGTTTAGAGTTTAGGACGGTAAAGTTCAGCTGTAGGGACAGTTATTTAGCCATAGGGCCTCGCGGAAGGTTATTTTTGTATCTTTCAGTTATAAATTTTTTTCATCCATTCTCTATTATGTTCGCTGTTATTTTCCTGCCTCTTCCTCCTGGATTTTCAGTCAACTGCCTTTACTCCTATCAGATTCTTTTCTCCGTCGGCCAGAAAACTGCAGGAGAAAACTATTGGATCATGAAAATAATATGCCAAATCACTTTTCCGGTTATTGGTGAATTTTGGGAGATTTTTCGCTACAAATTAGGAAGTGGTGACATTATTAATACGTTATATTAGTCGAGTCTAACCAAAAACCAAATCCAGGCAAAGTTAACAGTTTTTTCGTAAATTAACCCTGTAAAGAACAAATGCAGGATTATAACATATACGTGGATCAGATATAACAATTGTATTGGGCAAACCTGCAGAACTAGTTGCGTCAAAGGTAACCACCCTCTGATCTGATGAAAGATCTGATATTGAGATACCACCAAGAGAAGAACCACTGACAATCAGTTGCTCATCGCTAAAACATAAGCTTGATATTGCCCCAGGATGCATCCTGCAACACAGCAAAAGATGGAGGAAAAATTGTAACTTAAAATGTATTCTTCAGATCATAGGATGCACGGCGCTAGTAAAAAATGTCAATGATGATGTAAGAAATGAAGACTGCAAGGGCATGAGCCATATGGAAAACAATGATAGGGGCCATCTACGGACAAAGAAAGAGAACATACTGAGAAAAGAAACCTGAGTGACACCAAAATATTGATAAAATGAAGAAAAGTAGAGAATCTCAAAGAAACAAACATACTTGATTATTTGTGAAATCTTTCTGCTATACATGTCAAAGACACGCGCTTTCCCATCCTCACAGCCAACCACTGCCTGTGGGTCTACATAACTGGAAAGAAAGAAAATTACTTTGGCATTTTAGGCAAAAGCTAATCTGAAAAGAATTAATCTTATGATCTATATCTCTGTCCATTTTTGCGGAGAGTGGTCTTCATCAACATTCCAGATAAGAAAATTTAAGGTATCATCATGTGAAACATACCAGATAAAACCATAAGAAGCAAAATTAGCAGAGATGTCACAGAACACAAAAACATTTCTTAGTACGATAAGGAAATGTTATCTAGGGACTCTACATGCAAGTATGGAACATGTATTAACGGTGGAAATAGTGGATCATCTAGTCACACAACCTATCATGACATTGATAAGATTTTATGTTCAGTGTAATTTCAGGAAGGAAAGAAAAGAAATCAAGAATATGCTCGATGGAAAAAAAGTGTGATGGTTGTCCAGTGTGTAAATTCATGAAATACTGACTTCACTTCTAAAATAGTTGATTTCCTTGAAGTTCTAAAGTTCTTAGACTTTATGGAATGCACGTTACACACAGAATGAAATATCACCCACCGCATACACAATCCCCTGGTAAACAAGCCTTCGCGTGAGGAAAATAGATCTCTAGTTCCAATACGCTTCCATATGCATATACGTGTTCCCACAAGACCAACAACCTATAGGATAGTGAGAAACAAAACCCAAATGTATATGCAATTAGCCTTCAGACTTCAGATTACCAAAATAAGCCCAAAGTTAATGACTTTATATACAGACAATATTTAGACAGGAACCCAAATAAACTACAATAGATAAAGTTAATAAATACAGTTTAAATTTACAACAGATGAAACTACAATGAAATATCCTCATAGCCAATTTCTCCAATATGATCCAACAGCAACAGATAATGATGTGGAACTAAAACATGCCAAATACTCGACAATATGAAACAATTAAAAGGAATAATTGAATGGAATTAATTACAGTAATCAAGAATTATGAATTGGAAGATAACGAGAGTTCCTCCTTGAGGCTCGACACTTGTCGATACTCCAATTCTTCCACTAGGCCACCCTTCATTTCTGGAGGTGTTTATATAGGGAGATTTCAACAGAGGTCTCTCCTGACTAGACTAGGAATCAAACAAGGAAAACCTAATTGCAAATGGAAAGAAACCGAATTCATCTTAATTCTTAAGGATGATAGTAGCCTATTAAATTAGGTAAAAATGCTGAAACTTCACACAGGGGTGCTAGACTTGTGCCTCATATCGCATCAGTCCCCCTTCACCGGTAGGGACCGCATGCATTTTTTTTTTGCAGATCCGCACCGAGGTGTCTCTCAAAACATTGTTTTAAAGATAAAGAAAAGTAAGGAAAGCCCACAAAAATGTGGCTATTTCTTTAAAGTATTTTACAAAAGTAGGTGCCCTAGTTTTAGAATACGGATCTAAAAGAGCTCAAGTTCTAAAAGCTTAACCAAAATAAGTCTTACACACTTCTAATATCTTTAGTAGAATCTTCCATCTAAAAAATCTAGGCAATTTGGTAGAAAATCATAATTAGATAATAATGGATATCAAATTAGATGTGTTTTTCCAGTCCCTCGGTTATAAACGATGGTGCTATGGGTTCAATTTCTAACAATGTAAAAGCCACAATATAAGTGTTCAATTGTATTAAGCTCACTTCTAAAGATTTCATCATCCCTTCACCAAAAAATACTATCTATCTTTCAAAGACTACGGAAGAACTAAAAACATTCCAAGAAAAGAAGTCTGTGCTTTATATATGAAAACATTTAATGCACCAAGCAGTTCAACATTACCTTCCCTTCATCGAAGTCAAAATCAATTAACGGTGCCCTATCCGGAAGCTGGTATTCATCCAAACCCTTGCAGCTCTCTGCAGACCAGAGACGCATCACCTGTGACTTTTAAGACTAAGCATCCAAAGTATGTATGCAATCTAAAGATGTGAAGAATAGATAAGTAAATCATGCTCGTTTGCCTAGGAGACTATTTTTGACAAATACTATCGTCAGCAGGGTCATTCATAAACTATTGGGTTCATTCACTCATTGAAGCATCTAATTACCCAAGAGTACTAGATATTCTGAACATCCCCCAGCAAAACAAAAACAGAAATACCAGAGACAAAATTATAAGAGCCAACCATTGTGATAGGATTTGGACTCATTCGCATGGTTATTTTGTAATTGGAATGCCTATAATTAACAACGGGGAACCGGCAATTTGCTCATCCAATATCCTTTTGGCAAAAATGCCCAGCATTTTTAGACTTGAATAATCGAGAGGGTGATCTGATATTCATTATCACTAAACATTATTTATTCTCACATAAAGAATAAGCAATATTGTTTGAAAAGGAAACATTGTATGGTGAAGTATTGAGAATATGATTGAAGGATATTGTTATATGCAGTCAGACAGAAATTGTTATATGCAGTTGACAGAAATTGTTACTCCTTCCGTCCATCATTTAAAGAGCCATTTTGACTCAGCACAGGTCTTAAGAAATTGTTTGAAATTGTGAAGAAAAGTAAATGGAAAAGGATAGTAGAATGTAGGTCCCACTTTTAGTATTAATTTTATAATGGAATGTGAGTGGAACAAGTTAGTGGGATGTGGGGTCCGCTGTCCGCATACCAAAAGTGGAAAAAAGTACATGGATCTTTAAATCATGGACGAAGGGAGTATTTCAGATTTGTAAACTACAAATAACTGCTACTGTGTCTTTGTACTTTCAGAGTATTTATTTAAAAATAAATAGAAAACTAAATCTATAAATTTTTTTAACAAGATCGTCCGGACCTTTTTTTAGAATTAAGTTATAGGTCAGTACTACACGACACTATAAATGCAAACAGACTGGTACATATCTCTTCATTTGACCTCACAGAGATTAACTATAATTTACCACTAGATGATTCAGAATAGCATAAGAAAATATACGATTCTTCAGTATATAATTTTATTCAAAAGTTAGTTCAGGTCATATTTATCAAATTGTCAGTTTCTCATTGCCAGCATACTTTCTTTTGTAAAATATTTGAGCCAGTCTCTTATTGCCAACATACTCTATTTAGTTGTTTTTTAATCCTTCCTTGCATCTAGTTCTCTTTTAAAGAAAAAGGTTAAAAAGAAGAACAAAATGGAAGAGCTACCAGATGCCTACTGCACATATTCTTAAAACCAACTATGCTGCTCTAACAAAGACACAAGCCGGTGTTCTTGATATCTTAGTTGTAGAAAGTAGAATGCTTCATACCTTATCTCCAACACCAGTGAGAATCAATCCCATTTTCATTCTGCATTTGGTAAACCTAAGAAAAAAGCATGCTAATATAGTTATGCCTTTGAAATTTTAACATAAATTTGACCAAAGAGATCATAAAATCTGAAATGAAAGAACTGGACACCAGAAATGAATAGTTGACATGGTAACTTGATAAAATAATTTACTTTCAAATAAGCACAATCCTAGAGCTGGTTGGGGAAAAGTGCACAACGAATAGACAAAAGAATATACAAGCACAGCAAACATGTCAAGGGTTAGTTAACCATGGAATTCTGGAAAATAAAATCCAAATAAAGTGTAATGGCATTCAAAACTTAATATCCATGTAGGAATTTATCAGTCAATAAGGTGGACAGAAAATATGGTTCAGAAAACCCGACTGGTTGCATAATGCCATCATTTTCAAATGCAGATATTCGAAGAAAAGTAATACTAGGAAAGGGAAAATGTTATACTTTATACTCAAATATATTAATTAAAATGATTTCCTAGAATGAGAAAACTAGATGTGAAGATAGCTGTGAAATCAAGGACAATTGTAGCATTCTGAACTTGAAGGGAGTGGCTAAAACTTTTTCAATAAATCCTGAGCTAACCTAGCAAAGCTGATCACAGTTGGAACATAAATTGAACTGACTCAGAGGAACTTTGGTCCTTTAATTGTGTCCAGACAAAGGCATACTCCAAAAAATGTCTTAAACTATTCCTCCCTATATGTATAATGTATATGGAGACGATCAAATAGATATACTACAGAAGAGTTCCATAAGTATTAATTACATCCATCTGCTCATCAATGGCACTCAGTTCATATCTTTAAGTTGACATGGTTGTTGTAGAACCACTGGTTTCCAGGTCAGATCTGGTGGTTCGTAGGTTGGCACAGGTTTGTAAGAGTACGTGCCAACCTACCATACGTCAAGTCCAGATGAGTTGGAGCCAGCAGTTCCACAAGTGCATTCCAAGTTGACCACAGGTTTATTCCAATTTGGGCCCTTGGGGAAGTTCTACCAAGTGCGACATAGTTGCAACTCAAAAAAATATATAAAAAGTGATATGATTCGTTGAAGGCCTGTGTAGTAGTGAGTACCAATCAACATATTACTAAAATGTACTCCCTCCGTCCCACAATAAGAGTCACATTTTACTTTTACCATAAATGGTAAGTAGGTCCACATTCCACTAACTCACTTCTCTCACATTCTATTGTAAAACCAACATAAAAAAGTGGACCTCATATTCGACTAACTTTTCTAATCCACTATTTTTTACATTTCTTAAAACTCGTGCTCACACCAAATATGACTCCTATTGTGGGACGGAGGGAGTATTTATCGTTACTTAAATTGCTTAACTCAATGCAAGTTAGTAAAATTTTGAAGCTTTAAAACAACTAAAAGTGGCAGGCCGATATGAATAGAGTAGAAAAGGATAAAGATTTACCCTACCGAGTGAGCTTTCCACTGAAAAACACCAACACGTCCTTCTTGTAAAGACGATCTTTGTTGATCCATAGCTAGCTGCTCCATCTGTATATTTATCAATTTTTCTGAATAATTAGACAAATCAGAGACGCTAGCAGAATCAGCCTGATGTTGCTTGTGATACTGTAATTGCAGCAGCTTCAGTTTAGTAATCACTGCCCTCCTTCAACCATGAAACAAACCAAAAAAATATAGCGTTTCAAGTTTAATGATATTTAAAAATTAAAATGAATGTTTCAATAATTTGCTAGTTATCTCTCTAAACTGTTTCTCAGTTTCCATCATTCGATTTACGCGCCAAAATTAACAAATACAAAGACAAAGCCCTAAAAGAAATAACTAAAATCAACAGATGCACCGAAGAAGAGGAACAATATAATAAGGAAAAATCGCTTCTACCATGAGTGGCAGACGGCGGAGCAGCGAATTAGGTGGACGAGGTCGAGAAAAGTGAAAATCATGAATAGAGTGTCGGCTCCGAGAGCGTCAATTGTGGTCAGGGAGACATGGCGGCGACGCTTTGCCGATGCCGGCGGGCGGATGTTAACTGATGACGTTGGGTCCATGTATATTCAGAGGGGAACTGAGAAATGGTAATATGAGGTATACAGTTTATTGAACTAATTTTTCCAAAATAATGAAATTCTGTTTTTTTTTCTCTTTTTCCTTTTTTTTATTAATTCTTTTACTATATTTATCAGTTGACCAAATTACCCTCGTATAGACAAATTCTTTAAACCTTACTCCCTTCATCCGTTATTAGAAGTCCCGGTCATTTTTGGACACTCTTTTTGTGAAAATAATAAACTTTCTCAACATTATTCTCCATTTTACTTTACCATTTCTCCACTTTACCATCTTATTTTTTTTGCAAATTCCCGGAGGTGGAGATGGCTAGTAAATTAAACACGTTTGAATTTTAAAAGTATAGATTGCTTGATTGCCAAAATATCAGGTAGAACATTAGTGAATTGTGGGGTTCATTTCATAAAATTGAGAGTTTCTATTTTTTAAACAGACCAAAAAGGAAAGAATTCCTATTTTTAGAAAATGGAAGAAGTATAAATTTTAATATTAACACTCCCTCGTCCAAGGAAGATAACTCATTCATTGGGCGGCACAGAATTTTATACAGTTTTATTTCGTGTGTTAAGTGTAGAGAGTAAAGTAAGTGAAAGGAAATAAAATAAAGATAAAGATACTCTCATTTTAAGTAATAGGTCATCTTGGTTTGAACAAGCCAAAATTGAAAGTGACTCATATTTCTTATTCTCGTTTAACACATGTTTAGCGTTGTTCGTCTCGATATATACTTTGATTCTAAAATGTTAAAACTGTTATTGAAATTTTTAATTTCACAAAATTTATAAAAATCAAAGCTCGATTCACTACAAAAAATTTGCCACCATCACTAACAGTGAAATTTATTCACTAAATAAACTAGTGGCAAATCAAGTTTCAGCAGAACTGTCACTAATAGCTTGTCAGTAAAACTTTAGTGACGGATTATTCCGTCACTAAAGTTACTGTGACGAAATAACACGCAACTATATCGAATTAGTGACGGGAAATCTGTCACTAATTATTGACTGACACTTTTCCGTCACTAATCCCGTCACTAATTGTGGAGATATTGAATTCTGTCACTATTTTCGTCACTGTTTCACGCCTTTTTTGTAGTGATTTACTCGTTTTCTCTATAATTTCAAATAAATTAATAAAATAACAAATCTAGCTATGATTTTAGGAATTTTGTGAAATTAAAATTTTCTATAACAAATTTTAATGTATTAGAATCAAACTAAATATATAAATCGAAACGAACAACGCTACACGTGCGTCAAACGAGAGTGATGCTCACATAAAGAGCTTATATAATGTATGTAGCATATCATAACTCCTTACTCCATAATGTTGAAGCATTACATACCTCTCAAACTTTCTATAGATTCAATAACTTTTCGGACCTTTATGATATGAAATCTGATTGTCCAATTTTTTTGGAGGAATTGATTACACGAAGAATGTCATTCAAAATCCGCTCAACCTAGCCATTCATTTTGATTGTGGCTATAACTATAAGCCCCCTCAAAGTGCCCGTCCCATCGCCTTAATTAATTCTTAAATTTGGCATTGAATAATGTATATATCCAATAGAATAATATATTCCACGTAGATATGTGGAGTTTGAATAACTAGTATCTATCCCGTAATGCACAACTAAATTAATTTTTCAAAATTAATTCAACATCACACTAACAGAAAAAATATGATTTAAATTTTTAAAAAACACACATAAACTAATTGCAGCAAGGTTAGAGTTATGAAAAGCATATCTATCAATTGTAACCCGCTTGGGTATTTAGTACAAGGAGAACAATCACACTTTAAGATGTTATAATATTCAAAATAAAAAATTTTAAACTTATATACCCTCTGTCCCATTTTCGCAGTCCCGGTTTATCATTTTTGGGTATCCCACTTTAGGAGTCTCAGTTGGAATATTCCATAAATGGTAAGATAGTGGAATATTCCACTATCTTTTTCCCACTCACATTTTATTAGTATTATAAAACTAATATATAAAAATAGGCCCCACATTCCGCTATCTTTTTTCACCAAGTTTTCTGTGCATTTTTTTAAAATCCGTGCAGAACTCAAAGGGACTCCTAAAATGAAATGAAGGAAGTACATAAAACATAATTTTGTAAGAGTAAAACAACACATCATAAGTTTTGGAAAATAAAAATATAATCACCATAATTTAATAGCAGCAAGATTAGAGTAGTGCAGAGCATATGTGTGAATATATTTATTTAAAAATATCACTCTAATATTTAATTATTTATATAGTACAATTAAGTATAGAATAAAAATAAATATTCCCTCAATCCCAACTAGGTTGAGACATTGTTTTTTGGGCACAGAATTAATAAATGAGTTAAGAAGATAAAATAGAATAGAAGAGAAAATAAATTAGGAGAGGGTTTAAAATAAGAGTGATTAGATGTTATTGATGGGGTTTGGTGCCCCTTGCACAACGAATGACTTGTGCAAAACAAATAAATCAGATATTGAATCTATTTGACAGATTATGAGATTAATCAATTCACATGTTAACATATAAATACATACTAGAACAAAAATAATTCATGCTTAAAGAATATAAGTCCTAAAACATGAATTCTACGGTTTGTTATGCTAACTCTACTAACAAGTGTAAAAAACACACATAAATTAACTCCGCTAACTCATCAATGCAATTTATTAAAATATCAACATGGTGACATTAAAATTTCAACACATAATTTTGTTGACATTTCAATATACAACACACATTATGTGTTGATATTTTAATGTCATTGTGTTAACGTTTTTAATACACTGCGTTGATGAGTTCACAGAGTTAGCAACTTAAAAAATTAGCAGTATAACGCACTCATACCCCTCCCTCCCCTCTCTCTTTCTTTTCTTTTTTTTTTATTTTATTTTGCCAAACAAGAGGTAGCCTCAGTTTTTCTTAATGATCAGAGGTCTAAACAATATCCGATTGTCCCGATATTTTAACCAAAGTTAAAAGATTCATAAAGAATTATTCTTACAAAAGAAGATCAAATTTTAACGGTTTAATCTTCCGTTTTTAAGTTTTTAAGTGGCTGCGTGACAACAGTAGCAACGTCGGTTTTCTACATGATCGGATGTTCATACGTTTTTAAGTGGGAAGGTAAGAAACTCATACTAATTCATTTTTACCGAATGAAATTAAATTTGAACGGTTCGATCTTCCGTTATTAATTTTGGAAGGTGCCGCCATTTTAAGATGCTTAATTTCAAAAAGATCAAAAGAAGATAGTTTTCAGAACGAAAATTGGATTTTTTGATACTAAAGTGAGCATGATAAAGTGAGTATGCTTAGCTTTAATCCATGTTCTAGAGAATTTTTCTAAACATGCTATGGGGTTTCTCTTTTCTAAAAACAAAATGCATGCTTGGTATAAAAGATTTTGAATAAAAGAGTTACTTAAATGAAAAGGTGCAAAAGTTCGTTGAATATACTTGGAGCTTGCTTGGAAACTTTCTCGTGAAAGAGGGTTTAAGTGTGTAGTGTTTGAAAGTGTTTGAGGGATGATTGGAGGTGAGAAGCCATCTCCACTTTATATTAGTACTTCTTTTCCGACAAGGAAGTAAATACTATCACTATAGCATGCGTACTCCTTTGCATGAAATTTGGGAACATGATGGTTTTGAAAACTTGTAATTGTCGTGTTGCAGTGAACTTTGAAAATGAGGATATGCATCATGAAGAATCAGGGCAAGCCACCCAATAAATAGGAGGTCACATGAAGAAAAAAGAGACAATTAGAGAGATCCATTCCACACATGGAGGCTAGCTCCACTACTTCTCGTTCCTCGCCTTAGTTCAACCCGCCTGAAGACTCCGTCAATTGCCAGGGGAAGTTCGTCGCCGTTCTAATAAGTTGCTGTAGTTAGAAGAATTCATTGTTACATCGCCCGAGGGGCAAAACAATCCTTATTTCTTTATGCTTTGAATTTGGTTGTGAATCTCTTGTTATTTTGAAGTTCTTTGCTTTTCGAAGTGGGTTACTTTGTTTTAAATATGCTACATTTGGGATCTAGACGAAATGAAGTTGCTTTCGGTTTCTTTTCATCTTTTGAGCATCGTTGATTTCTTTTCTGCCTAGTTAGCTAGATCTAGCAGTTCTACGTTGATTTCTGTTGTTAGATACTTAAATCTGCCTAGCATAGTAAGATCTAATCTTTCATCAAGTTTTTACGAGTTTTAATCGGTTTAATTTCTCTCGAAAATGCATGGAAATCATCTCTGATTGTTTCTGTCGTCTTGCTTGTTAGTCAGTTAGCGTAAATTAGGAATCGGACTCTTGATCGTTTAATTTAGAATTTAATTTCGAATTTGAATCTTTTGCAAGAATTGTTTAAGTCGTTAGTGGAGTTTGTGAGTTTCTGCGCTTGTGCATTTTTTGTTGATGAAGACAATGTCTCTATGTGAATTTTGGGATTTATGCTTTTAGCCACCTTTTACCTTTGGTCATTTCACTTTTTCAGTCTTTCCAGCAGATCTGGCAGTTAGCCGCCCAGTACCCACCAATATTCTCTGTCACCTTGTTTAGCCATTTATATTAAGCTTTCACTTTTCATATGCACCAGGATCGTTCAGTCCATATATTTTCGTACACAGCCACAAGCAGATATGTTAGTAACATACCAGTCAGGATAGTATAGGTCCCATTTGCGTTTCGTGTTTAGGTAAACTCAACCCAAAGCGTGGTAGCAAACCAACCTTCTGAAATGTCATCTCAATCATACTTCATACACGTCCATCTATGTGGGATTCGACCCTTACTCCCCTATACTAGCCAGTAGAAGTGGGTTAAGGTCTTGATAACATGTTTTTTTGGTCTTCATGCCAACGACACGACTAGGTCTGGATTTCCTTCATATTAGTTGATTTACACGATCGTGCACCACATAATTCTTGCTCTTTCAGTAAGATATGATTTCTAATTTTTATAAAGAATTGATTATGACAATGCAAAATAATGACAAGAACATAAGCTTTAATTCCAATTGCTTTAATTTTGATTTACCCTTGTATTGACAAAGAAGAAAGGTTCATCTCCACCTACTGTTGAAAACTATGAAAATTTGAAATTTTTATGTGATTCTAAAACTAAGAAGAAGAAAATAGCTAAAATTTAAAAATTATTTTACAGAGGAGGAAAATTTTAATTATGAGAGATTGTTTTTGTAAGGCTTTTGGCCTGAATAGCCCAATGGGTTAGCCTGAAACCCAGTGGATTAGAGTTAATGTTAAAAATTTACAATCTGAAAAATTCATAACTCGAATTGCCCGCACCCAAATAGCCCAACAATCCGAACGGATTGGCCCAAACCCGAACGGGTTAGCTGGATTGACATCCCTGATTAAATGGGAGGATGGGGATAAACCGACCTCAACTCGGGAACCTATGGAGCGAATTTTGGCAAAATATCCATTTGTCCTACTTGGGGACAAGGAGGTCCCTATGGGGAAGAGTTGATACGAGCCCAACGCGAACCCGCATAGAGCACAACCACCATGATCCCAACGCTAACATAAGCCTGAGGACACTCTCGAGCCCATTGACAGTGCATAGCGAGCCCGGAACCATCAAGGATCAACTACGTCGTAAGAGGTGACCACCTGAACGTTACCAAGGTTAATTTCGATGCTAATTTATTTTTTAATTGTTATAGTAGAGAATCGGGCATATTATAAGCTCCATTTTGGACATTATATATTGGTTTTTTTTTCAGAATGCAAAAGACAGTTGAACCCGAGGAATTAGGTTTATAAATAAGGGAAGAACCCTTTATTTTATTCTGTCTTTATTTTCCTTGCTTTAAGGTTTCCTTTTATTTCCTTAAGAAAACCTTTTCCGTTAAAATCCCAAGCGACAAGAAGACAACTCGTCGTTGATCTCATCACCATTGATTTGAGGAGTGTTAGGGAAAGATCCTTAACACATTCAAAAAGAACATAATGCAGATTGTATGTGTCATTTAATCTTTTGTATAGTATAGCTTATATTAACATCATCAATACTTCATTACTATTTCGCACAAGTAATGCAACATATACCTTAGTCGTTGGTGTAGCTTGCATAGTTGGTTTGTTAGTACCAGCCAAAGCTGTTCTAGTTTGGATTGTCGTCTTCGTCACAACAGTTCCATCTCTTGACATATTCTTCGTTTCAGTAATTCTAATAGAATTGCATTTAAACAACAAATAATTTTACAGTCAATCTCACTTGGCTTTTAAAAATTGAACACGAACACCAATTAAAATATCCATACTATACATTTGTCCCTATGGGGTTCTGTGGTTGGCTGTTGCATGATAGATTAGACGTTTCTTATATTCGTTAGTTTAGTATTGTTATCAGGCATGCGTTAGCTACCAAAAAAGAAAATTGTACTCCATCCTATTAACTTTCATATCTAACAATAAACATTAAAGATTATTTGTGACATACGAATTCTGATGCTTTGTAACAGGATAATGAATATAAGTATTGTTTGGATTCGTTTGAGAAGCGGCCTTGCTCGAAGATGAAGATCCCATTTGGTCGGAAATAATTTTCTTATCCAATAGGTTTCTGCAAAATCACATATTTGAAAGTGAACCAAAATCACTAAATCATGTATGGATGCAAGTTATGTACAAACTGAGTTTTAGATGACGATAATTTTCTCCTCATTTGTAGACTGCAACAAGTTCAAACGTCATTGTTAGAAGCATACTACAACAAAAACGAAGTAGAACTAAACCAGCTGCAACATACTTATAAATGGTAGGTTTAGTTTCTATAGAGAAGACTAGAGAGAATGTAAGGTTTCTGGCTTTTGGTTTCCATAGAAGAACCGTTCTCTCCCTCAATTGAAGACGAAGCATAGACAGGAAGCTTTTTGGAGTTGATTTTCAGATCCCATGAATTTTGACATGAAATCCGGGAATTAATGACGTGCGATAAATAAACGAAAATCTGTTATCTATATACTCCCTCCGTCCCAAGGAAGATGACCCCTTTCTTGGGCGGCACGGGATTTTATGCAGTTATATTTTGTGTGTTAAGAGGAGAGAGTAAAGTAAGGGAGAGGGAATAAAATAGAGATAAAGGTGTTTCCATTTTAAGTAATGGGTCATCTTAGTTGGGACAAACCAAAAAGGAAAATGAGTCATCTTCAATGGGACGGAGGAAGTACAACTTATAATGAACTAAATACGGGTTCGATGCCTTGCCTTGTCTTAGATTAAATCGTGGCCTTTAATTCTAAGATCCAATGGCTCATATTAGATCTTGGTTGATACTAAAGGGTTGTTTTTTTTACATATCACAACTATGGAGTATATATTACTCCCTTGTCCATGAAAAATAGTCTCATCTCTTCCATTTCGGGTTTTCTACAAAAAATAATCCCATCCAAATATGTAAAGATTCTCTCAAATTATTAACACTATTCTTTTGACCTTTTGTGGACGGAGGGAATATATTAAAATTCTTAATTCTTTCCCAATAAAGATTACAACTAAAGGCCAGGTCAAAGAGGGGGGTGGATTCATTCTTCATGAAAAGAAGAAAGCAGGCATTAAGGTTGGTATTGCAATTTCCTCTTTGTAGTATTTGATAGGGTTGAATTATACTAAAACTTGATTTTCATAATAAAAATCATTAAAGTAGAAATTATGGCTTACATCAAGAGCTTAAAGCTGCTCGAAATAGAGAGCATTTGAACATAGACAGACTATTCATATATACACACATATATTCCCTATGTTTGAGGTGCAATACAAGTGAAGGCTGTGAGTGTGCTACTCGTTTTCCGATTTATGTAGATTGTGAAGGATGTACAAGGATGCCGAAGACAAGAATATACAAACAGAGTAGGTTAGTAAGTCGAAACCGGTTGTTATTGTTACCATCTTACTCCTTTCAAACATCTTCACCAGAAGGATCATGACTATCACATGCCCTACTTTCGTCTTCAGCTCATTCAGCGAGCTTATCTTCATCCACTTTGGCCTCTCCTGCAGTCAGATGACTTTTTGAGTCTTTTGATGAAAGTTGGCAGAAGAGAAGAAACATAATATTACCTTCAAAGCAAACATGCCAAACAAGGACGACCCCTTGAGTGCGCGGTCAGAAGCTGGGGTGACATTTGGGGGTACATTTGAAATGAAGAGTCCGTACAACCCCATCCCGAATATCAACATGACAGTCCCAGCAAGATATACATCTGCAATTAAATGAGGTTATTGGAGACAATCTCATTTACGTTGCTAGCAGATTTGAGTTTGGAAACTGAATGGAAATGATATGTTATATGCAAGTTGATTTGAAAATAGTGAAAATGAGAACATGTAATTCAGTTGGAGAAGTTAGAAGGATTCCTTTTGGAAATGGAAACAAAATTGCCTTGCAACAAGAGAAGACAATCTAAGTCGAAGAGCAACTACCACTCATAGAAATGCAACTTTTCTCCTCTAAGAAGTCATGCTGAAAAATAACTTTGGATGCTCACCGATGGCTTCAACAAGCCGTAGAACCATTTGGCCAGAATGGACCCCTTTAACACAGCTTGTCCAGTATACTTTGTACGCGTCAAAAATGTAGACGCATCCCTACAAAAATAGCATCCATTCTCAACAACTCTTTAAACACACACAAGGCATTATTGATGATTGCAAAGACTCATCCAAATCCAATGAGGAGTATATTTTGACCAAACAAAGTATTTTCTTTAATCTGAACTAGATGTATCACTTAGACACAACGTGCCACTTACGTCTAAATAATTTTCTGTTTCAGGAACATCGTACTTATATACAGCATAATCGTATTCCTTTAAATATGTTCTCCAATTCATGGATATAATCGCTTATTGATGTGTTGACTACATTTTATTTGTACAGAATGCATAATTTTGTCAATCATATTGTGGTCACTCTTACAGTTTCCTGGCATGAATCGATCAAACCCTGTAGTTAGTAAGAGCAGACAAGAAGCCATAAACTTGTTGCTTGGATAAAAAGAACATATATATAAAGTTTTACAAAAAAGAAATATTGCGACTCTCTCACTAATAGACCACAAAAGAGAAGTAGATCAATGTGAGACTACTAGGCAGAACTTCATTTAATTTTCAGATATTTTGCACTCATTTGATTCTGTCAAGCAAACAAATTGAACCCAAGTGAAATGAAAAACCAAACAACATGTTTTGGATTTGCACTAATATAATGATTTTCAATAACTAGTAGAATCATCCATAACACTAAGAAGATCATTGGCCTTGTATCTAGGCTCAAATTTCCAAATAAGAGACTGTAAGTGATAGAGTAATTACATTGAGAAAGCACAGCACAGAGCCAGCCAATGAACCACCAACTGCTAGTAGTGCCAAAAACCGGAAATCAAATATGACCTGCACGAGTTAAAGAGATTCAACACAGTTAATAAATGAACCTGGTAACTTCAATCTGTTTTGAAAATAAACATGACTGGGCAATATATCCAAGGATCGATCTTGTATTCTTTAAACTTTGTTTTACTACTACCTCCGTCCCATCAAAGATAACACACTTTCTTTTTCGCACGTGTTTTGGGAAAATGATAATAAATTGTTAAGTAGAGAGAAAGTAAAGTAACAAAGAGAATAATATAGTGGAGAGTCTATTCTACATTATTCACTCTCGTGCTTTACTTCCTCTCCAAAGTACTCCCTCCATCCATGATTAAATGTCTATTGTTTGACTTTTTTATATAAAATGTGAGTGAAATGAGTTAGTGGAATGTAGGGTCCAGTTATCAAATATAGCAAAAGTGAAATGAGACATTTATTGACGGACGGACGAACGAAAAAGAA
Organism: Salvia hispanica; assembly: GCF_023119035.1. Taxonomy (NCBI): domain Eukaryota; kingdom Viridiplantae; phylum Streptophyta; class Magnoliopsida; order Lamiales; family Lamiaceae; genus Salvia; species Salvia hispanica. The sequence continues at coordinate 41,310,680 of NC_062968.1, forward strand.
AAAATGGGACACTTATGGCGGACAGAGGGAGTATTATTATCACTTTCCAAAATATGTGCGAAAAAAGACCTTTGTCATCTTAGCTGGGGACGGAGGGAGTATATAGGAGTATATGTTATCATGAGTTATTGCGGTGATCAAGTCCATCAATTGAGATAAAATGATCATGACTTTATCGATGAAATTAAGGTAATCACACCCTCGCTAATTACATAGAAAATATCTACATCCAGGCTAAATATCTACACCCTCGCTAATTACTCACAACTTTAACCAAAAAATATGATTGAATTTCATCAAAGAAGAAGATATATGACTACTTAACTATCGTAATCTAAAAGGCATAACCTCATACCAACCTTAACCGCTCCAGTGAAAATTACAGCAAAATTAAACAGTGGCATGAAAATTAAATAACCATCTAAATTAACATATACTCCACATAATACCTTGAGATTATTTCATTATCCCCCAAAATTCAAACTCTAATTGATAGTAGCAAAAGCACAAAAGAAGCAAAAACAAAATTTATATACCCTCTCAATATTGGACTCGGTAGATTGTACAAATTGCACGACCGAGCTTCCATTCGGATTTACAAGTGAATAACTGTAGGGTAATTCCGGCGGTTTCCCTTTCTCCGAAACTCCAAATTTTTGAGTTGATTTAGATTCACCATGAGAAACCTCTGCTGAGGAAGAAGACGCGGACATTGAGATGGAGCAATTTTTGGGGATTAATTTCCTGGGCTGAAACAGCGAGAGAGCGCTGGCTGAAACGGAAGATGAGACCACCGCCGCCATTGATGGAAAAAATGAAGAAAATTAGCGAGTTTAGATTTTTTTGATGCAATTGTGTATGTGTGTGTGTAAGAAAAGTCGCAATGGATTTCGCAATCAGCTTCATGGCGGGTAGCGCCACCCAGATCAACCATATGGTTCTATCTATTATTCCATATCATTATGTATCATTGCTCCATCTTTCAACTTATTTAATATGGGTTAATAATAAAAAAATGAGGGAATATTTTTTTTGGTCCACAAAATTTGCCAAAGTATTATTTTAGGTCCGTAAATTTTGAAAATATCATTTGAGGTCTATCAACTATGGGTTAATATCATTTGAAGTACTTTTTTATTATTTCCAAATTTTTCTGGACGAAAATACCCTCAATACCATAAAGAGTATACATTTTTAATAAACTTATCATATACTCATATTTTTTATAAATATCTTTATAATATATTTTTGACGGATTTTCTAAATATAATTTGACCTTCAATATTATCAATTAATTTTGTGACATGCAAGTCAAATTGCTTCTTCAATTTTTTATATTAAAGAATTTTAAAATTGAATAAAGAACTTTTCTTTAATAATAAAAAATTGAATAAGGATCTTTTCTTGTATGTCACAAAATTAAGTGATAATATTTAAGGTCAAATTATATTTAAAAAATTCATAAAAAATATATAGTAAAGATATTTATAAAAAATATGAGTATATGATATGATAAGTTTATTAAAAATATATACCCTTAAAAATATTGAGGGTATTTTGGTCCAGAAAAACTTAGAAATAGTAAAAAAATATTTCAATTGATATTAACCCATAGTTGACAGAACTCAAATGATATTTTCAAAGTTCACGGACCTAAAATGATATTTTGATGAAGTTTATGGACCAAAAAAGATGTTCCCTCTAAAAAAAATTAGGGAAAATTGCCAAATAATGAACTTTCAAAATAGTTTGGTTTTTTCTGTGAACTTTAAATGTTGCGTGAAAAGTTATAAACTTTATCGGGTGTGAATTTCACATGCAACCCGACCCGATAGATTTCCGACACAAACTATCCTACGTGGTGCGGCAAAGGCGTGATTGTTTCACTTCTATCTTTGCAATATCTGACCCCGGACTTATCACAAACATACAAGTAGCACAAATGAAAACATACAATTCGAATTCCACAAATCGAATTCAACATAAAAGTAGCATTAGTTATACAATTCGAATTGAGCCCTAAAATTGTCATTTGCCAATTCATGCCTCTGGCGCGCCATGTAGGATAAGATTGTGTCGGAAATCATCAGGTTGGGTCGGATGGGAAAATTACACAGTCTGATGAAATTCATGACTTTTCATGCAACATTTAAAGTTCACAAAAAAAGCAAACTATTCTGAAAGTTCATGGCTTTAAGACAATTTGCACAAAAAATTACACAAACTTTTGGTGAATTCAAGTTTTAATTACAAACTACTCCCTCCGTCCCAATAAATGAAACGTTTACTTTTCGGCACAGGATTTTATGTAGTGTTGTTTTGTGGGTTAAAGAAGAGAGAGTAAAGTAAGAGAGAGTGAAAAGTAGAGATAAAGTTATTTCTATTTTAAGAAACGTTTCATTTTTAATGGGACAACCAAAAAAGGAAAACGTTTCATTTCTAGTGGGACAGAGGGAGTATTATTTATGACAAAGAAAAATACAATCACTTTTAACTCAGTGATAATTTTTTCATAAAATTCGATTTCGCCTAAATTTAATTCTACGTAACGTACCAGAATGTTTACATCATCCCAGTTGTGTAGTTTATAAAACAAACTTATAGCAATTGTTAACTCTCTCTAAATTGCTACCCTATACGCTCAGATTTTGCACTATTTTAAGGCCATTTTTTGGTTTGTTTTAAATATCAAAGTTGCATTACAGGTCCATTATTTGCATATTTTATCCATTTTGGTATTTTGACATGTTTTGTGAAAAATGTGCAAAATAGAGCTAAAAAGGATATAAAAAGGTCAAAATTCGGAAGCTGGAGCATAAAGCAACGCAACGGGCCGCTGGCGCACGCCAGCAATCACTGAAAACCACTTCTAACTCTCTCCAGCAGCCCGCTGGGCCTGTTCGCGCGTGGCAGTTCTAGTTCAAACCGATTTTTCCGGCGATTCTGAAGTCCGATCAGGATGTGCTACATATCATTCTCTTAGTCTTTGAAAGAGCTTTCGCGTTGGTACCTTGATCATCTCATTGATCCAACGGGATCAAAATCAATGTATCCAGCCTAAATGCCTTCTAAGAGTGTCGCATGTAATTTTGAATAAGTCCCTAAGTTTAGGTTTAGCATTGCATAACTCTCTTGCGAGCATCTTAAGTCCGTCAACTATGTACTTTGTTGCATCCCAAACACCCCTCATTATTCCAATAACGTCTTCCTCTTGTTGTCAGTACAACTACAACATCCACATTTCTCGCCCTCTCTCCACTGCCCACTTCATTCGGCTCATATTGTCCCGCAACAAGGCCAAGTTGAAATCCTTCTCTTTGCTTTTCATCATCTTCATGTTGTTTCAATAGTGTGACCGTCCAACCCTTGTCGTTGGAATATCTCGAGGCACATATCTCTGGTAGTGCACGACTCTATCTATGTATAAAATCTGCGTGCAGACATATAATTGTATTAGTACACAATCAAATAACAGTAGTATACTACTATCAGAAAATTGTTAATAGAAACGTTTATGCATATCACATACCACAAAATAAGATCAACAGAATTCTCAATAGAAAGGCAATATCCTATTATCGCATGTCTCAAATAAGATCATCAGATTGTCAACTAAATAGAAATTTAAACCAAAATAAGCAATCGTATAATTGTAGAAAATCAATGTCATACGAATTTTTAAACAAATCTCTCTCTATCAATAATTTCATCAACACAAACTATATGCCGGAAAAAATCAATACATCTTTAGCGATAAAAAAAACATACCACAATGAACATTGAACACAATTCGGCCGCAAAAAAACCTTTGACTTATTCTTTGACCACAACTATGAGTCCTCAAAAGGTTTTTCAGCAAATATTGACACCAACTATAGTTCTTAATATTCGTCAAATCATTCTAAAGATAAAGGGTTGGACGGCAAATATTTGATTGTGTACTAATACAATTATATATCTGCACGCATATTTTATACGTAGACAGAGTCATGCACTACCAGGGATGTGTGCCTCGAGATATTCCAAAGATAAAGGGTTGGACGGCCACACTATTGAAGCAACATGAAGATAATGAAAGCAAAGAAAAGGATTTCAACTTAGCCATGTTGCAGGACAGTATGAGCCGAATGAAATGGGCAATGGAGAGAGGCGAGGAATGTGGATGTTGTAGCTGTTACTGACAACAAGATGAAGACGATATTGGAAGCATGAGGGGTGTTTGGGATGCAACATAGTACATAGGTGATGGACTGAAGATGTCACGACCGCCCTTTTTAGGGTTAATAAATGCGGGTGGTCGCGACTAATGGGACTTTAAGAAAGAATAATTTTCTAGGGTTTCAATAAAGAGTTTTACGAAGTTAATTAATATTCAGATAACTAGGAAAATCAGAGTAAATGCTTAGGTTTTGAATCCAAATACAACGGGTATCATATTTAATTATTTATGATCCAAGAGAAGAAGGGGTTCAAATTATAATTGTGAAAAATAGTATTATATCAGCGGAAGCATCCAAGAGTAAGAGTGACGCCGTGTATGAAGACACGACGACCCTCGGAGTTCAAAATAAAATCCAACAATAATTCAGGTTCGACTCAACACCACCCCAAGCTCGTCGCCGCTCAACCTGCACATAAGGAAAACATATGCAGGGCTGAGTACTTGATGCACTCAGTGGACTCATGCCGAAAACAAGTTATCAAAAATATTTATATTTATCATGACATTGTTAGGTCACCATCGGGGTTTTAGCTTTTGAAAGGCCCGAGGCACCAAAATATTCCATTGTTCAAAATCACGACTGCGCAGTCATTTTCCAATAGACGTTTACCATATCTGCTCATACATGACTTAGAATGTGGCCACAAACCAAGTCACTAGACCGGCCAACCCGTACGCTGACACACGGTCTACCATAGGTGTACACTAATCCAAGTAGGGTTTGTAGCCCTACAAGGACCCGAATTCGATTTAAATAATAAATGACAAAGCCATTTCAGATAGGCACGTTAAAATAAAGTACGGCATGATAAATAGTTTCGCATTTCATTCCCATCCATAAAATAGTTAGGACATTGTCCTTATTTAAAAAGAGAGCCCACCTCGTTCGCTTAATCCGAAATTATATTAATTCCCTTGCGATCGCGATTCACTTGCTAGATATCACCTTTAGAATTTTAAAATAACACATAGATCAACACAAGGAATCAAGATAAAATAAGATGCATGCAGCCTAAGGCTTCGATTATTTTTATCAAACAGATTACGAATTTTTCTCAATTAAAAGCTTAAAGATTTCGATCAATTCCGGCCGCTCACGTTTCCAACAATTTGGCAAAGAGAATTACTAACGAGAGGCCCAAACCAACCAATAATAATTAAAGACCCCAAGTCTTTATTTTACAAAAACATGAAATTAATACTAATAGAAAACATTTAGTATACTCCCATTTCAAAACAACACGTACACACTCCCTCTCCAATTTTACAATCATCAAATATATAGTATTAAAGAAATGAATCAAAAGGATGACAAAAACTCCCATTCCCAGATTTATTTACGCCTACTTCCTTCTCTCTCTGTCGCATTTCTTCAAGAACACAAAAAAATAACCAGAACACACCAAGATCTCATCACTATCTGCCCTCAATTTCTTTCACAAATTTTAGTAAAATAAAGATCCCCATAAGCAGAACCCGTCAGTTCCCTGGTGCATGATTAAGAGTTGAGTAGGAGCACGTGGGAAATAAGCGTTGAGATGGATTTAAATAAACGTGTTGTGTGGGTGCACGCAACACGTGTAGCAGAATTTAAACAGAGGAATTCACCATAGGCGCATTGTAGCGCATTGTAGAGGATCAATTAGTTAAGTAGTTTGTTATTCCGTACTAGTCACACAGCTATATGAGCTGCTGCATTCTAATTTTGTAACCATGATTTCGAATTAATGCAAGCTTCTTCCCCTTCATCTTCTTCGAGTAATTCTCTCTGCGTAGGCGCCTATTCCGGTCTCCGTTCTACCTATCGGAGACCCCAATATCGTACCAACTTGTATCAGCCTGGCCGATTCTGTGCCGACCATGGTGGAGACGAGGTCGGGCGACATTCGTCGCTTGGAGGAGTCTCTTTCGACCGCCATTGCTGAGGTGCTGTCAAAACTCGCGGACTCTGATAGCCGCCGTGAGGATCGGGAGAAATTGCGCGATCAAGCGGATAGCTCTCGCGATCTCAACTTCAAGGAGCTTCGCGAGGAGTTTCTGGCGCTGCAAATCCAACAGAATTAGTTGATGTCACGTTTAGTGGTGGGTGGAGGAGCGCCGCCTGGTACTGGGGGCGGGGGTGCTGCGGCCGTCGGCCCGAATCGACCTCAATATTTTGCTACTCGCCAATCTAAGGTTGGATTTCCGATTTTCACTTGGGAAGATTTGGCTGGGTGGATTTTAAGGTGCGATCACTTTTTCGCTGTGGATTTAACGCCCGAGGAGGCGAAGGTCAGGCTAGTTATTATCAATTTTGAAGGTCGCACATTACAGTGGTACAAAAACTGGGTGCAATATCAGGAGCGAGCTATGGCTACGCCGTAGGCTGTTTTCCTGCAAGCTCTAGAGGCGCGCTTCGGTGATCACCTCTTGGGAGATCCGATGACTGAGCTCTTAGCTCTCAAGCAAACCGGTTCTTTCGCTGACTATCATGATAAATTTGAGTTGCTTCTCGGTCGTGTAACACTTACTGAGGCCTATGCTATTAGCCATTTTATTAATGGATTGAGACCCTCCGTCCAACGTGCTGTGAGGCTTTTTATGCCACAAACGTTGGTGCACGCATATGCGCTTGCGCGCCTGCAGGATTTGTCTACTCCGGCAATACCAATCCTAAAAAGCAGGGTGAGTTGCGATCTGGGGGTAATGAGATGAGAGGTTCGAGTCCTATGTCCTCTTCTTTACTGCCGACCCCTGTGTCGTCATTTAAGAGTAGGCGCTACCTCAGTCCTGAGGAGATGGCTGATTGTCGTGCTAAAGGGATATGCTTATGGGTGTAAGGAGAAATTTGAACGTGGTCATGTTTGTGCTAAGAAAATCTTGTATTTGCTGGAAATTGATGAGGGGGTCAGGGAGTATGAGGCAGAGGATAATCCGGACGTCGAGGCAGAGGAGGCTTGCGTGGACGAGGGCCCTATGATTTCCATTCATGCTACATCTGGCTCTCCTAAATCATTTAGTACTATGAGAGTGACTGGACGTGTGGGAAAGAAGCCTATTAATATCCTTATTGACTCCGGTAGCACTCACAATTTTTTGGATCTGCACTTAGCCTAGAGATTGGGCTTGAAGTTCACTGCTATTAAATCAGTTTTAGTTGATGTGGCTGATGGGAATAGGCTTGAATGTGCCTGGATGTGTAAGGGCCTGCAATGGTTTCTGCAGGGCACCTCTTTTGCTACTGATGTTCTCTTGTTACCACCAGGCAATTGTGATATGGTGTTAGGGGTTCAATGGCTTGAAACCTTGGGTGTTATTCAATGGGACTTCACAAATTTGGTCATGGAATTTAAACTGCAGGGTAGGCGCCACGTTCTTCGGGGTAGTAGGCAAGGTACCAAAGTTAAGGCCATTTCGGAGAAGGAAATGGATAAACTAATCTCCCATAGTGATGGTGTTGAACTATGCTGCATCAAGGTTTGTACACTTGATCCTTCGGTCGATGCAGTGGCTGATAATGCGGATGCAGGGTCTGAGGTAGTTCCTGCCCTTTCCTCCAGCATTAGCTCTTTCCTTGACTCTCAGGAGGAGGTTTTTCGTGAGCCTACATCCCTCCCTCCTATGCGATCACATAATCATCATATAGTGTTGACCAATGGGGCTTCCCCGGTGTGTTCTCGGCCTTATAGACACACCGCTCTCCGGAAAAATATCATTGAAAAGTTGGTGGGGGACTTACTGAAACAAGGGCTGATTCAAGCGAGTAGTAGTCCCTTCTCTTCCCCGGATGTGTTGGTGAAAAAGGATGGAACGTGGTGCATGTGCGTTGATTATAGACGCCTAAATAAAATCACGGTGAAGGATAAGTACCCCATTCCATTGATAGATGAGTTATTGGAGGAATTACATAGGGCCACGGTCTACTCAAAGATTGATTTGAGAGCGGGATATCACCAAATTCGTATGCGTGCTGAGGATGTTCCGAAAACAGCCTTTAAGACCCACGATGGGCACTATGAATTTCTTCTAATGCCTTTTGGCCTTACCAATGCACCAATTACGTTTCAGGGTCTCATGAATGATGTGTTTAGGCCTTATCTTCAAAAAATTTTCCTTGTTTTCTTCGATGATATCTTGGTCTTTGCCAAACTACAAGAACACGCTTTGTTTGCTAAGCGAAGTAAATGTGATTTCGCGAGAGCTAGCATTGAGTATTTAGGCCATATTATCTCTAAGGAAGGTGTTTCTACAGATCCTAAAAAGATTCGGGCTATGCAAGATTGGCCGATCTCTTGTCTCACAGCTCCGAGGGTTCTTAGGATTGACCGGCTATTACCAGAAATTCATTCGGCATTATGGTGTTATTTGTAGACCGCTTACTGATCTTCTTAAGAAGGACGGATTCCTTTGGAATGAGTTGGCAGAAAAGGCGTTTCTGGAACTTAAGAAGGCTATGATGAGTCCTCCTGTTCTCGTTTTGCCCGACTTCTCCCTACCATTTGTGATAGAGACGGATGCCTCAAGCTACGGTATAGGGGCTGTGCTCATGCAAAACGGTCACCCCTTAGCCTTCATCAGCAAGGCTCTTTCACCCCGGTTGAAACAACTGTCGGTCTACGACAAGGAGCTGCTCGCTATTGTGTTTGCAGTGACTTATTGGAGTCACTACATTGGCCATCAACCATTTGAGGTGCGAACTGATCATAAGACCTTGGCCTACTTGTTGAAACAGAAGCTCACGACGCAGGGGCAGCTTAGCTGGCTTTCAAAGCTAATGGCTTTCGATTTCACTAAATCATACAAGAAAGGGGCTGATAATGTGGCTGCTGACGCCTTATCGCGTGTGCATTCCTCGGATATCCTGTGTATGGCCATTACTTCAATCTCGACCGACATCTATCCTCTCATTGCTGAAACTTGGTCCAGTGATGCTTCCTTAAAAGCTCTGATACAGGAGCTGCAACTAAATCCTTCCCAGAACTCGAAATACTCGTGGTTGGGCGATCAGTTGAGGCGGAAAGGTCGTTTAGTGGTGGGACACGACGATCAACTGAGGTTGAAGCTTATTCAACTCTTCCATAACACAAGCTCAGGAGGGCACTCGGGCATTTTGGCCACTTATAAACGTCTTTCTTCTCTGTTTTACTGGCCTAACATGGAGAATCAGATCCGCAACTTCATTCGGGCTTGTGATGTTTGTCAACGCTTTAAGTATGACAATAGTCCTTATCCCGATTTGCTTCAACCACTCCCCATTCCGGAGGAAGCTTGGTCTCAAGTTAGCATGGATTTTATCGAGGGATTACCCTTGTCTGCCATTTTGGTGGTTGTTGACAAATCTGCTATTTTGGTGGTTGTTGACAGATTAACTAAATATGCTCACTTTATGTGTTTGAGCCATCCTTACTCCGCGATGTCAGTGGCATAGGTATTTCTAGACTCTGTTTTCAAGCTACATGGTCTTCCTTCGATCCTTATCAGTGATCGGGATAGGGTCTTTCTCAGCAAGTTTTGGTCTGATTTCTTCAAACTTCAAGGTGTGGAGTTGAATATGTCGACTGCCTATCACCCTCAAACGTATGGGCAAACTGAGGTTGTGAATCGTTGTTTGGAGACGTATCTGCGTTGTATGTGTGGTGATCAACCCACGGAGTGGAGTAAATGGATAAGCCTTGCTGAATTCTGGTACAACACGTCTTTCCATTCAGCCATTGAGTCGACGCCATTTGAGGCTTTGTATGGTTACCCTCCTCCGATCCATCTTCCCTACTTTAAGGGTGATTCATCTGTTCACGCAGTCAATGAACGTTTAATGGCTCGGGATGCCATGTTGGAGGTGTTAAAACATCATTTGTCTAGAGCTCAAAAGAGGATGAAGCAACAACATGATAAACATCGCTCCAATAGACAATTTGTGGTTGGTGACTGGGTTTATCTCAAACTCCAGCCCTATCGTCAGAATACTCTAAGGGATCGTCAATTTCAGAAGCTCAGTCCCCGCTTCTTTGGACCGTTCAAAGTCATTGATAAGGTGGGTGAAGTTGCGTATAAGTTGCAGCTTCCTTCGAACAGTGAGATCCACCCGGTGTTTCATGTTTCCCAATTGAAGAAGAAAATGGGCTCCCTTGGTCAGCTACATGGATCGTTGCCAACGGTGGGAAATGCCACTTTTTTGGAGCCGGTGCAGATTCTGGAGAGGAGGCTAGTGAAGCGTGGTAACAAACCAGCAACACAGGTACTAGTGCATTGGGCAAACTCCTTTACGGAGGATGCTACGTCGGAATTTCTTCATGATATCCAAGAGCGGTTTCCACACTTCAAACCTTGAGGACAAGGTTTATTCTATGGGGGGAGATTTGGTGCATGATTAAGAGTTGAGTAGGAGCACGTGGGAAATAAGCGTTGAGATGGATTTAAATAAACGTGTTGTGTGGGTGCACGCAACACGTGTAGCAGAATTTAAACAGAGGAATTCACCATAGGCGCATTGTAGCGCATTGTAGAGGATCAATTAGTTAAGTAGTTTGTTATTACGTACTAGTCACACAGCTATATGAGCTGCTGCATTCTAATTTTGTAACCATGTTTTCGAATTAATGCAAGCTTCTTCCCCTTCATCTTCTTCGAGTAATTCTCTCTGCATAGGCGCTATTCCGGTCTCCGTTCTACCATCGGAGACCCCAATATCGTACCATTCCCCATTTCGCTGTGGTGCAACGCTGCCGGCTCCAATTCGTCGCCCGCACTCACCGCCGTCGTTCGGCGCCGCAGCAGCCGCTGCGTCGCTGCTCTGGCAGCCCCGAAGATAAGTTCTACGTCCGATTTTATAAATTAAAGTTCGGTTCTTTGATTTAGATTGTTCAAATTATTGATTTGCTTCGATTAGTGGTTTCATGAGATGCACAAGTATGGAACTGGATTTGGGTGGAAGAGTATACCTTCAACAACTGGTGTGACAAATGGCTTGGCTTAGCCGTAGGATTGTGACTTCTGTTTTCTCCTCACTGAATTTGGTCCCGATTTCTGTCAGAAAAAGGATTTCGGGTGTAGAAGGAACGTGGAAGGATGATTACCGTAGTGGTATTAGCAATTGGGTGGGAAGATGATGAACTCTCCTCCGCCGCCTTGAGAGAGATTTTGTGATTCAAAAGTGAATTGAGCATTTGTGAGAGCGAGGCGGATGGGTACGAAGATTTATATAATTGATTGAGGGTTTATTTTTGGAGATGATTTGCAGTGTTGGGGAGCGGTTATTGAGCGTGGGAAATGGGTGTGTAATGGGTAATTGATTTCACAAATTAATTGGATTGACTAATATTATTTCTTTGTGATTTCATTTGCAGATTAAAAGGAAGAAGAGGGAAAAAAAACGCGCGAGGAGGAGGATCTCTGCAAAATATTTATTTAAATTTTGTAACCAAGGGAAGCCTTGGTGATCAAGACAAGGAATAGGGATTTAATTAAAATTGATTTGGGGTTCAAGCCCATAATTTATTTTCCACAAGATTGGATTTTGTATTATTTAATTAATTTATCGGATCCAACACGCAGTTGAGTCTAATAAACATTCTTCACGGAAAGGAATTATATATATAAAATTACTTCCGTCAACGCACATTCAAACACTAAATCAAATTAGGTCATAAGAATAGCAAATAACAATTTCACTCGTTATTTAATCCACGGACTTCAAGGCATTAAATGTAAAATTTGTTTTTATGGTTAAAAAATTAGGGTTCAAAAAGTGGAGCGTTACAGAAGATACTTTCCAGAGAGTTATGCAATGCTACTCCTGACTTAAGAAGAAGGAATTCTTCAAAATCACCTTCGACACACTTAAAGACATTCAATGAATGACATTGATTTTGATCCCATTGGATCAATGACACTTTGCAAATGATCCCGCCACTAAAGAATGGTATGAATTCCTCGAATCGTTTGCACTCCGACCTCAACTCGCTTGCGGTGAAAACCATTTTGAGAATTAAATAAAAATGCATTCGTCAACACAAGGAGTCAAATAAATAATAAGATGCATCCATCCTAAGTCTTCAAAAGTCTTTTCTCGTACGTAGAAATGTTCAGACTCGGTCCATTAATAATTCGACGTATTTATATAATAAACTTAAGTATTTCAATTAATTGTGACCATTCAAGGGCGTCGCGAGCGGCGCCGGTCGGCCGCTTGCGTCCCAAAAATTTGTGCCAAACCAAACAAAAAACGTTTGATTTTTTATGGGACAAAAAAAAGGAAAACATTTCATTTTTAATGAGACAGAAGGAGTATAATACTATATAAACTATTAGTTTTTAATTTAAAATGTATGGACTATTGTCTCAAATAAAAAATATTTTAATCACATATTATAATATTAAAATATTATATAAAATATTAATTTTTTTAATTTAAAATGCATGTTAGCAACCTCTTCAGTGCTTGAAGCCTAGGGCTGGGAATTCGGTCATCAGTTAGTCGATTAACAGATGACCAAACTGAATCACAACGGTTCTCGATTAACCGATAACCGACATTCCGCGGTTTCGGTTCCAAATGGAAGGGGACGATCGGTTCTCAGTTAACCGAGAACCGACCGGTTAGAACCGATTAGAACCGCCCAAAACTAATCACGCAACCCTTCTTTTGGTTCCTTATTCTACTCTCACGGAGCAGCACAACCTCTTCCACACCACGCTGCCGACAGCCCTAATTTCCGGTGCTACTTCCCTTCCCACCGGCCGCTACTGTGACGCTGGCTAGGACCCCCGCCTCCGCCTTCTCTTCACACTGGACACCAGTTCACCACCCCGCCTCCGCCTTCTCTTCACACTGGAACACCAGTTCACCACCATTTCCGAATAATTTTTTTTTACAAACATATAAAACATTAAGAGCAATTGGCGCAAGTGGTTAACTGGCCGTTTTTCTCAGCCATTGGCAAGGGATCGAATCCCAGCAGCAACGTTTTATTTTTTTTTAATTCGGTTACGTCGGTTAACTGGAACAAAACCTACCCGAATCCATTTCGGTTCCAGTTTCGGTTCTTCATTTTTGGTCAATTGAGGACTCGGTTAACCGATCGGTTCTATGCCCTATTGAAGCCTCAACAGGGGATCCAAACCCGCCGACTGATACGCTCGGATTTTGCACTGTTTTAAGGCCATTTTTGGTCCATTTTTTATATCAAAGTCACTCTACACGCCCATTATTTGCATATTTTGTCTATTTTGGTATTTTTGACTCGTTTTGTGAGAAATGTGCATAACTTCCCTAAAAAGGAAGCCAAAACGCAAAGTCTGAAAATATGGAGTCAGATAGCAACCGGCGAACGCCGCGAAGTTGTGTGGCGACCGCCGGCGCCTGGCAGGCAGAGCAGTGCAGCGGTTCGCCTAGGAAAATTACACTTGGAAGAGAAGTCTCGCCTGACGACCGCCGGAAGTCATGCGGCGATCCGCCGCCGGAGAAACAGACTCTCTGGACTCCAACACGGCGACCGCCGGCCAAGGTGCGGCGGCCCACCGGAGAAAGGCGACGAATCCGAGATGCCCTAGATTTGCTCCAAGATTTACCATATTTTGAAGATCTTTTCCTTCTACAACAAGGATTGGCTTTCCCCCATAAATAAGACCTCAAGCTTCATCAAATTAGAGAGCTTCTACTTGCAAAATAATTCACAGAGATAAAAAGCAAGAGTACTTCACTTGTGCAAGGAGTTGGAGAAGGATTTCAAGAACATCAAGAACGACAAGGATTCAACCTACGGGTTTTATTTGCTTTAGTTTTATATTCAAATTATTTTCCCTTCAATCTATGTGTTTAGCTTATTTCATTATGTGTAACTAAACTCATAGGATTCTAGGGATGTGTTAGTAACAACTTTGGTTATACAATTCCTTTTTCTATTTAATATCCGTTTGTTTTTACTTTGTTTCTTCCCTAAGTAGTTTTGATGTTGCATGATTGAGTGACACAATCTTGTATGATTTAATATAACTTTCTTCATAACCTGTGAGAGAGTTCTAGTGAGTTAGATTCACTTAGTAGACGCTACAGTTAGCTTCCCTTAAAACGGCACTGTTAATTGAGAGTGATGACTTTTCAAGGGTCTTAGGAGCTTTATGGAGTTACGTGTTATAATTGACAACCCTAATTTTGTAATCAGCGTTTGCATCGCATGAGCATAAGCTAGGTGACTAGTCCTATCAAAGTAATAACTGTGCTAGAGTATTGTAGTTTGGAATTTGTATAACCATAACTGTGAACGCACATCCCTGGAATTCCCTTATCTCTATATTTTATCTCGTGATTTATTTGCATCTAGTTGTTATTTGCTTTCAAATATTTTCTGTTTTCAAAAGTTTTCAAAATCTCTTGTTTCTCCAGATAGTAATTGAGTCTAGTAGAGGATAGACACTTTGTGTTTGCCTTCCCCGTGTTCGATATCCGGTACTGACCTTTAGCTATACTATATATACTCTGTATACTTGCAGGTTTATTTAGTGCTAATAAAAAGTACATCAAGTTTTTGGCGCCGTTGCCGGGGAAGACAATTCACTTTGGAGTGATATCTTCAAACGGATAATTTTACTACTTTGGAATTTAATTGCTTTCAGTTTTTATTTTTTGTTTAATTTGTTTTTGTTTTTGATTCTTGCAGGTTTTGTATGCGAACGCGCTCTGGGAAGGACAGCCTAGAACCGTTCGATTTAGAACTTGAAAGAACTCGTAGGAAAATAAGGAGTGAAAAAGGATCTGGATCGATGGGTGACAAAATGGACCTCGAAAATTGCAGGAGATGGTCAAGATGTTGATGGACGAGAGATATGCGGAAAGGGCAGTCCGAGAGGAGTTGGAGAAGAAGAACAAGGAAATAACCCGTGATGAACATGTTCAATCATGGGAATATGATTACTTTTCCCGAAGGCCCTCGTATTGATGCTAATAACTTCGAGTTACGCATGACCCTTTTACAAAGGGTCGAACAAACTCCTTTTGCAGGAAGGGCCACCGAGGACACCAACCGTCATCTCTCCAAATTTGTGGAAATTGCGAACACGCTCAAGTTAAATGGTGTTGACGACGATGACATAAGGGTAAGACTCTTTCCATTTTCTTTGACTGATTCTGCTAAAGAGTGGTTTGAGTGTATGCCCCTAGAGAAGGTCTCCACATGGAAGGACATCGTAGCTGCCTTCCTCGACAAGTACTATCCGTCGGGCACAATCTTGAAGCTGAAAAGCGAAATCTTTCAGTTTATCCAAGGCCATGACGAGCCCCTCTATGAGGCATTTGCTCGTTTCAAAGCTCTTCTCCAAAAATTCCCTAACCACGGTTTCACCGTGGACCATCAGGTAGGAATCCTCTATAATGGATTTAATGAAAAAATTTGTGCTATGTTGGATTCAGGGGCAAACGGAAGCTTCTTGAGAAGGTCAGGTGACGATGTCACAGCAGTGATCGAGGAATTCGCCACCAACAGCAGGGGTGGTCGAAAGAAAGGCACAACATGAAAAGGATAGCTGCAATGGAAGAGGCCGAGGAAAGCTCTTTTGCGAAGGAATTGGCCGAACTCAGGGTTAGGATATACCAAATGGACACATCGAGGAAGGAGGATCCGATTCCACCAACCTCCATCATAGCGGTCTCTAAACCTGAAACCTGGCCCGATAGTGGAGGAAATCAACTACATGCAAGGAGGCGGTTCCGACAGAAACTACAACAATAATTATCGCCCTAATCAGGGGGGCGGTAATTTCAATAATTATAATGCAAACCGACCTCATCCAAACCTTTCTTATTCTAACAATAATTTCTTGCAACCCCCTGCAGGATTTAGTGTTGGCAAAGGAGGAGTAGTTGAAACAACCAAAAAAGAGGAGAAGTATGATCAAGGAATCACGAGGATCTTGGAAGTAATTATGCAAGACAGAAAAGTTAATGATACCAAGATCGGAGTGGTTGAAGCTAGGATAAACAACCTCAAATGGAGCAGATCCAAAAGAAGTTAGATGAGGATAGGGCGAAGGCAGCCGCACGAGTGGACGACATCAACAAAAAGTGGGTAGCGAAACAGAAATATGGGGACTGCCAGACCGCCACAACCACAGTGGCAAGCCGCCGCTGACCCACCAAACCGCCGGCTGACTGCCACACACCCCGCGGCGGGCCGCCACTGAGATGGCAGAAGCACTTACTCAGCAGGGACTCGTGCGGCACAATGGGATTGTGTTACCTTTCCAACCAAAGAGGAAGTTTAAGCTCGAAGAGCAGTTCAAACATTTTTTGAACATGTTTTGCAAAGTTTATACTAACATTCCTCTAGTTGAATCGTTGCAGGAAATACCTAGTATGCAAAGCTACTAAGGGAGGCAGTGATGAGGAAGAAAAAGCCAACAAAAGCCGACCTTAAGGTACCGTATCATTGCAGTGAGATCATCCAAAAGGAAATGGCAGTGAAGCAGAGAGATCCGGGCCAATTCATTATCAGATGCCGGATTGGAGAAGCGAAAGTTGACAAGGCCCTATGCGATCTAGGATCTTCCATCAATCTCGTGGCACTGAAGTACTACGAAAAGCTCAACATCGGGCCGCTCAAAACTTCAGACGTGACACTAAGATTGGCCGATAACTCGTCCATCAAAACTGTAGGTATGATTGAGGATGTCATAGTTAAAGTTGATGATTTTATTTTCCCCGCCGACTTTATTATGCTTGACATGGAAGTAGACAAGAACGTCTCTCTAATCTTAGGGAGAGATTTTCTTGCCACTTGCAAAGCTTTGATTGATGTAGGTCGTGACGAGATCACAATTAGTGACAACTATAGTCACTCCACCTATAAGATCGAGAGCGAGATGCTCAAGTTTGAGGAGGCAAAGCGGGTGAAGATGGAACGGCAGTGCAGGGCAAGGCAATCATGGTCACGGATTTGACAAAACCCCAAGACTCATTTGAAGTGGAGGACCCTTCTACCTCCACTATCTACATTGTCAATGAGGTAAGACGTTCTCCCAAAAAGGACGATCATAACTCCTCTACCTCTGTTCCGCAGAAGAAAAGACAAAAGAAGAAGAAAGCACCCAAGGAGGACCCCGAGATATATGTTATCAAAACCAATAAAGGGAAATACAAGTGGTGGAAGAAGTTAAGGACCAAGTTGCTCCCTATGCCAATTTTGAACACTCGGGTCGGTGATCCGCACAAATAGTAGGCCACTTCAAGTCGAGCTAACGACTAAAAACTAAAGCGCTTGTTGGGAGGCAACCCAATTTCCTTTATTTTTTTATTTTTGCTCTTTTCATTATTTTCGTTTTTCTTCTCAAAAAAAAAAAAATTGCGAGTGGCGGTCGCCGCGCATAACAAGGCGATCGCCACACATTTGTTCACATTTGAGGGAGTTGATACACTCGGATTTTGCACTGTTTTAAGGCCATTATTAGGCTATTATTTGGTCCGTTTTTTATGTCAAAGTAACTCTACACGTCCATTATTTGCATATTTTGTCTATTTTGGTATTTTGACGTGTTTTGTGAGAAATGTGCATAATTTGCGACCGGCGACCGCCGCGAGGTTATGCGGCGACCGCCGGCGCCTGGCGGGCAGAGCAGTGCAGCGGTCCGCCTCGGAAAATTACACTTGGAAGAGAAGTCTCGTTCGGCGATCGCTGGAGGTTAAGCGGCGGTCCGGAGAAACAGACTCTCTGGACTCCAACGCGGTGACCGCCAGCCAAGGAGCGGCCCGCTGGAGAAAGGCGACGAATCCGAGATGCCTTAGATTTGCTCCAAGATTTACCATATTTTGAAGATCTTTTCCTTCTACAACAAGGATTGGCTTTCCTCTATAAATAAGACTTCAAACTTCAACAAATTAGAGAGCTTATACTTGCAAAATAATTCACATAGATCAAAAGCTAGAGTACTTCACTTGTAACACCCCAACTTTTGCTATCTTTTATTATTCTCGAAAGAGCGTCAAACTTTAAATCGAACGTCGTCCATGTATTTTGTGATTTTGATTTATGAATCAAGAGCTCATGTATTTTCATGTTTATTTTCAATTACGCGATCAAAGTGAAGAAAACTTCGATCGTTAAGACGATCAAAGGAGAATTGGACATTTAAGATTGATCAAGAGTATTTTCAAATTTCGTTTAGTACAAGAGAACTTAAGCCCAAAATAAATAATGGATCAAGAACATGTTTCAGATTATACAAAAAATGTATATAGATTTCGGCCCTCTTCTTATCCAGCCAAAATGTCTTTTCTTCGGCCCACTCGAAACTCGGCCCAATAGTTTGAAGATCAGCCACATAGGGCCTCAACCGATCAGCTCCTAGAATCCACTCCATATGTCCCAATTCAGCTACCAACTTGAGTTGTAACAGCTTCTGCATGAAGAAACAAACTCCATTAAAGTCCCAGCCAGAAGTAAACAAATATGGTTATGATCCTTAGGAATCTAATCTGCAGCAAAAGGTAGTACTCAATTAATGATAAAGGAATAGCCAACAACTGAAGATGGAGATGCTATCACCCAAAGTAGTAGGATAGCCCCTACATTGAGATACCCAACAGCTCATGCTTCCTTTAAAATTCTATCCCTCCAGTAGTCAAACAATGAGAAGTTAAAACTGGGACAGCCCCATTTAATTTCCAATGTAGTACACTATCCAATTAGGCTAAACGTCCAAGAAGGACTAAGAAAGGGAGCTGATGCGTATTTTAGAGTATCTGATTCAGTTCACACAAGATATCAAGTTTAATTAATTAACTCTAATAATACTACGATACTGCAAGATTACAGTGTCGTTAGTAGTATTTCAAGTGTCGATCCACAGGGAGGTAAAGATTGTTTACACTTAAGAGCATATAAAAGCATACAAATATTTGATTTTTGATTTCTGAAAGTTAATGACAAAAGAAAGCAACAAGTTAACTAAAGAAAGACTATTCAAATGAGAAAATATGCCACTCCAAGTTGCTTGCTAGACTTGTATTGTTCTACACCTATAACAACGAAACATGTGAAGGGATTAAAACATCAATCTAATCACATACACTGAACATGTACACGATGAGTAGTTCACAATTAGCTGAACACATAACCTATGAACCAATCTTCGATGTCTATAAACTCCTGCGGAAGCGCTGGAGAAATAAACATCTACTATAATCACCTATTTAATCCACTATCAAATTATCCTCTGAAAAATTCTAATTCAATAGCATACCAACAAACAAACATTCCTAAACTATGTTAAAGAGACAATAGCAAAGGAAAGAACAACACTACATTATTAGCCAAAAACATAGTGTATAAACATTAAGCACATTGTTGGTAACAAACACATGAGTTCAAAGGTGTAGAAACATCCATACAAAGCCTAGATTACAACTTGGAGCAACATAGAGAGTTTAGCCTAAACACATGGTGGAATTTGCAATAAAAACCATATGAATCATGCTCTCGATGAGTGGAATTGGGATGTGGAGACGGATCGTCGGAATGTTGGCCGAAATTTCTTCCTTCTCTTCTTCCTCCTCTCTTTCTCTCTTTTCCTCTCTCTTTTTTCGTCCAAGAATGTCTCTCCCTCCTCAAAACCGCCTCAAAACTATATGAAAATTGAATTTAGAGGTTAATTCGTCTTCGTACCCAGCCGGGTGGCCAATTTTTAGGGCTTGTTGGAATTTTCGTGTTTTGAACATCGTACCCGGCCGGGTGGAATTATTAGGCATAAAATTCACCCGGCCGGGTGCCTCATTTTGAGAGCTTTCTGGACTCACGACGTAGACTGGGCAGTCTGTCAACTTGGGCATTTTGCACGACTTTTTCAAAGACATCCAAGCTTCATTCCATGTTTCGTTTCACCATTAATTCCTCTTCCTACACAATATAATATACTTCTGCAAGTATCAAACTATATAAATCATGTAGAGTTATGGGAATAAAAATGTACAATTTGATTCGCATCAGGAGACAACAGAATACCCAAACCACACCCTCATGCACTCAATCTGTCACAGCACAGCAAAGAGCCCCAAGAGGATAGATTCATATCTCTGCTAAATGTTGACCAAATCCCAACAAGATTCCTATTTATATCAACTAAGGACCCTAGTGTTAGTTCGTCTCTCTTTTGCATATCGGGAAAGAACCAACAAAGAAAACCTGACATGGAGCTTATAAATACACACTTGACTCCTTACTTCTACTCTTTATGTCCCACAATAAGAGTCACATTTGGTGTGGGCACGAGTTTTAAGAAATATAAAGCATAGTGAGTTGGAAAGGTAGTGGAATATGAGATCCACTTTTTATATTGATTTTATAATAGAATGTGAGTGAAATGAGTTAGTGAAATATGACTCTGATTGTGGGACAAGGGGAGTATTACGTTATATTAATGAACTGAACTAACTATAAGTAACTAACAATCAACGTAGTCTTGGAAACGAATCGGAGGCCTTCTAATGGGCTAAATTCTATAAATAGGCGATTCTGGAAAACTGCTTCCGTTGATAGGTGGTTTTTTTTTTTTTCTATCACTGGGTGTTATGCATTCTTAGACTGCGTAACTTAGGCGAATATTCGCAAAACAACAGATCAGAAAAATCAATCTAAACACACATTCTTAGAATGTGTATTTCAAATACACATTCTTAGAATGTGTATTTCAAATACACATTCTTAGAATGCGTGTCTAACGTGAATAAAATTGGTGCAGAACAGAACAGAATCGCAGACGCCGCCGCTTCTGAACTACACTTTCTCACGAAACCCTTCCAAGAATGCTACCTTGTTGTCCGATTCTTGCATAAATCTCCCAAATTCGTCTAATTGTTTCTCCCTCAAGGTAAGTTACATGTTTTTCTTCTTCATTTAGCATATATTCATAGTTTATGGTGATAATTATAATTTTAGGTTTTGTAGTTAAAAATTAAAATATTATGCTATTGGTATAAATTGTATGTTCAATGTGTGTTATTAGCTACTAGGATTTGGCATCTAGTGTCTTTTGAATTGTTAATTTCTAAAGATTTGTTATATAGTTTATTTTGAATTATTTAAATTTTGAGATAAAGTTGTGTATGTATTGCAGAATTATGGACACAGAATCTATTTGTGTCCTTTTATATTGGGATGGAAGAATAGTACAAATTGGAGGAATTGGTTTGTCTTATGAGCCACCCATGGCAAATG
This sequence comes from Salvia hispanica, assembly GCF_023119035.1. Lineage (NCBI taxonomy): Eukaryota > Viridiplantae > Streptophyta > Magnoliopsida > Lamiales > Lamiaceae > Salvia > Salvia hispanica. The sequence continues at coordinate 41,332,079 of NC_062968.1, forward strand.
CATACCTTGTGTTAGATAAGTTTGTTCCATACAATGAGTTGGTTAACAGAATATGTGATTGCATTGGAATCAATGTTAATGAGTATATGATTAGTTTGACATGGAAGCGTGCAATTCAAGTGGGTCATGATATAACTTTGTGGGCGTTCCACTTTGCGATGCACATATGAGGGATATGTTTGCAACAGCTATTCAATCAGGTCAAATTGAGTTATTTGTTGACTATCAAGCTAAGTTAGTACAACAACGGCAAGTTCAAGATAGAGTACAATATGATGATGGTCCATCTGGACATAATGAAGTTAGTCACGAGCCGGCTAATTTTGGGGATGCTGAGTCTGGTTTTGGGGATGATGGGCCTGGTTTTGGGGAAGGTGGACTATCTCCCCATAATGAAGTTAGTGATGATTCTGAATCTGAAGACTCTGTGTCAGAAAAATCAACAACCCCACCTGAATTGAGTGAAGAATCAGAAGCAACCCAATATGCATCTGATGATGAGACATTGAATGTGCCTCGTAGGTATGTCCCATTAGTCCCTGAAGAGCGAAGTGAGCAGGAGTATGAGCATCCAGGATTACGTTATTTTCGTACTCTACCAACGACAGAAGGTAATTACTATGAAAGTAACCATGATGATTCTGACAGTTGGTTTTGGGATGAGAAGAATCCTACGCGGATTGGGTTAGGAACTAAATTTAATACCAAGCTACAGTTGACTGATGATGAGACATTGAATGTGCCTCGTAGGTATGTCCCATTAGTCCCTGAAGAGCGAAGTGAGCAAGAGTATGAGCATCCAGGGTTACGTTATTTTCGTACTCTACCGACGACAGAAGGTAATTACTATGAAAGTAACCATGATGATTTTAACAGTTGGTTTTGGGATGAGAAGAATCCTACGCGGATTTGGTTAAGAACTAAATTTGATACCAAGCTACATTTGAAAACTGCTGTTACTTTGTGGCATTTGGAGTCATCCACAAAAGAATACTGCGTGGTGGAAAGTAAACCAACAAAGTGGAATGTGGAATGCAAAACTCTGAAAGAACCGAAAGAGGCGGGGAGCACGAGTACAAATAGGAGACGACCGAAGTAAACAGGTGGATGTATTTGGAAACTCCGAGCAATATTGAGGAAGCACGACCGCAAATGGGAAATCAGACAATGGACTGATAGACATACTTGTGTAGGTAATCCCAACTCCAGGGACCACGCCAACGTTTCATCAGATATGGTGGCTTTGTGTGTTAAGCATCATATTCTAAAGGACCCCGAGTATACGCCTAACTCCATTATTGAGAATGCGAAGCAAAAGTATCATGTTGAAATATCCTACAAGAAAGCATGGTATGCTCGGAGGAAGGCTATAGAGTGCACAAACCCTGGGCAAAGGGGAAACAAGGATAGAGAGAGGTATAAATACCGTGGAGGAACGTCGGCGGCGGCAGGTTGACGGGAGCGGCAGCGAAGAAGCAGCGGAGTCTAGAAGATAGTGGAGTGAAGCGGCGTATGCGATTTTGTTCTGATTTGCCCCAATTTTAAGAATATGTATTTACTTTTATTTTTTGTTCTTTTTCTGCGAATTTATTTATTCACCTAAGTTACGCATTCTAAGAAAGTGTGTTTAAATACGCATCGTAACACCCATTGACAAAGGAAAAAAAAAAAAAACCACCTATCCGTGGAAGCTGTTTTCCAGAAGCACCTATTTATAGAATTTAGCCTATGCGACGAGGTGGAACATCTAACGTTGAGTCAGTGAGAGCTTCATCTGTGGTCTCCTCGTTGCCCTCATCTGCGTGTGTCGTCGGGACTGATGTTGCAGGGTACATATCACCTTGCCTCCTCTGCACCCGCTGTCAACTTGGCATCGGTCCACTGCTACAGAGTTGCGCTCAGCATCGTCGCCCCGACCGAGCAAGGCCGCCGCTACGTTGTTACTCGGCTGGTCATGGTGTAGCTGTTGCCATCGTTCCCGATAAGCAGCCCATTTTTCCCCAATTATGAGATAAGTTCTTGATCCTTAGATTTCGGTTCTTAATCCGGTGTGTTCGATTTTTTGAGTTGATCACGGAAATTTGAAATTTGAACGTGGGAAATTGGGTGTTGGGAGACACGAATGTATACCTTCTTAGTTGGGCATGATTGTTTTGGGTCTTGGTGTGGCTTCTGTCCCTTTTCTCCAAGTTCCTGTCAAATAAAGCTTCTAAGTTTTGGTTGTGAAAGTGAATTCGAGAGAGTGGTATTGTACCTTGTGCGGAACACAAGTTTGGGAGAGCCAATAACTTTTATGTGAGATTAATTACAATAAAACTTGAAATGTAGATTTGCAGATTCTGAATATGAATACCTTGAATTGGCAGATTGGGTTAGAATTTGGAATTAATTCCAAACTTGTTCTTCTCGAAACCTTGAGGAGTGGAGAGTTTTTGAGATTTTTGGTGTATGTAACAAAGACGGCTGGAAGGCAGATTAGGTTTAGGATTAATCGTAGGCGTGTGTAGCGTGAGAATTTGGAAAGAGTCTTTGGGCTCAAGAGAAAGAAATTAGAATTTGGACTGTATTAATTAATTTGTGCCTTGATATTATTCCAAGCACTCAATAATAATCTTTTACTCAATTGCGAGTCATGCAATAATAATTCAATACAAGGTCGTTCACCAGTCACCACACAAAGCATTTAAATCATATATGTATCTACATATTCTTTTTCGCACATGTAAACAACCCAACCACAAATTTATCCTTCATGCTTCGTCTCTTAATTAAACGAGTTTAATTTCGTTATTCGCACAATCAATCCACATAATTAAATTCGTGAAATAAAACACTAAGCATTAATATTATGTAGTAATTCTACACGCCTCATTTATTTCACTGATGTCACGACATTTAAAAGAAATAAATTTCGTAGTGTTAGAGTTCGAAAAGCTGAGTTTTACGGGCCAGAATAGATTACGCAAAGGAGCTCAATAGTTTGTAGACCAAAGATCCCAGCAAAGAGGCAAATAAGGAACCGACAAAGAAGAAAACAAAATGTGTTTGATTTGATTTGATTCGAATTTAACAGCTTACGTCCCAGTCCGAGCTTTTTTGAGGCGGCAATTTGCCCGGCCTGAGCGAACTCTCTGGAGTTCAACCCATGCTAACGCTCGGTCCGACATTTTGTCATGCTGCATTTTGCCCGACCCAGGAGAACTCTCTGGAGTCTTCGATATCATCACGGAAAGGTTGATTATATCTATCGTCGTTCTTACAACTTCGCCCCAAAAGCATTTTGGCAACATGGCATGTGAGAGCATGCATCTGGATGTCAATCAGGTCAACCCAGTGTGTTTCGGGCTAACCCATGCGGGTAATCAGGTGCGGGCTATCGGGTTGTGATTACATAGGGTTATAAATATTTAACCCTAACCTTAAATGTCCGAGTTTCGGGCTAACCTAGCCTGCTAATCAGGCCGCTACCGATTAAATTAACATGTGTCCAATCCAATACATAATAATGAAAATTAGTCATATTTATAGTACGTAAAACATTTAATTATGATAATTTTGAGATATATGTTTAAACTTAAACATAATTAAATACCGATTCAAAATGAGTACTAAAAAATAAATAAAAATTAAACATATTTTGAGAAATTTTAAAGCATCTTTTAGAAAAAGAATATTTCTTTTATTTAATATGAATTTTTTAAATGTATTTATTTATTACTATATTATTAAAAATCTAACAATATATGTATATTAAATACTCTGTCCATCCCAATATAGTTAAGCGGTATTCCTTTTTCGATTGTCCCTTGAGTCATATCTTTTTAAGCAAAATTTTTTCTCTCGTGCTTTACTCTCTCTTCCCGTCTATCTTACTTTATTTCTTATCTTACTTTACTCTCTCCACTTTAACATTTAATACATCAATTTCTTAAATCTCGTGCTCAAAATAAATGCTTCAAGTACCTTAGGACGGAGTGAGTATAAAATTGAATATTTTTTATAGTCATTTGTATTGTAAAAATAATTAATGAAATGTCGAATTATGTGTCTAATATGAAAAAAGTTATAGACTGTAAATACCACTAGGCCAGCCCATTGGGTTTCAAGTTTGGCCCACTCGGATGCGAGCTAATCTTGTACAGGCTTCCGGTTGTAATTTTATCAGGTTAAAAATTTTCAGCCTTAACCTTGTAAGTTTAGCGGGCTATTAGGGCCAGCCTTCGGGTTACTGGTTGCAACTGATATACTCAATCTCCATCTTTCAAAAATCGTTCTGTTCAGTCTTACTACCACTCCATTGAACTGTGGAGTCTTTGGTGGAGTTAACTGAATGCCATGGTCCTTGCAATACTTTTCAAATGCATCTCTACATTTCACTCAATTGTCGATCCTAACACATTTTTTATTTCTTTCCTGTTTCTGTTTTTGAAAGCATAAAATACTTGGTCTTTCGACCTCAAGATAAAGACCCACACTTTTATAGAATGATCACCAATAAAGGTTTCAAACCAATTGATTTAGTGCTAATGGAGCCACAAACATCTGAGTAAACTAATTCTAAGAGGTCATGCTTCTATGATTAAATGAAACTCTTGCATATCCGGGATAGACTCTTGTTTGGCGTATTATATGCATCTCCTTTGCACCTATATGGAAGTCTTTTTGTGCCATAAATTATAATGTGGATTCATCAACAGCATTCACGAGACCATCGCATAAAACGAACTGGTTTTCTCTCCTTTGGCCTCCACTACCATGATGAATATCAAATCCATCTTCATCAAGCTTATCGACCGAGAATAAGCTTAGACGGAAATCTGGGACGTGCCTAACATTCTTGAGCACTAGCTTGTAGCTAAGATTAGTTTCCAGTGAAATGTCACCAATTGTAGGGTGGCTATGCCTTAAATGCTTAGCCTTACCTTTTTGACTTAGGCATAGCAACTTTGTCTTATGAAGATTATGGCTCCTTATTTCTTGCTGAAATGCAAGTCATATATGTGGAGATTTGTGAGTGTGTACGTGATATTTGGGAGCACACATTGTGGACTTTCTCTCCATCCATTTTGCCTATAAAAGGAGCATGGGAGAATGCCTTTGGGGCAACCACTACTACTTCAGAACAAAGCTTCAAAGCTTCTGCCTTCTTTTTTCTCTTTTGTAGCTTAGGCTTTCTAATTCCATTATCCTAAAATATTGGTGTTAGCCTTTTTTGTAATCATCCCCACATTACTAGTGAAATTTCTCCTCCGGCCGTGGACGTAGGTCGCATTGACCGAACCACGTAAATTCTTGTGTCCATTGTCCAATTTATCTTTCTGTCTTTTGTCTTTGTTATCACTATTTTGGGTTATTAGATTGAACCGGAACTCCGATTCTTAACAGTCATGCCTATCCTGGAGGTAGGTGGTAATTTCTTGACTGAATTTTGTTTGATTTGGAGTTTATCTTATTGCTTCTTTGACTTTTTTTAATAAATCTACAAGTAAGAGAGGATGAGCCTTAGTTATAAGTAACTCTAATGCT